>NC_052149.1:74766542-75066542 GCF_902713615.1 Scyliorhinus canicula | reverse complement strand
TGCAGGGATCAGTGTTGTGTCCCTTGCTGTTTGTAGTGTATGTTAATGATCTAGATGGGAATGTGGTTATCATCAACAGCAAGTTATCAGATGAAACAAAAATTGGTGAGGTGGTAAATAGCAAGGAGGAAAGCCTTAGATTACTGGAAGATATAGACAGGCTTGTCAGATGGGTAGAATAGTGGCAAATTAAATTTAACCTTGAAAAGTGTGAGGTGATACATTCTGAGAGAACTACAAAGGCAAAGCAATATACAATGAATGGTAAGACACAACTAAGTACAGAGGGACCTTTGGGTGCATATCCGTGAGTCCCTGAAGGCAGCAACACAGATAGGCAAGGTGGTTAAAAAGCCATATGCAATACTTGCCTTTATTAGCCACAGCATAGATTATAAGAGCAGGGAGGTTATGATGGAGCTGTACAAAATGCTTGTTGGACTGCAGCTAAAGTATTGTGTGCAGTTCTGGTCGCCTCACTATAGGAAGGATATGATTGCGCTTGAACGGGTGAAGAGGAGATTCACCAGGATGTTGCCTGGGCTGGAGCATTTCAGCTATGAAAAGAGGCTGGTTAGGCTGAGGTTGTTCATCTCAGAGCAGAGAAGGGTGAAGGGATGCCTGATTGAGATGGATGATATTATGAAGGATAAATAGGGTAAATAGGAAGAAACCTTTCTCCTTAGATGAGGGGTCAGTAACCAGATTTAAGGTAATCACAGGAGATTTAGAAGGGATTTGAGGGAAACCTTTTTCACCCAGAGGGTGGTGGGAATCTGAAGCTCACTGCCTGAAAGGGAACCCTCAAAAATGTAAGAAGCATTTAGATGAGCACTTGAAATGCCATAGCGTACAAGGCTGTGGACCAGGTGCTGGAAAATGGGATTGGAGTAGATTGGTGCTTGATGGGTGGTAGAGAAACAATGGGCCGAAGGACCTCGTTCTGTGTTCTAAAACTCTGACTGCGAAGGCATCTGGCACCCATGGAGCTGTATCCCTGCATCGTACAATCATAGAATTTACAGTGCAAAAGGAGGCCATTCGGCCTGTCGAGTCTGCACCAGCTCTTGGAAAGAGCACCCAAGCCCACGCCTCCACTCTAACCCCGTAACCCGACCTAACCTTTTTGGACACCAAGGGCAATTTACCTAACCTGCACATCTTTGGACTGTGGAAGGAAACCGGAGCACCCGGAGGAAACCCACGCAGACCCTGGGGGAATGTGCAGACTCCGCACAGACAGTGACCCAAGCTGGGAATCGAACCTGGACCCTGAAGCTGTGAAGCAACTGTGCTACCATGCTGCCTACCAGCTGGTGTTTCAGAGGAAGAAAAAAACACTTTACAAAGTTACTGGAAGATAATGTATTATAGATGTTCAGCAAAGTGTACCTATTCAACTAAAATTTTAAAAGGAGAAATAAACTGGTAAATAGAATAATTGTGCTTGGAAATGACCAGGCTCAATGCTGGTCAGTGATGCATTAACTGTGGCTGTAGGGGTGTTGGTACAATTGACCTTCTGTTTCTAGGCTAGATTGGGATGGAAAATCAGGGCTGATTGGTCCGAATTTGCATTAATAATAGAGGCTATCAGTGCTCCCTTTATTAAGGAGCGAATCAGCCAGCTACATCCAGCATCAATACATGTGGAAATCTGAAAATTGCTATCTGATTCCCAGTCATGCTCTACAAGCTTTACTATGCTGGTACCTTGGTGAGGTATACACTGAAGAATGTGAAGTTGCAGTATTTGAGCACTAGATGCCCACTAAAGATGTCAAAAAAGTTAGGACTTGCCATTCAAGTGTAAGTAAATTTTTAATGTTATGCAAATTGAAGGGCGTCACAGTGGTTGCACTGGTGCCGCACAGCGCCAGGGACCCAGGTTCAATTCCAGCCTTGGGTGACTGTATGAAGTTTGCATGGTCTCCCTATGTCTGCATGGGTTTCCTTCGGGTACTCCGGTTTCCTCCCACAATCCAAAGATATGCAAGTTAGGTGGATAGGCCATGCTAAATTGGCCCATAGTGTCCAAGGATGTGCAGGGTAGGTGGGGTTACGCGGTTACAGCGATGGGGTATGGGCCTAGGTAAGGTGCTATTTCGGACAGTTGGTGCACCCTTGATTGGCCGAATGGCCTCCTGCACTGTAGCGATTCTGTGAATGTTGCTGAAAAAAGATACTTTGTCAAAGCATTTCACATTGCATTCGTCAGGCAATGGCAAGAATGGAATGGGGCATTTAGGGAATTTTCACAGTCACTTCATTGCAGTGTTAATGTAAGCTTACTTGTGACACTATTAAAGATTATATTTTGCATATCAATGTCAGGGGAAACAGCAACTTTATACTGTATGAGAAGAGAGTGCTGTTTGGTTAGCTAGTGGTCTCTGGTTGCTAGAACCATTGCAGTGGAGAATGCACTAGTTAATGGTGACTGACAGTTAACTGCCGAGCATTGTTAAATCCGTAGCAGTGTGTAATAATTTCTCACATGTCTAAATGGGCTCCATCCTGCGCTTCAATTCACATTTGAAATGGAGCAGTCAAATGAACTCCTTTTCCTTAATGTACTAGTTGAGAAATCTGCCAGGAAATTCTCTACCATGGCTTACCACAAGCATTCCTTCAATGGTCAATTTACCCATTGGGATTCTTAAGTGCCACATTCTATAAGATCGGCCTTATCGGCAAACTTGTAAATAAGGCACAAGCCATTTGCTTACCTTGCAAGCTTGAGGCTGAAGTAGGGCACATCAAAGACATCCTGTGGGATAATGACTACCCTGTATATCTCACAAACACCCGTGCGGGCCTGAGGCCTTCACTTTCTGAAAAGTGTGCAATCTTGCTCAGATTACCTGGAACGGCAGGGTAACTCAAAAACTTTGAGCAACATGTGAGGCTAGCTGTTTCACGCTGCTAACTACACAGTGGCAACACTAGTTGTATGCTGCACTAATAGACATTCTGCCTATCACTCAAATGAGTAATGTGGTAAATGAATTTCAGTGCCAGTGTGATGCTAGGTATGTAGGCCATACGTTCAAAAAACTGGCAGATCTTCTCAAACGCATTTCTCTTCCACTGTTTGCATTTGGCAAGGTACAGACCTTACTAACCAGCCTGTGCTTGCAAAACTCTAAACAGCGTCTAACATTGGATGTGATTCTGCAATTGGTCAACATTTCCTTATTAATCCTCAGTGTGCTAAAATTTATGCTGCCAACCAATTTAGGATTGTCAGTGTGGTGCATTTGCATGCACTGGAAACTACATATTAATACACAGGGACTTGTTCTTCGCAGACAGAAAGAGCAGGTACCCACATTGCACCCAATTCAGCTAAACAAAATAAGTGATAGTCATTCGCTGCTTCATTCCTCAGGACAATGCCTTGACCAATCAGAGTCAAGCTGTCTGGTTTAAATTTTCCAAAAATGCTTGGCAGTTAACTGTCAGTCACTGTGGGCTGGTGCATTATCCATGGCAACACCGCTACCAATCAGCATTCTTTTCTCCTGGAATATAAAGCTGTTGTATCCCCTGACATTAGTATTCTTGTGATTCTCCTGATGAGTGAAAAGTTTTGATAAAATATCTTTTTTCAGCAACACTCAAGTTCTGTAGTACCAAATGACTAGGTGTGTTGGTTCTTAGTATCAAGCGATCTCTGGCACTGAAAAATTAAGTGTGGAATCTCGCTCCTGATTTTAATTATTGTCGACTTCATTTTAAATGTGAAAATAGATGTTTTATCTTTCTGTCTCATCTCTTTCTCTTTAATCCCATCTGTCTTTATTTTCTCTTGTTTCACTTTCAGTATATGCTTTTATATTCAATCAAATATATTATATTAAATTGAATTAAACACTCTAACTTACACTTCCTGATTTGTCTCAATAACGATTCTTTGATCTGTGTGGAGAGACATGAAGTTACTTTCCCTGTTCAAGTAGGCACGAGGTTTCCTGTAGAGTGCACCACATTGAAATGGATCTCTAATAGCTGTTGCACAAAAGCTCACTACGTCTGGGCAGTTGTTAAGTGTAATGAACGGTGACAATCATTTGTTCATCACTGAATATAAAGTCCAGGCCACCACCCATCTCTTGAAATCCATGTTTCTCCAACTAAATCCCCAGCTAAATGGCTTTCAAGTAAAGACTTTAATTAATGAACCAATATTTTATTTGTTTTTCATGTGATGTGGGCATCTCTGGCAAGGTCTGGATTTGTTGCTCATTCATAATCGCCCTTGAACTGAATGACTTGATGGGCTATGTCAGAGGGACAATTAGAGTCAACCACATTGCAGTGGATCTGGAGTCACGTGTACGCCAGAGATAGGTTTTTTAGAACTGCATTATTAATTGAAGTTAAATTCCACCAAGGTGGGATTTGAACCTTATCCCCAGAGCATTATTCTGTCCTCTGGATTACTAGTCCAGTGAAAATACCATGACACTACTGTCTTCCTATTTGCTGAAATGCAATCTTACTTTCCTACCAACATTAAAACTTCATTTTCCAAAAGACAGGCTGAGAAGTTGAATAACATAAGAAATAAAAGTAAATTTGAGAAACAAAAGTTGAAAAATGATGGAAAAAATTAATTGAAAGCTGCAAAGAAAAAGAATGAAGCTCTGAATACAGAGCACTGTTACTACTCCCATTTTATTAGTGTAATGACCATGTATTGCCACAGTCCTGGTTACTGAACCCTTTCACATTTAATTAGCTACTGTCCCATGCCCTTCCAATCTGTAGATTGGAAGAATCCACTGTGTCTGGAAGTGGTGAGTGGTCAGTGAATGCCTGACCTCCTCCTTGAATTAAATTGACCAGTTCATTTGAATCCCCCCCCCCCGCCCTCCCTCATTGCCCCAACCCCCAAACAAATGAACTCTACATTGTAAATTCTCTTGTTTAGAACTGTGCATTGAGGAGAGAAAATTATTGTCTGCACTAAGAATTTTTGTTTATTTTGAATAGTCAGTAACACAAGATTTATAGCGGCTGTGATAGAACGACATGCACACAGTCCAGAACGGAGGCGCCGGTACTGGGGAAGATCGGGAACAGAGAGTGATCATGGTAAGATCAATGGCCTTGCATTTCACTTGACAGGCGGAAAATATCTTATTCATTTCAATGGTATTTAACATTTCAGAGGTAAAAATGACCGTGTTTCTGTCTGCAGGGAACTGGTCCTATCTGTGTGGGCTGTGATTGATGTTAACCCCAGTCAAAACTAGAAATAAATTATCTTCAAATGCACGAAAGAATCTTCAGAAAAATTCATGAGAGATAAATATCTCTTTTTCTGTTGTTTCTTTATTTTAACACCTCACCATTTTTTGGTATTACTTTGCCAAAAATATTCAGTGGGGAATTTTGTTTATATAATACAGCAACACTGCCCAGAGCCCCCTGAATAGGAACTGTTGCAACAGTGTGAGTTTGACAGTGTTTCGTTTTCTTATGGATGTTTAAGAAACCTATGTTTAAAATGAACAAATATTTCAAGAAGTTGTTTGAGTTCAAAGAGAAAAGAAACTTGATAATTGTTTTAGTGATAGGATATCCATCATTTAAATAGTTTATTAAATGAGGTAATTACAGATTTGGTGCATTTGAGCCTAAGTTGGCATGGTGATGGTTTTTATGCATTTGACATTAATATTCTCTTTTCCTTTCCTGGAAGCACTTCTGCTAAAATACACTGCAGTTGGCTTCAGTTTTCTGTAATCTCTGCTAGAAAGTACACCAGAGCTTTGATGAAATGAAAAATGAAAATCGCTTATTGTCACGAGTAGGCTTCAATGAAGTTACTGTGAAAAGCCCCTAGTCGCCATATTCCGGCACCTGTCCGGGGACACTGGTGAATTCAGTGATCAATAAGCCTGTTAACATTCATTGCACAGGCAAGAGGAAAAGCCATAGTACCAGTTCTCTTGCAGCATTCGATTTGAGTGTACTGATGATTAGTTCTCAAACCCAAAGTTTTTTTTGGTGGGATATGGCTCACTGGGGCGTTTGCAGGATGAGGTAGTGATCAGAGTTGAATCACAGCTGAGCAGTTTTGTAAATAAAATGCTAGGCCATTGTTCTTGTAATTGCAGCTTCTGTAAATGGAAATGTATGCCAATAACTGACGTGTAAATAATTTTGTACATTTGCACTCATCGGCAGGATATAGTACCATGAGCCCCCAGGAGGACAGTGAAAATCCACCATGCAATAATGACCCGTTAACTGCCGGGGTGGATGTCGGGAACCATGAGGAAGATTTAGAGTTGGACACCCCACCTCAGACTGCTGCTTTGCTAAGTCACAAATTTCATCATTACCGCCTACATCATCATCCTTCTCTCCATCACAGTCATCACCTACAGGCTGCAGTCACAGTTCACACTGTGGATGCAGAATGCTGAACCACTTGTGCTCCCCATTCACTGGAAGCTACAATCAGAAAATTACAAAAACTTTTTTTTTAAATCATTAGTCTTCGAGTCAGATGGTGAAAGCTTTTCCTGGATTTCTAAGGAACACTAAAAACCATCAAAGCAACTCAGTGGGAATTGTAAAAGTGTTAACAGTGCATCTCAGATTTTTAAAATAAAGCATTATTTTTCTACTATTTATTGAACTTTATAAACAAAAATCAACTGTAGGAAGCAATTTCTTTCTAAAACAAACTGACTGGAAAATTGAACTGATATGATTTTTCTGTCGGTGATATTACAGAAGAGCTTGTGAATGAAGATTCAATAAAGCTACACGAGTAGTGATTAAGAATTTGAAATGGATCCACAGATAAACTAAAGATTGTAAATGCATTATGTTTGATTGCATTGACTCAAAAATAGAGGAATGACTAACTTTTTTTGTTTAAGGTCACAATCTCAACCAGTGTCTTGCTTTAGGCTCACCTGGGAAGTGATGCCGACGTGCAAATTGGACTTGCGATGCCGTGGACCCAGTTTTCAATCATGCCACTATGGGAACTTGATAAATAGAGGGAAAGTACTTTCCCACAGGAGGAGAAATAAACCATTGTCCCAATAGTTTTAATTTTAATGAGGCTCTCCCTTATTTGGAATCTGAAATAGTCCTGCCTCAACAGAATTCCTAAGCCACCTTTTTGAAAGGTAAAAGTGGGACAGCAGAACCAATTCCCATCATGGTCCACAACCCACATCAAGGAAGGCTGTGAATGGAGCCCCAAGAGTTCCATACATAATTTCTACTCGGGATCTCAGATGAGCACAAAGTCAAGCACAGGAAGCCACCAGCCGAGTTTATAAGTACTACTGCTCTAAGTAAAGTGATAAATGATGTCTTTGGCTGCCACCGTAAAATGGCAATGATACGAGATCAATCTGGAATGAGATTCTGGGTGGGATTTACTGACTCCCCCGCTGCATGTTTTCCAGAGGCAGCCGCCAGCGAGATTCACCAACCCCGCCATTGTCAACGGGATATCCCGGTGACTGCACCCCTCGTTGCCGGAAAATGCATGCATCAGCATGGGACCGGAATATCCCACCGGTGTGAAAAGCTGGTACATCGCGCCCACTGTTGCGGAGTGTTAGTGTCAAATATTTGTGGTGCAGTGAAACGATTTGAAATATCAGAATTTTCACTTGACTTCAAAGCTCTACGGCAAAGTTGGTCATTGGCAAGCGTGACCTGAAGAGAAAGTAATGCTGCAAATAAGTTTTTTTAAGTAACTGTATGTCCTGCGTAGATTAACTTCTTTGATGGTCTTTTCTCTTTCAGTCAGATGTGATTTTACACTTAATATAAAAAAAAACTCAAGTTGCTGCTGATAATTACATGAAGTTTAGGGAAGGTACTTACTAGTCAATACATGGTTCATGTATAATTCGCCAACTCTCCAACCCAATGTCCCTAAAAAAAATATTGTTTATGAAATTGTAAATTTAAATTTTTTTATTTTTATGGATACAGTCGCTAAAAATGTAAAGTGATAATTATTTGTAATCCTGCGTTTTTAAACTGTAAATTCTTATTAAACAATTAAAATCTTAGAAAATAGATTTTACTCATTGTGAATGATATAGTACAATTCTAAAATTAAAGGAGCACATTTACATGCAAGAGTATTTGGCATTCTTTTGTTTACAAACCCATGATATTATGGTGTGCATCACTTTAAAATGACTTGCAATTGAGGTAGTTGTAAAAGCTTTGCCAAACGCTTTTCACAAGACAGTGAGCCTTTAATATGGTCAGTTTGCTATGAGGAATACAAGCTTCCAAATATGACAGCAATTTTGACTCGACTGCTAGATTCTAAGAAACTGCAGTTTAACTTGTTCCCCACAATCTTGTTTTCCTTCCACAAGAGATTTTCTACTCCAAGCAAGGGAACTAGATTGTCGCTGTAATGCTCCTGTGTGGCTCATGACCAAGTATTTTAATCAATGAAAACCACATTTGTAACATTTTTCTCCTCGCTTTTCTACATAAAATTAAAGATGTGCGAGGATAACATTTATGAATTGAGGTAGTGCAGTTGGAAAGGGGGTTCCTTCATGTCCAGTTTTCTTCCCTCCTCCACCATCTCTGCACTGGTAACTTGGTTGTCTGTTATGTTGTGTCTTTATATTACAAAACTGTTTCTTAAAGCGGCTGTGAAATATAATATTTAGGTTCCCAGGACTATGGGTCCTTGCCTTACAATATCATTAAGAATCGAGCATGCAGAGTTGTTTTTCTGTAATGGTTCACAGCATTTTAGCCATAGTACCTTGTGCAGACCTGTAGCAAACACAGAAGCTTACAACTGGCCTGCGTGTGTGGGTTTAATTGTTCATTCTATCATTGGTCAGAAGATGTAATGCCCTTTTAACTTGTGCCCTGGAACCAGAAATTTGCATGTATTCTCTTCCAACTTCTCTTCCACTTGGACGTTATAGGAACAGAAGTTGGTCATTGAGCCTGTTCGGCCATTCATTTAGATTATAAATTATCTGTACCTTAATTCTATTTACCTGACTTTGTTCCTTATTGCTGATGCCCAACTTTTGCATCATTTGGAGAACAGAGTTGCAGATTTACAACTATTCTTTGTGTGGAATAACGCTTACTGATTTCATTCCCAAAAGGCCTAACTCTAGTATAACTTGGGTACTCTTCGCCACATTAAACTTCATCTGCTATAGTTTTGCCTACCTTCTCAGTCTATGTCCTATTATAACTTGCTGCACACACTTTACAGTGTCATCTACAAAATGATATACAACACGTGGCTTAGAGGAAGGAACATTTATGGTACACACACACAAGATGGCGAAATAGAGATGCCTGAGGAACACATTATCGTATCTTGCCGGGGCGGTACAGTGCAAAATGGTTACAACTGCTGCCTCATCATGCCGAGGACTTGGGTTCGATCCTGGCTCCGGGTCACTGGCCGTGTGGAGTTTGCACATTATCCCTGTGCCTGCATGGGTCTCACCCCAACAACCCAATGGTGTGCAAGCTAGGTGGATTGGCCACGCTAAATTGTCCCTTAATTGGAAAAAAGATAACAAGCACAAATCAATTTATCTTTCGCAAAATCCTTACAACCATTTGAAAAGCCAAAATGTTGAGTTAGCAGTGCTGCATTTCTTGGTGCTGTAATAATTGGTTGGATAGGACATGGAATTTCTGCCGGTCTTCCCACTGAATAGTGCTGTCTGATGCTAAAGCAGGAATGCCAAGTGAGCATAGGATTTGCTCAGCCTTGATATTCTTGCAGACTGAACAGCTGAGTGATGTTCACTTCAAGACGTACGTGGCTGAGATTTCAGAGGACTGTCGTGAACATATACTGTATACTAGCAACAGTTGGCATCTTCAGGAAAGGTGGGGAGAAAATTGAGAAAAGAACAAAAAGTCAAACAAAGGTTAGTGTGATTTTAACCAAGCCAATTATTTTTGCTCTATAAAACCAGAAAAGGAGATTGATGAATATTGAACCTTGACAGGATTGGTTTAGATTTTTTACAAATGTGTAACAAACAATAAATTGAACGTTTGGGCTCATTTTAAAAATCTGTGTAAGCATATCGAAAAGACTTGTAAATATTCTTTATATCATTATGGTCTTGCAAAACTTAAGTCCATTTCTGATGTCCCAGGTGTTTTAAATATTCCCTTTGCACAAAATTTCTTTTTAGTGAATGGATGATTAAATTCTGAATATCTCACAGCATTTAACAAGTAGAACATCTAAACTTCTGTGATGGATTATTCAATTCCCTGTGCAGATAGTATTAGAATTAACAATTTTGTGCACTGCTGTACTGATGGTTAAGGAGAGAAATGTATTGCCTCTTGTGATACTGTACAGTAATGACTAAGAAGGTCCATGGTTTGACCTCTCATCTGCTTTGTTGGCTTATCTGTAATGATGGTGAGATTGCCACAATTGGCAATGTCCTTTAGGATTAAGGAGACCAGAAATCAGCCTTTTTCTGATATCTGTCCATTATCCAGTGGACCTAGGATGTCTGGAGAATCAGGGTTAGCTGCACGTCCTGCTGCATTCAAGTGGCCTGTCAGCATTCATCTCTAGTCTCAAGCAAGGGAACACTCACTTGGGTGAGCAAGTAGAACTTTACCCTGGTTAGTGCACCTTCATGAGAGGAAAGAAGATTGGGTGAAATAATGACTGAAAACACAATTGGATACATAGGTAACATGAATATTGTGTATTTTGCTGACGTTCATACGCTTTGTATTTCTTTGGTACCAGAATGGATTCTTGTCATATTCGGCTTTAGTGAATCATAATTTAATGTTGTTTACAGATGTTAATAGGTAAATATCAGGTTAGAACATAGAACATTACAGCGCAGTACAGGCCCTTCAGTCCTCTATGTTGCGCCGACCTGTGAAACCACTCTAAAGCCCATCTACACTATTCCCTTATCATCCATATGTTTATCCAATGACCATTTGAATGCCCTTAGTGTTGGCGAGTCCACTACTGTTGCAGGTAGGGCATTCCACGCCCTTACTACTCTCTGAGTAAAGAACCTACCTCTGACATCTGTCCTATATCTATCTCCCCTCAATTTAAAGTTATGTCCCCTCGTGCTAGACATCACCATCCGAGGAAAAAGGCTCTCACTGTCCACCCAATCTAATCCTCTGATCATCTTGTATGCCTCAATTAAGTCACCTCTTAACCTTCTTCTCTCTAACGAAAACAGCCTCAAGTCCCTCAGCCTTCCCTCATAAGATTTTCTCTCCATACCAGGCAACATCCTGGTAAATCTCCTCTGGACCCTTTCCAATGCTTCCACATCCTTCCTATAATGCGGCAACCAGAATTGCATGCAATATTCCAAATGCGGCCGCACCAGAGTTTTGTACAGCTGCAACATGACCTCATGGCTCCGAAACTCAATCCCTCTACCAATAAAAGCTAACACACCGTACGCCTTCTTAACAACCCTCTCAACCTGGGTGGCAACTTTCAAGGATCTATGTATATGGGCACCGAGATCTCTCTGCTCATCCACACTACCAAGAATCTTACCATTAGCCCAGTACTCTGTCTTCCTGTTATGCCTTCCAAAATGAATCACCTCACACTTTTCTGCATTAAACTCCATTTGCCACCTCTCAGAAAAGGGATGCCACCAAGGTTAATCTTGTTTCACCTTAAAACTAGACAGTTTAGTTAATACAATATTCTTGATGTAATTTTACACTTGTACCTTTAACTGCAAATAAGTATCTTTTGATTAAAATCAAACAGTAAATTGTATTTGGAGTTTGCTTTTGATATGCATGGTCTCTGGTAAAGATGGGGACCTGATAGTTCACCTGCTAAATGCACTGCCCGTTGACAAATTGAACTGTACAAATTGAAGTTCCATTGCTCGTCTGAGCTGAATTAACTGATCTCACTTGGGACTTCAGCAGAACAATTTTCTCCACATTGGCCACAAACATTGGGAAACACAGGAAAACTATCCAGTTGTTCCTGCATTGTATCATCTCCCACTTTCTCCCACATCCCTTTTTGTTTAGCTGTATTTTTTTGTACCATTGGTGTATTTTTTTTCCTTTGACCAACCGGCCTTTAAGGCTCAGGAGTGGAATCCCCACAGGACCTGAACATTAGGAGATGCTGCAGCCTCAAATGTCAATCCATTGCTTTTAAGAGTGGAAAATATAGGAAACTAATTACATTTATCAGTTCTCCACAACGCTGCTAACTGGAATTTTTCTGGCACCAAAAGTGTTGACAAATTTCCCACAATGGTTCATAGCTTTCTAAAAACAATAATTTGTGAATTAAGCACATCATTGGCACAGTTAGTCTTTATTAACCATCCCTTTTCTGCCCTGTGACGGTGATGTTCGGATAATGGATGAGAAGCTCAAGCAGTCTTTCTGTTTGTAAAACTGAGGAAAGGATAGTTCATCCCAGGAGAGATGACACTGGCCAATATGTATATTTAATATTAAAATACTTTAATATTAACCACATAATCTGTACAATTATTAGTTAACCAGTTTTTAAACAAAAGGTAATTTTGAACTTGCTAGCTATGCCTGCCACTAATTTAATTAAGCAACCCAATACAGTTTAAATGCCACTTAAAAATATAGTTACCACAACAGGTTTACTTTTGGTCTGTGTAGATACTTTTCGAGAGAGACGCTTTCAAGAGCAGATACAGTACACTTGTCAGACCCAAATTCTATATCAAACTGCTGTTTATCTTAAAATATTCTAGCAGGGGTAGCATAGTGATTAGCATTGCTGCATCATGGGGCCGGTATCCCAGGTTCGATCCCGGTTCTGGGTCACTGTACATATGGAGTTTGCACATTCTCCCCGTTTGTGTGCATTTCGCCCCCTCAACCCAAAGATGTGCAGGGTAGGTGGATTGGCCACGTTAAATTGCCCCTTAATTGGAAAAAATGAATTGTGTACTTTAAATTTATTTTAAAAAGTATTCGAGCAGACTGCAAAACTACAAACAGGCCTAGCTCCTTCCAGTAATTACATCACCTGTATCTCACAAAGTTCCATGACCTGCTTAGCTAGAACTAAACATAAATTGTCAACACTTAAGGGAATCTTCAACAATCAAAACATGGGCCGGGATTCTCCAATAATGGGGCTGGGGCTATGTCCCCACGCCTGCCTGAAAACGAGCGCGAATCACTCCGGACTTTTTTCTAAAATGTCCGGAGTGATTCTCCGACTTTAGGGGGGGCTGCAGGCCCCCGGCGTGCGCCGCGCAGCTCCTGCTGCCAATATGGGGCCCTGCATCACTGGCCGCGGGTATGCGCTGGCCCCAAACAACATGGTGGACCCACAAAGCGGGCCGGCGCAGAAGATGGTGGGCCTGGGCGTCTTGGAGTCCCCCCCCCCCCCCCCCTCCCCGGATACTGATTCCTCCACACTCCCACCAGGACGGCTGCCGGAACGCCGAGCTCCCGCCGGGTGGAACTATACGAGAACCATGCCGGCGGGAACTCGGCCAGTCGACCTCGGAGGATCGCTGCAGGAGCCTCTTTCAACGGCCCCCGCCCGGCACTGATTCTCCGGTCGCCGGAGAATTGTGCGAAGGCGTCGCAGGTCCGACGCCCCATTCTCCGCCCCCGCGCTCCACACGATTGTGGCGTGGGGGCTCGGAGAATCCCAGCCATGATTCCATTAGCCCTTTATCTATATCCAATTAAATGATTGGATTTATTACCTCCCCTTTTACAACTCTTCAATTACAGATTTAGAAGACACACAGTCTGGGTACTTTAATCTAGGTTCTTTAATAATAATATTGAACAAATATATATCTTAACCCAGGCTTTTAAAAACATTACTGCAACAGATTTAAAATATAATTGCTGGGATTCTCCATTTGGCGGGCCGTGTTATCGCTGGATCTGAATTGCACGCACTTTGCATTCTTGTTGGGGGTGCTATTCCTGAACTGAGTCAGGACATGCAAATGGGTCAGCACTCTGCACTTGTGATTCTTGAGCTAGTCTCATTCCCACTGGTGTCTGATTCGCCGGGGCTGGAATTGGAGCTGGATTACAGCACCACTCCTCACACACTCATTCCAGTCAAGAGGATGGCTGCACAAGATCATTGCCGATATTCCTGGCGCGTAAGGTGGAGAAAATGCTGGACCCGGTGGAGGACCTGCCCTACCTCCCCAGGGTGGGCAGGACAATAAAGCTCACCATCATAAACAGGTCGGGAGGAGATGACGGAGGTCAGCCTGACCAGGAGGATTGGGACACAATACCGAATGATGAACAACCCCCTTAGGGCAGCTCAGGTGAGTCACCATCTCTGTCCCTTGCATTACTCCTGTTCCTCACTCCTATCATTACTCCCCTAGAGGCCAACAAAAACCCACCTGCCTATATCTCGCTCACATCTGACCCTACACCAAACCCCACACTTGCATTGTCCTCTTTGGACAGGTGCCTTGCTCACACATGCCACCAGCTACAGACCCCCTGTAGAACTCACCACTGCATCGGACACCACAGCCCATAAGCACTGGAGCTGCAGAAAACCAGCAGGAAGATCCCATACCCGAGAGTCCAAACCCCCGCAGAGGCTGATGAAGGTAGATGAAAGAGTTGTCTCAGAAATTGCGTGTGGCAATCAAGTGAGATCTCAATGCAAATTGATGTCCCTATAGCAATTGAGTCACCCTTCTCCCACAGACCACTCATCCCCTGGTGTTTTGTCATGCAGGATCACCATCAGTTGAGGTGGGGCCTTCCAGGCTACCTCGCCCCCAGCCA
The DNA here is from genome assembly GCF_902713615.1 of Scyliorhinus canicula. Classification (NCBI taxonomy): domain Eukaryota; kingdom Metazoa; phylum Chordata; class Chondrichthyes; order Carcharhiniformes; family Scyliorhinidae; genus Scyliorhinus; species Scyliorhinus canicula. The sequence goes on along the minus strand of NC_052149.1, from coordinate 75,051,728 downwards.
CATCCCCAGCGCACCAGTCCAGGAAGGACTGACTTTTCATCACTGTTGTCATCTCCACCATCGTAGAAACTTATCATCTCCGGGGGGGGGGGGGGGGGGGGGGGGGGGGCGGATTTTAGTCACCTTCTGGCGCGCACTTCACACAAGCACATCTGGTAGAGGCAGGGACCTGAGGGAGCGGGCAGCCAGAGGGCTGCCCAATCCCAGGAAATAGCTGTCGTCTGGACAGGTGTTGCACTTTTGGAGAGCATGACCCCATTACTGGTACAGATGCAGACACAGAGCCAAGTTTTACAAGAGGGGTGTCAGTGACCGCAGCTGGAGGAGTCCAACCGCCTTCAGATACAGGAGAAGGTGACGACATTGTGTGCTTGCCAGGCCAACACTGAATGGGTGACGTGGGTGGTGAAAGGCCTGGTACAAGACTTCAGAGCCATGGGTCAAGACATCCAAGGCTTTGGGACACACTGTGTAGTCAATGGCTGAGGCACAGGAGTGGGGAGCCCAGACACAGGCAGACATGTCCCAGGCCCATGTACATTGCGGCAGCACTCCAGAGCTTGGCCCAGTCACAAAGTGCCATGGCTGAGGACATCAAGAGCATTGACCGTGCACAGTCTGGCCAGTCACAGAGGAACATGTCAGAGGCAGCGGGAGATGGCACAGTGCCAGAGGGACATGACCAAGGCTGTGAGGAACATGTCTCACTCGCTTAGGGACGTCCAGGTCCTCCAGGGAACAGAGCCACGGGCATCAGAGGGTGAGAGATGCAGCAGGCCACCTCCATGTCTGATGTGCTGTCTGGGATAACACCTAGATGGAGCGTTAAGAGTATGGAAAATGAGAAAGTTAGACACCCACTGAAGTCACGGGTGATAGGGGTCAGGGCACAACAATGTAGAAAGTCACCGTTAACACTTTTTCACCATCATTCCAACCTGTGTATATCCTCTGTCTGAAGGGTGTTGGGGATCAGCTAGGGCTTGATGTAAAGGGTGTGTTGGGTGGCGGATGTGGGAGGGGTGGGGATTTGGATGGAGGAGAAGTGGATTTGGAGGATGGCACAGGGCATGGCCCCTAGGAAACCTGAATGTCCACCTGGGGTCACCCTCAGTGAGAGGTGGCAGGGAATGGGACCAGAAGTATGAGGCCGCCTTGTCTGGCAGCTTATCCAGTGAGTCACCCATCACTACTCGCCATCTCTAAATTTCACCCGCCCAAAGGATATATAGGCCAGTGAGATGGATTGGCCAGAGGTGGGCTCCCAAATGACCAGAGGATCTCTGAATATTTACAGGACACAGTCAGCAATGTGAATAGTCATGGGCCTTTAAGTAGCACCAAAGGAGTACATTTAAAACACACACTGCAGCAATGATGGCCTGAGCCAGGCCACCACGATCCCGAGGCGGACAACCCAAATCTATGGACTTGTCACCAAGTTGTTCCCAGTCACTCCCCCTCCCCATCCAACCCAGGCAGCCACCCCCCCCCCCCCCCCCCCCCCCTCCCCAGCAAACCCCACAATTTTGGAGACTTTTTAAAAGTATGCTTACCATCTCGTTCCCCTTCAGCAGCCATGGCAACCAGGCCCCATTTGTAAACACTTGCACTAATTCGCGCCCACATGACTTCCACCTGAGAGGGGCAGTGCATCGCAGAGGAGCAAAACAAACTGTGTCCAACCTGCTAATCTGATTTAATCCATGCAAATGATGGTTTTGCATGGACCCATCAGGGCACAGTGCTAAATGCACTTTTGCTGCCAGGGAGGGATGCCTGCACTGGCCGCAAACCTCAGTTTTTGCATTACGTACGATTCTCCGGCATTGCAAAACGGAGAATCCAGTCAAATATGTAACGATTTCTACATTCATCACAGTGCTGCTTCTGGAACTGCTGTAAGTGATTTAATACAACCAAGTGGCTTGATACGCCACTTCAGAATGTAGCTCAGAATCAACCTTTTTGGAGTAGGATTGGAGTCACATATAAGCTATGCTGGCTAAATATGGGAGGTTTCCTTCTCTAAAGGGTATTTGTGTATCAATTATTTACTAATAACGTTTACTGATACACCAGCATTTTATTTCAAGTTTATTTTAAATCAGTTTTATTTTCCAACTGCCCATGGTGAGATTTGATCTCAAGGACTGTGGATTACTGAGCCATAGGTTGATCAGAATTGTAGGTTTTGAGGATGGAAATAAAAGAGCAGGAAATGGAGGTGCTCAAGTAGGCAATTCCAACTGTGGGGCCTAGTTGTCCACTGAAGTGTTGGCTAGTGTAGACTTGAGAGATTAACAGACACTTCCAACACTGATGAAGGTTCAACTCAATTTTATTAACTACTTCTAACTTAACTAACACACGATGACTGTGGGCCTAAATGATGCGAACTTAAACTAGAGACCTAAGCCTTGTCCGAACCAGTTGATTCTCTCGGCACGTGTTGTAAGTCTGTGCTGGGCTGGATGAGTTCTTGTTACACTCGGAGACAGCACCCAGAATGAGCGGGAACCATGGTGCCCTCTGCCTTTATAATGTGTGTATTCTAACTGGTGATTGGCTGCGGTGTTTGTACATGTTGATTGGTCCCTGTGTGTGTCCATCAGTGTGTGTCTGCACCATGATATACTGGTGTATATTATGACATCCACAACAAGTTTACGACCAACAATTGAAGCTCAATTCAAACCATGCCACTAGGTGACAAATCCGATGGTATATCCTGTATAAATACTGAAAAAGCAAAATATTTATATTTTAATTGCTAGTCCTGCATTTCTTCATCAATTTTATACTTGATTTTCATGTGATGTGGGTTATTGCAGTGAGCTCCTGGACATTTCACTTCTGCAGGAGCAGGATAAACATAGATACACAATGTTTTTTTTAAAATTTAGAGTATCCAATTCTTTTTTTTCCGATTAAGGGGCAATTTAATGTGGCCAATTCACCTACCCTGCACATCTTTTTTGTGTTGTGGGGTGAGACACGGGGAAAATGTGCAAACTCCACATATGGACAGTGACCCGGAGCCTGGATCGAAGCGGGATCCTCAGCTCCATGAGGCAGCAGTGCTAACAACAGCACCGCCGTGCTGCCCTTATTGATACAGAATGCCAATGGAAATCTTAAACCATTCAGCTCTAGTAAAATGTCCAAATTTGAGACAAAAGCAGAACTTGAGACCCAAGACCCAACAAGTGATAGAGGTCGATGCAGAAAAACTATTGCAAACATTTCTCATATTATCCTCATCCATGCCTTTGTTATCTCTAGACTTGCCAATTCCAATGCTCCACTGGTCAACATCTTGTTTTTGAACCTCAGTAAACTTGAACTAATCGAAACCTCTGCAGTTTGTATCCCAACCTACATTCTGGAGCTGCTGCTGCCAATGACGTCTCCTACACATGTGATTGTCTAGGACTCTAGAAGTGTCTTGGAGTCCCCACACTGAGCAGAATATGCATGCACTACAAGGGACTGAAGTACCCTGCTAAGCTTCTTTATCATTGCCCACCTTTGCCTCTGCCTCAACTCAACTGGTGCTGAAACCTCTATCCATTTCTTTGTTATCTCCAGACTTGACGATATGTATGTGATAGACTCCAATATTCTACCCTCAATAAACTTGAGGTCATCTGAAATCTTCTGCCTATCCTTACCAAGCCCCATTTACCAAGCATGCCTGTGCTTGCTAACCTACATTGGCTCCTGCTCAAGCAACATCTTGGTTTTGAAATTCTAATTATTGTTTTCAAATCTCTCCTCAGCCTCACCTCTTCCTATATCTGTGTAATCTCCTCCAGTCTCACAATCCTGCAAGATGTATGTGCTCATCAAACTCTGGCCTCTTGAGCATCCCTAATGTTATTCTCTCCCCCTTCAGTGGCCGTGACTTCAGCTGACTAAACCCTAAACTCTGGAATTCCCGACCAGAACCATTCCGACTCTCTATCTCTCTATTTAAGACGATTATTAAACCTATCGCTGATCAAGCTTTTGGCCATCAACCCTAATATTTAATTGTGGCTCCATGTTTTATAACATTTTATAACAAGTGCCTATGGAAGCTTGACTATGTTAAAGGCATTATATAGATGCCAGTGGTTATTGTCATTTTTTTCAAAGTTTAAAAAAATATTTTTGCTAATAAATGCCATATTTAGTTTTACAAATTCAATTGACTGGAGGAGAAAATGATGGTTCAAAACAATTTGAAGAAATTGAGGGATTTCTTGATGCATTTTATAATGGTTGTAGGTTACGGATTGCTGGGTTTGAGTAGAAATTGAGTATTTTGATTGATCGTTATTATAATGCTTGTTGGTTTATTAGTGGGTTTCCTACCTGTCAAGTGAATGAAGGGGAGTTTGCTTATTTTGTATTAAGTGAATGGAATATATGAGTCAAACAATATATTAACTCAAAAGAGCTTTGACAAAGGGTCATCTGGACTCGAAATGTTAGCTCTTTTCTCTCCTTACAGATGCTGCCAGACCTGCTGTGATTTTCCAGCATTTCCTCTTATAGTTTCAGATTCTAGCATCTGCAGTAATTTGCTTTTATATTAATTCAATACATGACTATATGAGCTAATCACTTTTCCCCTACATATTCCATTGAGTTGTGAAACCTGACAGGTGCCCTCTGTTTGTACAGAAGACAGTTATATAAAATAGTACTTTTCATAGGTGCAGCAGGGTAGCATGGTGGTTAGCATCAATGCTTCACAGCTCCAGGGTCCCAGGTTCGATTCCCGGCTGGGTCACTGTCTGTGTGGAGTCTGCACGTCCTCCCCCTGTGTGCGTGGGTTTCCTCCGGGTGCTCCGGTTTCCTCCCACAGTCCAAAGATGTGCGGGTTAGGTGGATTGGCCATGCTAAATTGCCCGTAGTGTCCTAAAAGTAAGGTTAAGGGGGGGTTGTTGGGTTACGGGTATAGGGTGGATACGTGGGTTTGAGTAGGGTGATCATGGCTCGGCACAACATTGAGGGCCGAAGGGCCTGTTCTGTGCTGTACTGTTCTATGTTCTATGTTCTATCTCGTGTTCCACTAACATTGGTGCTTAATCTGATATTCACTTCATGAAAGCTTACATTGTGGTTTCTTCATTGCATACAGATCACACTGCAGCAAAAATAGAAACGACATGGCTTAAAATTTGGACCAAGACCATTTTGGGGTGTGTTTGAACATAGTTCTGCTTGCCTTGCTGAAATGGTGGATCTGAGGCTCTCTGGATATCAGTTAAAGTTTGCAGCAGTCATTTTTCTCATTCAATTCACCGGTACCTCAAATGGATGATTCATTGCCTTTTTTGGTGCTATTTTACAAAAGTGTCTAACACCAGGAAAACCAAAAAAGCAACAGGGTATGACCGAAAGACAGAGAGAAAAAAATTGCTACATGTTCAGCACGCCTGACCGACAAACCATGCTGGATGAAATCGAACCCAGAAGCGAGAGTGTAATGTGTCTATAATAGGAAGCCTGCAAGAAGATCACTGGTTGTATGAGGGAAGATGTCAGTGAATGCTAAATCTCTTGCAGCACGGCAGATTAGTGCCAGAAAAGGTTCAATGACATGACCAGAATAGTGTGCAAGAAATTTTACATCCTCAGCAAGGCAGGCAAGGTACTAAACCAGCCAAACTCCCTTAAGCCCACAAGGCACCAAAATACTCAACACACTTTACAACTAACCTTTTGCAGCGCACTTGAGTTAAAAGAAGCACTAACGCAAAATCTTATACTATAACATATATCTTGGATTGCAGCTGCCCAGTGCAACTTGCCGCACAATCCTCAATTGCTAGTCATCACCAGATTTACTCAATCTTCTGCAGCAGAAAATGCCGTATAATGCTGAGAGTCATTTCAACAGAAAGACTATCTCAACCTGAAACAATCGCATGTCTTACAAGACGTTGGCCATGATTCCATGTGTTAGGCAGCACGGTAACACAGTGGTTAGCACTCCTGCCTCACGGCTCCGAGGTCCCAGTTTCAATCCCGGTCCTGGGTCACTGTCCATATGGAGTTTGCACATTCTCCCCGTGTCTGCGTGGGTCTCATCCCCACAATCCAAAGATGTGCAGGACAGGCGGATTGGCCATGCTAAATTGCCCCTTAATTGGAAAAAATGAATTGGCTACTCTAAATTTTTTTTTTTATTAAATGATTCCATGTGTTAGTATTCTGCTCTTGGCAGAAGAGTTTTTGTCCATTTTTACAGGATGTGCAGCGTCCCGGCGATTCTCCCACCCGGCGTGGGGGAGAGGGGAGAATTCCGTCCAGGATTCCTAGCCTCTGACCTGCTGTAGTAGCCACAGTATTTGTATGGCTAGTCCTGTTCAGTTTCTAGTCAATAGTAACCCCCAAGATTTTGATAGTGGGGGATTAAGTGATTTAAAAAATTTTTTAAATTTTATTCCAAACTTTTCGACCCCGCCCTCATGATGAACAGTTCCTCAAACATGGCCACGACAGTCCCCACCGTGCCATAAAGCCCTCTGCTGAACCCCTCAGTTCAAGATTAATTTTCTCCGACTGGTGGAAGTTGTATGGACCCCCTAGCCAGGCCATCACCCCCGGTGGCATATTCGACTGCCATTCCAATAAAATTCTTCACCGGGCAATCAGAGGGGCGAAGGCCACGACATTGTCCTTCTTCCCCTCCGTTAGCTTTGGCTTTTCCAATATCCCAAAAATTGCCACCATAGGGCCTGACCCGACCTTCACCCCCACAATCTATGCGAGTGTCCCAAACACTCCCGCCCAGTATCTCTCTAGCTTCTCACAGCCTCAGAACGTATGTGCGTGATTTACTGGTCCGCACTCTCGCCACTCCCTGGAAGAACCAACTCATTCTCGCCCGAGTCATATGCACCATGTGTACCACCTTAAACTGTATCAAACTCATCCTCGCACATGTGGAGGTCGAATTCACCCTACACAGTGCCTCACTCCGCACCCCCCCCCCCCCCAGAAAATCGGCATACCCGTGGACTACGCCGTGCCGAGTATACACCGCCTCAGGCAATTGCCTGAGGCCCGCCCAGCAATGCTCCGCTGCCGACCGGCCAAATTCCCGGCAGCAAGGTTCTAACATGATCCCACCATCCGTGATCCTCGCGTGGCGGCTGCGGACTCAGGATGGGGCTGCCATAGTCGGGGAGGGCCGATCGGTGGGCAGAGAGTCTTCATTCGGGGCTGGAGACAATGTGTGCGGGCTGTCCGAGGCACTCAAGCAGTCAATGCGGGGCACTATTTTGCTGGTCCAGGTCCGCCGGCTGAGTCCGCCATGGAACACGGTGCAGCCGCTGGAGGCAGCTAGAGCTGCGAGCTCTACAACAGCTGCCTGCTAGCCCCCAGCAGAACGGGGAATCTGTGGCCTTTTAACGCCAGTTTTCCTGGTGTAAAAGACCACAGTTTTCCTACCGGCGTGGGAACATAGTCCCAAAAATGGAGATTCCAGCCCAGCATATCTGAACTCGATAGAGAAAAGCTTTGATTATATGAAGAGGGAGTAACAGGAAAACTTGACAATGACTTTGATTTAACTCCTGGTTTTGATTTGAAAAGGAAATTCACTTTATGCCCAAGCTCAGTGCAGAAGGTGTTGAAATGTATTTTGTGTCATTCAGAAAATTGCTATGAAACTGCAATGGCTGAAAGAAAGTTGAGTTTTTATTGCAGAGTGTTTTTGTGGGGAACGCTTTCGAAGTATACTTGTCTCTTTCTGACAAACAATCTGGTGAATACTATACAATGAAAACTGTTGTTCTCTATGTCTATGAACTAGTGCCAGAGGCTGACAGGCAGAAGTTTAGAAATTTAAGAAAGAAACAGAGTCAAGCTTTTGTGGAATTACCTTCCAAAAAAGGAACTGGTATTTGATAAGTGGTCTATTAAGATTGAACAATAGAACATAGAACATAGAACACTACAGCGCAGTACGGGCCCTTCGGCCCTCGATGTTGCGCCGACCTGTGAAACCATCTGAAGCCTATCTGACCTACACTATTCCATTTTCATCCATATGTCTATCCAGTGACCACTTAAATGCCCTTAAAGTTGGCGAGTCTACTACTATTGCAGGCAGGGCGTTCCACACCCCTACTACTCTCTGAGTAAAGAAACTGCCTCTGACATCTGTCCTATATCTCTCACCCCTCAATTTAAAGCTATGTCCCCTCGTGTTGGTCATCACCATCCGAGGAAAAAGACTCTCACTGTCCACCCTATCTAACCCTCTGACTATCTTATATGTCTCTATTAAGTCACCTCTCAGCCTTCTCCTCTCTAACGAAAACAACCTCAATTCCCTGAGCCTTTCCTCGTAAGACCTTCCCTCCATACCAGGCAACATCCTAGTAAATCTCCTCTGAACCCTTTCCAAAGCTTCCACATCCTTCCTATAATGTGGTGACCAGAACTGCACGCAGTACTCCAGGTGTGGCCGCACCAGAGTTATGTACAGCTGCAGCATGACCTTGTGGTTCCGAAACTCAATCCCCTGCTTATAAAGGCTAGCACACCATATGCCTTCTTAACAGCCCTATTAACCTGGGTGGCAACTTTCAGGGATTTATGTACCTGGATGCCGAGATCTCTCTGTTCATCTACACTACCAAGAATCTTGCCATTAGCCCAGTACTCTGCATTCCTGTTACTCCTTCCAAAGTGAACCACCTCACACTTTTCCGCATTAAACTCCATCTGCCACCTCTCAGCCCAGCTCTGCAGCTTATCTATGTCCCTCTGTATCCTATAACATCCTTCAGCACTATCCACAACTCCACCGACCTTCGTGTCATCTGCAAATTTACTAACCCATCCTTCTACACCCTCTTCCAGGTCATTTATAAAAATGACAAACAGCAGTGGTCCCAACACAGATCCTTGCGGTACACCACTAGTAACTGAACTCCAGGATGAACATTTGCCATCAACCACCACCATCTGTCTTCTTTCAGCTAGCCAATTACTGATCCAAACCGCTAAATCACCTTCAATTCCATACTTCCTTATTTTCTGCAATAGCCTACCGTAGGGAACCTTATCAAACGCCTTACTAAAATCCATATACACCACATCAACAGCTTTACCCTGATCCACCTGTTTGGTCACCTTCTCAAAAAACTCAATAAGGTTTGTGAGACATGACCTACCCTTCACAAAACCGTGTTGAGTATCGCTAATCAACTTGTTCTTTTCAAGATGATTATAAACCCTATCTCTTATAACCTTTTCCAACATTTTACCCACAACCGAAGTAAGGCTCACAGGTCTATAATTACCAGGGTTGTCTCTACTCCCCTTCTTGAACAAGGGGACAACATTTGCTATCCTCCAGTCTTCCGGCACTATTCCTGTCGACAAAGACGACATAAAGATCAAGGACAAAGGCTCTGCAATCTCCTCCCTGGCTTCCCAGAGAATCCTAGGATAAATCCCATCTGGCCCATGGGACTTATCTATTTTGACATTTTCTAAAATTGCTAACACCTCCTCCTTTTGAACCTCAATTCCATCTAGCCTGGTCGACTGAACCTGAGTGTTCTCCTCGACAACATTGTCTTTCTCCAGTGTAAACACTGACGAAAAATATCCATTTAATGCTTCCCCTATCTCCTCTGATTCCACACACAACTTTCCACTACTATTCTTGATTGGCCCTAATCTTACTCGAGTCATTCTTTTGTTCCTGATATACCTATAGAAAGCCTTGGGGTTTTCCTTGATCCTATCCGCCAACGACTTTTCGTGTCCTCTCCTCGCTCTTCTTAACTCTCCCTTTAGGTCCTTCCTGGCTAACTTGTAACTCTCAAGTGCCCTAACTGAGCCTTCATGTCTCATCCTAACATAAGCCTTCTTCTTCCTCTTGACAAGTGCTTCAACTTCCTTAGTAAACCACGGCTCCCTTGCTCGACAACTTCCTCCCTGCCTGACAGGTACATACTTATCAAGGACACGCAGTAGCTGTTCCTTGAAAAAGCTCCACATTTCGATTGTACCCATCCCCTGCAGTTTCCTTCCCCATCCTATACCTCCTAAATCTTGCCGAATAGCATCATAATTGCCTTTCCCCCAGCTATAATTCTTGCCTAGCGGTATATACCTATCCCTGCCCATTGCTAAAGTAAACATAACCGAGTTGTGATCACTATCACCAAAGTGCTCACCTACATCTAAATCTAACACCTGGCCGGGTTCATTACCCAGTACCAAATCCAATGTGGCCTCGCCCCTTGTTGGCCTGTCTACATACTGTGTCAGAAAACCCTCCTGCACACACTGCACAAAAACTGACCCATCTATAGTACTCGAACTATAGTATTTCCAGTCAATATTTGGAAAGTTAAAGTCCCCCATAACAACTACCCTGTTACTCTCGCTCCTGTCAAGAATCATCTTTGCAATCCTTTCCTCTACATCTCTGGGACTATTCGGAGGTCTATAGACAACTCCCAACAGGGTGACCTCTCCTCTACTGTTCCTAACCTCGGCCCATACTGCCTCAGTAGACGAGTCCTCAAGCGTCCTTTCTACCGCCGTAATACTTTCCTTGATTAACAATGCCACACCCGGACTTCCGGTGGCGGCGATGTCCGAGTGAGCCGCACATTCGGTGGGCTCTCACTCCGGCGGGCCTGAACAGCTGTTTCCCCGCGATAGCGGGACTACGGAGGCGGCAGAAAGGCTGCCTGGAACAGAGGAGGAGAGCGGGCTGCAGATGATGTAAGTGTGGGAGGCCAGCAGGTGAGGAAGAAGGAGAGAGAGAGAGAAGGAGGAAGCTGACCTGCAGGTTAAGATGGCGGACCCACGGACCTTCCTTCCTCCAGGACAAAGGGAAAAAGAAAAAGTGTGGAGTTGCTGAGGAGGGACAGCTTGGACCCACTTCAGATGCCCAAGAGGTAAAATTGAAGGAGCTGGGCGAAGGAAAGCGGCAGCGGAGGCGCTGAGGAGCGGGCTGCGGCATATGGAACAGCGGGATTCCAGAAAGCAGAAGAAGAAGGAGAAAAAGGGACAGAGACAAGGACCGGAAGAAAATTACCTGGGACCTAAGATGGCGGACACACGGAACCCGGACTCAGCAATCCAGCTGGCGCTGGATAACATGCTCCAGGTAATGAAGTCCAGTTTTGAAGCGCTGAAGCGGGACAGCTTGGACCCAATCCAGAAGCGGTGGATCAGCTGAACCAGAGGCTGGACGCCCAGGATGTTAAAGTTAAGGAGCTGGGAGAAGCGGTGGAGGAGCAGGCGGATGCGCAAACGGTTGCAGCGCTAGAAGTGGACGGCCTGAAAGAGCGGCAGAGAAGACTGCTGGACAGAGTGGAGGAGCTGGAGAATAGAGTCCGCAGGAACAATCTGAGGATGGTCGGCCTCCCGGAGGGGGCGGAGGGAGCTGATGCTGCAGCGTTTGTAGCAGACCTGCTGAAGCAGCTGATGGGGGCCGAAGCCTTTCCGCGACCGCTGGAGCTGGAGGGGGCACACAGGGTGCAGGCAAGACAGGGGCGGCTGGGCGGACCCCCCCCGCCCGATGGTGATTAGGTTCCACAGGTTCGTGGACAAGGAGCGGGTGCTGCAGTGGGCAAAGAGCGCCAGGAGCAGCACGTGGAATAACAGTGTGCTCCGCATCTATCAGGACCTAAGCCAGGAGGTGGCTCGGCGGCGAGCAGCCTTTAAGAATGTCAAGGAGGTGCTGTTCAAGAAGCACGTGAAGTTTGGTCTGCTGTTCCCAGCTCGGCTATGGGTCACGCACCAGGGTCAACACCACTATTTTTCCGAGCCCGAAGAAGCGATGGATTTTGTGAGGGACCTGGGGCTGGTCTCGAAAGGAGGCCCCAAGGACGCGAATTAGGGCCCGAGGATTTCTGTGGGGAGGAACGCCGAATGTGCCTGGACTGCTGCTCAACGGTTTGCTGGGCCAATGGGGCCAAGCGGAACATTTGAGACTCTTTCCTTTGTTCATGGACATTTATGTGCTTTTTCTCTTTTTTCTATGTTTTTTCCCTTTTTTTTTTTTTTTCTTTTCGGTTTGGGCTTTTTGTGCAGCTCGTGGAAGACACTGGAGCCGGCTTGCCCCAGTGGGTGGGGAGGAGGGCGGGGAAACAAGGGGAATGGGACAGGAAGGCGCCGGAGTGTTGAGTCACCGGGCTAGCAGATTGGCTAGTCAAGGAAGTCAGATGGGGGGGAAAGCTACAGCCAGTAGATGGCAGGGGTGGGGGTATCGGGGGATGGGGTTAGGGGAGGGGGGGGTTGTTCTGCTGACGGGAGAGGGACTTGAAATAGGCACTGGAAAGGAGGTCGAGGGTGGAGGCAGCTATAGGGCGGGCCAGGAAGGGCGCGACGCACGGGTCAGGGGCTGGCCCGAGAAAGGCTATGGCTGACCGGCGGGGTGGGGGGGGTGGGATGTGCCCCCCAACCAGGCTGATCACCTGGAACGTCAAGGGACTGAATGGGCCGGTTAAGAGGGCGCGGGTGTTCGCGCACTTGCGGGCCCTGAGGGCGGACGTAATTATGTTGCAGGAGACACATCTGAAAGTGTCAGACCAGACCAGGCTAAGGAAGGGCTGGATTAGCCAGGTCTTCCACTCGGACTTGGACTCGAAGTCCAGAGGGGTGGCAATCATGATCAACAAGCGCGTGCAATTTGAGGCAGAGGGCATATCCGCAGACAGGGGGGGCAGATACCTGATGGTACGGGGCAGGCTGGAGGGGAGAAGAGTGGTGCTGGTGAATATATATGCCCCGAACTGGGATGACGTGGACTTCATTAAAAGAGTGCTGGGGAAGATCCCGGACTTGGATTCTCGCAGGCTAATAATGGGAGGGGACTTTAACATGGTCCTTGACCCGACTTTGGATCGGTCGTGTCCCAGAACGGGTAGACTCTCAGCAATGGCAAGGGAGCTGAAAGGGTTTATGGAGCAAATGGGGGCAGTGGACCCCTGGAGGGAGGGACAGCCAACAGGAAGGGGCTACTCGTTCTACTCGCACGTCCACAAAGTATATTCCAGGATAGATTTCTTTGTGCTAAGCAGGGACTGTAGGGGGGAGGTAAAGAACACGGAATACTCAGCAATTACTATTTCAGACCATGCCCCGCATTGGGTGGACCTGCAGTTCGGGGGAGCGAGTTATCAACGCCCGCAATGGAGGCTAGATGTGGGACTGCTGTCGGAGGAGGGGATCTGCGAGAGGCTTCGGAAATGTATAAAAAATTACCTGCAGGTGAATGACACTGGGGAGGTCTCAGCGGCGACCGTGTGGGAGGCGCTAAAGGCAGTAGTGCGGGGGGAGCTGATTTCAATTGGGGCCCATAGAGCCAAGGCAGACCGGGCAGAGATGGATAGATTGGTCAGGGAAATGGGCCGGATAGATGAAGAGTACGCGGAGTCCCCGGGGGAGGTTTTACTCAGGGAAAGGCAGAGGCTACAGGCGGAACTGGGGGCACTATCCACGAGCAGGGCCGTGGAACAGCTTAGGAAGGCGAGGGGAGTGGTGTACGAGTATGGGGAAAAGGCTAGCAGACTGTTAGCGCAGCAACTTAGGAGGAGGGAGGCGGCCAGGGAAATAGGTAGAGTGAGGGACGAGGGGGGGCACAAAGTGGAGGATCCGGCAGAATTGAATAGGGTATTCCGGGACTTCTATCGTAAGCTGTATACTTCGGAGCCGCCAGAAGAACCGGAGGGGATGAAAAGGTTTCTGGATGGGTTAACATTCCCAACAGTTGGGGGGGGGCGAGTGGAAGAGCTGGGGGCCCCGATTAGAGTAGAGGAGGTATTGGGGGGCCTAAAGGCCATGCAGTCGGGGAAGTCCCCGGGGCCGGATGGATACCCAGTAGAGTTTTATAGGAAGTTCTCTGAGCTGGTGGGCCCGGTCTTGGCGAGGGTTTTCAATGAGGCAAGGGACAGAGGGACCCTGCCGCCGACAATGTCACAAGCCACCATATCTCTGATATTAAAGCGGGGTAAAGACCCGGAGGTGTGCGGGTCCTATAGGCCAATCTCCCTGATTAATGTAGATGCCAAGCTCCTGGCAAAGGTACTGGCGGGTAGAATGGAGGACTGTGTACCGGAGGTGATTGGGGAGGATCAAACGGGGTTCGTGAAAGGTAGGCAGCTGGCGGCCAATCTGAGGAGATTGCTTAATGTGATAATGATGCCCCCGGCAGGTAGAGAGGTGGAGGTAGTGGTGGCTATGGACGCCGAGAAGGCCTTTGACCGGGTGGAGTGGGAATATCTATGGGAGGTGCTCGGACGGTTTGGGTTCGGGGAGGGATTGGTGGATTGGATCAAATTATTATATCAGGCCCCGAGGGCCAGCGTCAGGACCAACAGAGAAGTGTCGGAGTACTTTAGGTTGTACCGAGGGACCAGGCAGGGCTGCCCGCTCTCCCCGCTGCTGTTTGCGCTGGCCATAGAGCCGCTGGCGATTGCGCTGAGAGCCGCAGAGGGTTGGAAGGGGATGGTGAGGGGCGGGGTTGAACATAGGGTTTCTCTTTATGCAGACGACCTGCTCCTGTACGTGTCGGACCCAGTGGCCGGGATGGGAACTATACTGGGAATGCTGAGGGAGTTCGGCCAGTTCTCAGGATACAAATTAAATACGGTCAAGAGTGAAATGTTTGTGGTACAGGCAAGGGGCCAGGAGAACAGATTGAGAGGGCTACCGTTTAGGTTAGTTGAGGAAAATTTCCGGTATTTGGGAATCCAGGTGGCACGAGACTGGGGCAGGCTGCATAAGTTAAATTTGGCCAGGGTGGTGGAGCAAATGAAGGGAGAGTTTCGGAGATGGGATGCACTCCCGCTGTCGCTGGCAGGGAGGGTGCAGACTGTAAAGATGACAATCCTCCCTCGATTTTTGTTTATTTTTCAGTGCCTCCCGATCTTTATCCCACAGTCCTTCTTCAAAAGAGTTAACGGGCTGATCATGAGCTTTGTCTGGGCGGGAAAGTCTCCGCGGGTGAAGAAGGCAATGTTGGAGAGGAACCGCAGCGAGGGGGGGCTGGCGTTGCCGAGTCTGGTCAATTATTACTGGGCGGCCAACATCGCTATGATAAGGAAGTGGATGGTGGGTACGGGGTCTATTTGGGAGCGAGTGGAGGCGGCTTCGTGCAGGGGCTCCAGTTTGGAAGCCCTGGTCACGGCTCCTCTACCGCTGCCGCCGGCCAAGTACACCACCAGCCCGGTAGTGGTGGCGACCCTGCGGATATGGGGCCAGTGGAGGAGGCATGTGGGGAGATGGGGGCGTCTGTCTGGGCGCCAATCTGCGACAACCATCGGTTTGCCCCCGGCAGTATGGATGGGGGGTTCCGAGTATGGCGGCGAGCAGGGGTGGGAAGGGTGGGTGATATGTTCCTGGAAGGGAGCTTCGCGAGTTTGAGGAGCTTGGAGGAGAAATTTGGGTTGGTAGGGGGAAATGATTTTAGATACCTACAGCTGCGGGACTTTGTTCGTAGACAGGTCCCATCTTTCCCGCGCCTCCCGCCAATGGGGATCCTAGACAGAATAGTCTCTGGGAGGGACGAAGGGGAGGGTAGAGTCTCGGGTATTTATAAGGTGCTCATGAGGGAGGAAGGGTCCCAGACAGAGGAACTGAAACTTAAATGGGAGGAGGAGCTAGGCGGGGAAATGGAGGATGGGCTGTGGGCAGAGGCCCTGAGTAGGGTAAACTCGACCGCGACATGTGCAAGGCTCGGGCTGATCCAATTTAAGGTCGTTCACCGGGCCCATATGACGGTGGCTCGGATGAGCAAATTTTTCGGGATAGAGGACAAATGCGCTAGGTGCGCGGGAGGACCAGCGAACCATGTGCACATGTTTTGGGCATGCCCTGAGCTGAGGGGGTACTGGGAGGGATTTGCGGGGGTCATGTCCCAGGTGCTAAAAACAAGGGTGGTGATGAGTCCAGGGGTGGCAATTTTTGGGGTTTCGGAAGACCCGGGCGTCCAGGGGGAGAAAGCGGCCGATGTGCTGGCCTTTGCTTCCCTGATAGCCCGGCGACGAATATTATTGGCGTGGAGGGACTCAAAGCCCCCGAAGACTGAGTGGTGGCTTGCGGACATGTCAAGTTTCCTGGGGATGGAAAAAATTAAGTTCGTCTTGAGGGGATCTGTGCAGGGGTTCACCCGGAGGTGGCAACCATTTATTGACTTCTTTGCGGGAGAGTGAGCGTCAGCAAGGGGTGGGGGGAGGGGGGGGGGGTAGAGTAGAGTAGGAGGGAAAATATGGCGGGTAGTACGGGTGGGAGGGGAGCGGGCTTGTGCAATATGTTACGATGGAAGTATTGAAAGTACGTGGATGTTTGCACATTTTTGCCTTTTTTGCTTCCTTTCTGATGATGTCTGTAACTGTTTATAAAGCCAAAAACTACCTCAATAAAATTGTTTATTAAAAAAAAAAAAAAAAAAACAATGCCACACCCCCCCCTCTTTTACCATCTTCTCTGTTCTTACAGAAACATCTAAATCCTGGAACCTGCAACAACCATTCCTGTCCCTGCTCTACCCATGTCTCCGAAATCGCCACAACATCGAGATCCCAGGTACCAACCCATGCTGCAAGCTCACCCACCTTATTCCGGATGCTCCTGGCGTTGAAGTAGACACACTTCAAACCAGCGTCCTGCTTGCCGGTGCCCTCTTTCGAACTTTTAACCCTATCCCTGACCTCACTACTCTCAACATCCTGTACACTGGGACTACAATTTAGGTTCCCATCCCCCTGCTGAATTAGTTTAAACCCCCCCGAAGAGCTCTAGCAAATCTCCCTCCCAGGATATTGGTACCCCTCTGGTTCAGGTGAAGACCACCCTGTTTGTAGAGGTCCCACCTACCCCAGAATGAGCCCCAATTATCCAGGAAACCAAAACCCTCCCTCCTGCACCATCCCTGTAGCCACGTGTTCAACTATTTTGAAAATCTTAGATGATTCCAATAGAAGAGTTCAAATATAGTGTCCATAAAGTCTTTAAGAAAACAGAGGCTGCAAGAAGGTGATGATTATGCGTTGTCTCTCAAGCATGTTAGAAGCAGGCTATAGTTTGTGAACCCACACAAACCAGACAGATAGGAGATTGGATCAAAGGAGGACAATGGCCCAGGGGAAGCAAGAGATTCTCCTTCGTTAATTAATAGAGATGGTCAGAGTTTAAATTTAATTCAAGGGGGACTAAGGTGTCATCTTTGTCATAAAAGGCTGGTGATTAAAAAGCAAATTTGTGACGGTGCAGTGTTCCTTCAGAGATCAGTCCCTCAATGAATAAGAAACATTTTTTCATACACATTTAGAGTACCCAATTTGTTTTTTTCCAATTAAGGGGCAATTTAGCATGGCCAATCCAACTACTCTGCACATCTTTTGGGTTGTGGGAGTTAAACCCATGCAGACACTGGGAGACTGCAAACTCCACACGGACAGTGACCCAGGGCCGGGATTCGAACCCACGTCCTCAGCACCTTCGGCAGCAATGCTAACCACTGCACCATCGTGCTGCCCCCTCAGTGGATAAAAATGATGGTAAACCTATATATTCACCATTAGAGGGGGACAGAGTGCCAGAATTAGGCAAGTAATAATAATAATGATCTTTATTGTCACAAGTAGGCTTACATAAATACTGCAATGAAGTTAGTGTGAAAGGTGCCTGTTAGGGTACATGGAGGGAGAATTCAAAATGTCCAATTCACCTAACGGCACATCTTTGGACTGTGGGAGGAAACTGGAGCACCCGGAGGAAACCCACGCAGACAGGGGGAGAACATGCCGACTCAGCACAGACAGTGACCCAAGACGGGAATCGAACCTGGGACCCTGGCGTTATGAGGCAACAGTGTCAACCACTGTGCAGTTGGTAAAAGTGAAGTATCTGTCAGGTAACGCAGGCAAGCAAATTAATATTCTTAGATATACAGATCAACTCAATTGCTGATTTTGACAAGTGACAGAAATTTCCTCCTGAAAACTCACTAAAAAAATATGTATTGATACTTGGTATTGATGGGAGTTGTTCTACTGCTTAGAGTTAATTCAAACGTGGCTTCATTTCCACTCTTGCAATTCGGGGTTTTGTGTCTAATTTGCCGATTGATGGTATAGATTTTTTATTTGCAAATGACTTGGCCAGAGATAAAGTATTGCTCTCTTCAGTGGCTCTGGAGCAACCTTGTGCGGCTTTGGAAATTGAAGTTGTGCCAGAGAAGTCAAGTGGCATACAACAATCCATGACCTTCTGTAACCCTACTTTAAAACCTATTGTTTCAACTAAAGATGTATCCAAAGAGTCAGAAACTGAAACTGCTAATGTTAAAGGGATATTGTAGTATCACACTGACATCAAGTTATTGGCAGTTTTTAAAAATTCATTTACGGGATTTGAGTGTGATTAGGCCAGCATTTATTGCTCATCCCTTATTGCCCTTCAGAAGGGGTGGTGAGTAGCCTTCTTGAACTGTTGGAAGTCCCTTAGGTGTAGATACACCCACCGTGCTGTTAGGGAAGGAGTTCCAGGATTTTGACCCAGTGACAGTGAAGGAACGGCGATATATTTCCAAGTCGGGTGGTGGGTGACTTGAAGGGGATCCTCCAGGTGGTGCAGTTCACAGGTATCTACTGCTCTTGTCCATCTAGATGGTAGTGGTCATGGGTTTGGAAGGTGCTGCCTAAGGAACATTGGCAAGTTCCTGCAGTGCATCTTGTGGATGGTGCACAAGGCTGCCACTGTTCGTCAGTGATGGAGGGATTGAAAGTTTGTGGATCAGGTAGCAATAAAGCAGTTGCTTTGTCCTGGATTGTGTTGAGCTTCTTGAGTCTTGTTGGAGCTGCACTCATCCAGGCAAGTGGAGACTATTCCATAACCCTCCTGACTTGTAGATGGTGGACAGGCTTTGGATGGTCCAGTGAGTTACTCACCATAGGATTCCTAGCCTTTGACGTGCCCTGGTAGCCAACAGCATTAATTTGGCTAGTCCAATTCAGTTTCTGATCAATGTGATTTTGGGGGATTCAGCGATGGTAATGCCATTGAATAACAAGGGGCTATGGTTAGGTCCTCTCTTGTCGGAGATGGACATTGCCTGGCACTTGCCACTTGTCAGCCCAAGCCTGGATATTGTCCAGGTCTTGCTACATTTGGACATGGCCTGCTTCATTCAATGCAACAGGCAGGTTGGTGAGCATGAAGTCAAGTATGTTTTTCCGTTTGCAGGTTCCCAAATATGCAGGCAAGTATGAGCAAGGTGTGATAAAACAGATCGCACAGTACTCAAAGTTAATGATGAATCTAAGGAAAGAGCTGCGTTCAAACAGGAAGACCCAGCTGTATCCAATACCGACCATAGAGCTGCAAGTTAGGACACTTGTTGTTGAACATAAATTAATACTAAAAAATTAAGAATTGATAACTTTCTATTAAAAAAATGGACAATGCTTGAACTGAGTGGGAAGACTAGAAGCACAAATAATTTCAAAGAACTTGCTAGAAAGCAATATCAACATTATTTGCGTAACCTTCGTGAAAATTCTTAAAGTTGCTCAAGAGGAATTTACTCAACAGAAGGACAAACTGCACAAAGGGAAGCAGTGTTAAACAACATATTCTGGAAAAGAAAACTGCAGCATTAAATCGTGGAAATAAACTTAAAAGATAAAGTGGTCCTGAACTTACACAGTTGGGTTGAATGGGGTTAAATGTTTAGTGGTTCTAGAAGAAATCAAAGTAGAAAAACGCAACTGTTGCCTAGCAACAGTGGTTAAGGGACACACACAGAGAAAAGGCAGAAAAAAACGAGTTCAGTGTGTGTGTGAGAGAGATAGAGAGAGGGGACAGTGGTTATAAGCGCTCTGATATGTAAAACTACAAGGATATTGGGACAGTAGTTAACTGAATAGTCAGTTGGGGAACTCAGCAAATTGATCAGTTTAACATAGATGCTACTGGAAATCTTTGAGTTCCAGAAACACGTTTGTTTGCTCTGCAGTTGAGGAAACAGTGAGTTTAGAGTGCCGGTGAGGATTACACAGCCAGCTTTTTTTTGGGGGTGGGTGGCGTACACAAAGCCCGGATTCTGGAAAGGGCGCCCCAATCTAAAAGTGAAGATAAAGACATCCCCTTCCCCCCCCCCCCCCCCCCCCCTTTCCAGACCTGGTACCACCGGCAGACAGGGGAACACCCCCAACACTCCAATGCAGAGTGCCAACATCCCCCCCCCCCCCCCCCACCTCACCCCGCCCCCCTCCCCAAAACTTAATGGTCAGGTCACCACATCCACACCACGCAGCATCAGTGTGACCCCCCTTTATCTTTGCCAGCATTGGGCACCCTCGACACACACAATGGGAACACCCTCTCCCTAGAGACCCCACCCTCTGGCACTGCCAGGTTGGCCAGGACACTGCCCAGTCATGTCCTCACCACCCAGGGACTATACCCACCTCCACACACCCAGTGTGGTCATCATGACTGATTTCCATTTTTGTAATATGTAATGGTCCTTTCTGCTTATTCCCATATTTCCCTTTCCTTTAATTTTACTGTTTCTGATCCATGGAAGATTTATGGGCCTGTGTCTTTAAGGCAGCCTGTATCTCTAATTCAAACAGAGCATCTCAGCAGCAGGAGTGGTCACTGTGCTTGTTCAAACTGCAGCTGGAGACTGACTGGCACTAAAGACAGAGATTGGCTGGAACTCAGTTTAATTGATTTGGCTGGTGGTCATGTTGGTCTAAAAGGCTGTGCTCTGCCTGGTAACAGGTGGTGATTGGATCTGATCCCATTGGAATATTTTTCAGAGTCCCAAGGCTTGAGTTTGATTCCAGTTTTGATACTGGCAGGGAGAGGGAGACAGGAACCTCTCCATTTCCCCCCCAGAAAGACTGTGTTTCTGAACTGACAGAGTCTGGATGAATCTATGAAAGGCAGAATCCAGAATTGGCCAACTCTCTCTCCTGAAAGACAAAGTTGGAACCGACCAACTCACTCTGCGGATGATAGAGGACTGAATGTGAACCTTGAGCTGAAGACCTAGTTTGATGAAGCAGGGCCTGAAGGCAGGCCATGAACTGAAATAAAGGTTTGATGAAACAGGGGCCAGATTCTCCGATTTTGAGGCAAAGTGCAGAGGATCCGTGGTGTTTTAAGTGTGAAAAGTCAGAGGCGCCCTCTCACTGATCCTCCGACCAGTGAGAGGCTAGCGGCTGCACCACGAAAAATGCCCAGCCTCCATGAAATAAACGGCTGGAGACATGCAGCAGTTACGCCGTACAACTTGGTGCTGGCCGTGCGCAGATCCGACCTGCCAGATAGTGCCCCCAGACAACCCCTCATCACTCCATGGCTACCTCCCAGTCCCCCCCATCCCTTGCAGAAGCTCCACCCCCCCCCCCCCCCCCCCCCCCCCCCCCCCCCCCCCCCCCGCCGGCCAGCAGCACGACTCGCACCCAACCGTCACAGTGCTGGACATAATCCTCATCCACCACGCTGGGTTCCCACACGACTGCGCCACACGTCCCCATAGCCATTGTGAACTCGACCCATTGGGTGCAGAGCATCGGGGGGAGGGCCTTCAGGTGACTCTACTGTCCAGTGCAGGAGGAGGCCATTCGGCCCATCGAGTCTGCACCGACCCACTTAAGCCCTCACTTCCACCCTATCCCCGTAACCCAATAACTCCTCCTAACCCTTTTGGCACTAAGGGCAATTTAGGATGGTCAAACCACCTAACCTGCACATCATTGGACTGTGGGAGGAAACCGGAGCAACTGGAGGAAACCCACGGAGGCACAGGAGAACGTGCAGACTCTGCACAGACAGTGACCCAGCAGGGAATCGAACCTGAGACCCTGAAGCCACAATGCTATTCACTGTGCTACCGTGCTGCCCTATCAAAATGGTGATAAATGCTTAGAGGTGCAGGGGAAGGCTGGAATATGTAATGAGTATTTGAATCGATGTTTACTTAGGAGGAGATTACAGATAAAATATCGGGCGATTCAGAGATTGAAGAGTGAATGGATGGAATGAAAATTGAAAGGCAGGATGTACTGGAAAGGCTGGCTATGCTTAAGAGTGGATAAATTACCTGGTGTGGATAGCTTGCAAAGGAAGTTGGATTAAGGTTAAGGAGGGCTTGCCATAATCTTTCAATCTTTCCTAGATCAGAAAGGGCATTCCAATTAACCAGTCAGTTTAACATGAGGTTTTAAAAGCAATAATCAAGGAGAGGTTTGAGTTAAGGAGAATCAGAATAGATTTGTAAAAGGCAGATTGCATTTAACTAATCTAATTGAATCTTTGATTAAGTAATCCAGAAGGATGATAGAGGGACTGTGTGGTTTTAAAAAAGCGTTTGACAAAGTATCACACAAAATCTTTAGTTAACAAAATTGAGGTTCATGAAATAGATGAATCAGTGTCAGGTGGATTTTTAAAAATCGGTTAGGAATAGAAAATTACGAGTTGTGGTAAATAAAAGCAAAATACTGCATATGCTAGAAATCTGAAATAAAAGCAGAAAATTCTGAGTAAACCAGCAGGTCTAACAGCATCTGTGGAGAGAGGTCAGTTCCAGGACCAGAAAGTGCAGTATGATAGCAGAGTGGTTAGCACTGCTGCCTCACGGCACCGAGGTCCCAGGTTCGATCCCGACCCCGGGTCATTATCCGTGTGGAGTTTGCACATTCTCCATATGTCTGCGTGGGTTCCACCTTCACAACCCAAAGGGATGTGCAGGGTAGGTGTATTGGCCAAGCTAAATTGCCCCTTAATTGGAAAAAAAGAATTGGGTACACTAAATTTATAGGAAGGCGGTGGAGTAATGATATTGTCACTGGACACGTAATCCAGTGACCTAGGGTAATAATGCTCTGGAGGCCTGGGTTCGAAACCCACCACAGCAGAAGGTTGAATTTGAATTCAATAAGAATCTGGAATTAAAACTCTGATGGCGACCACAAAACCATTGTCAATTGTCATAGAAACTCATCTGGTTCACTGATGTCCTTCAGGGAAGGAAATCTGTCGTCCTTGCCTGGTCTGGCCTACATGTGACTCCAGATCCACAGCAATGTGGTTGACTCTTAAATGCCCTCAGGGCTGGGCAATAAATTATGGCCCAGCCAGCGGCACCCAAATCCCATGGATGAATACAAAAAAAGTAATGCAGTAAAACTGCACTTTCTGTGTGCGGCACAATGGCACAGTGGTTAGTACTGCTGCCTCACAGCGCCAGGGACCCGGGTTCGATTCCGGCTTGGTGTGTGGAGTTGGTACATTCTCCCCGTGTCTGTGTGGGTTTCCTCCGGGTGCTCCGGTTTCCTCCCACGATCCAAAATTGTGCGGTGGATTGGCCTTACTAAATTGCCCCTTAGTGTCCAGGGATGTGCAGTTTAGGTTATGGGATTGCGGGGGGAAGGAGGGGTCATTAGGTGAGTGGCTATGGGTAGAGGTGCTCGTTTGAAGGGTCGGTGCAGACTCGATGGGCCGAATGGCCTCCTTCTGCACCGTTGGGATTCTATGGTATAACTTGGATATTGGAATACAGAGTAAAATTTCAAAGTTTGCCAATTACTTGGCAGAAGGAATTAAGAGAAGCAATTTGTACATAATGGCCCAGTTCTAAAGACTGTGCAGGGACGTGGATTCATGCGCAGAGAGATTTTTGCGTTAACAGGAAAAACTGAGAGAGTAATCAGCAACCCATATTAAATCTTGTGCTTCATAAATATTGAGTAGAAAGCAGGAAAGTTATGCTGAACTTTTATAATGCTCTGGTTAGGCCATGGCTAGAGAATTGCCTCCAGTTCTGGTCACTACTTTAGCAAGGACATGGATGTCCTCGCGAGGGTGCAGAGGAGAATCAAGAAAATAGTTGCAGGAATGAGGGCTTTTAGCTACAGGTTAGGTTGGTGAAGGTGCTCTCCTTGGAGCAAGGGAGACCGAGGAGAGATTTGATTCAGGTAAACAAGATTATTATAGATTCACATAAGGTGGAAAAGAAAAGCTCTACCTATTAGTTGGCAGTACAGGGACTACGGGACACAGATTTAAAGTTTCAGGCGAGAGATGTCGGGGGGATGTGAGGAAGAACTCTTTTACACAAGTGGTAACGAAATAGAATTCACTGCCCAGGAGGGTGCTGGTAGCAGAGACTATGAATAATTCCATAAGGAAATTAAATGGATGCAATTGAGGATTGCAGGGATAGAATGGTGGAATGGGTCAGACTGGAATGCTCATGGGGAGAGCATAGACCCGATAGGCTAACTGGCCTCCTTGCATGCCGTATCGGCTCAATTACTCATAACTATTCACTTGCACCCAAGTGAAAACGCCTAAGGTGGTGCATGGGAGTGAAAAATGAAAATTGCTCATTGTCACAAGTAGGCTTCAAATGAAGTTACAGTGAAAAGCCCCTCGTCGCCACATTCCGGCACCTGTTTGAGGAGGCTGGTAGGGGAATTGAACCCGCGCTGCTGGCCCTGCCTTGGTCTGCTTTAAAAGCCAGCTATTTAGCCCTGTGCTAAACCAACCTCAGGGTTAGAATGCAAATGGTGCCATTGGGAAGTTAGGGGATGTTTGGGCAGAAAGTCATTGCAGGAACTCACGGACCAGTCAGTATTCATCATCTCACTCATTTTCATGATCATTGTTTACAAGAAAGTAGTTTGACTTTATCATTGTATCCTCCTTGTCACTAAGACACGAAGGAAGATGGTGGTTGGAGGTCAATCATCTCAAATCCAGGACATCACTGCAGGAGTTTCTCAGGGCAATGTCCTTGGCCCAACCATCTTCAGCTGCTTCGTCAATGACTTTCCTTTCATCACACGGTCAGAAGTGGGGATGTTTGTGGATGACTGCACAATGTTCACTATGCGTGACTCCTCAGATAATAAAGCAGTCCATGTCCAAATGCAGCAAGATATGGACAATATCCAGGCTTGGGCTGACAAGTGGCAAGTAACATTCGCGCCACACAAGTGCCAGGCAATGACCATCTCCTACAAGAGAGGATCTAACGACTGCCCCATGACATTCAATGGCATTACCAACACTGAATCCCCCACAATTAACATCCTGGGGGTTACCATTGATCAGAAACTGAACTAGACTAGCTACATTAATACTGTGGCAACCAGGGCAGGTCAAAGGCTAGGAATCCTACGCACTAAAGACTTGTGCTCCAGAACTGGCTGCACTCAGAGCTAAGTTGTTCCAGTACAGCTACAACACTGTGTAATTTCACTAAAACACTATCTACCCGGCAATGTGGAAAATTGCCCAGATATGTCCGCACACAAAAAGCAGGACAATTCCAACCCAGCCAACTACTGCCCTATCAGTCTATTCTCAGTCATCTGTAAAGTGATGGATGGGATCATCAACAGTGGTATCAAGTGACACTTACTCAGCAATAACCTGCTCACTGGCGCTAGTTTGGGTTCTGTCAAAGTCACTCAACTCCTGACCTCATTACAGCTTTTGCTCAAATATGGGCCAAAGAGCTGAACTCCAGAGGTGAGGTGAGGGTGACTACCCTTGAGTATGGCATCAAGGAGCTCTAGCAAAACTGGAGTCAATGGCAATCAGGGGGAAAACTCTCCACTTGTTGGAGTCATACATAGCACAAAGGAAATGGTTCAGGTTGTTGGAGGTCAGCCTTCTCAGTCCCAGGACATCACTGCAGGAGTTTCTCAGGGTAATGTCCCAGGTCCAACCATCTTCAGCTGCTTCATCAATGGCCTTCCTTCCAACATAAGGTCAGATGTGGAGATGTTCGCTGATGATTTCACAATGTTCAGCACCATTCACATCTCCTCAGACACTGAATCAGTCCACGTGCAAGTACTGTAAGGCCTGGACAATCCCAAGGCTTGGCAAGTAACATTTTCACCACACAAGTGCCAGGCAATGACCATTTCCAATGAGAGAGAATCAAACCATCACCCCTTGATATTCAATGGCATTACCATCGCTGAGTTCTCTATTATTCTAGGGCTTACCGTGACCAGAAACTGAACTGGACTAGTGTGGCCACAAGAGCAGGTCAGAGGCTAGGAATCCTGTGGCGAGTAACTCACCTCCTGATCCCCCCCAAAGCCTGTCCATCACCTGCGAGGCAGAAGTTAGGAGTGCAATGGATTGCTCCCCATTTGTCTCGGTGAGTGCAGCTCCAACAACACTCAAGAAGCTCCATTCCATCCAGGACAAAGCAGCCTACTTGATTGCTACCACTGCCACAAACATTCACTCCCTCCACCACCAACGCACAGCGGCAGCCATGTGTACCGTCTACAAGATGTGGAGATCTTATGGGCAGCACGGTAGCATTGTGGATAGCACAATTGCTTCACAGCTCCAGGGTCCCAGGTTCGATTCCGTCTTGGGTCACTGTCTGTGCGGAGTCTGCAAATCCTCCCCGTGTGTGCGTGGGTTTCCTCCGGGTGCTCCGGTTTCCTCCCACAGTCCAAAGATGTGCAGGTTAGGTGGATTGGCCATGATAAATTGCCCTTAGTGTCCAAAATTGCCCTTAGTGTTGGGTGGAGTTACTGGGTCATGGGGATAGGATGGAGGTGTTGACCTTGGGTAGGGTGCTCTTTCCAAAAGCCGGTGCAGACTTGATGGGCCGAATGGCCTCCTTCTGCACTGGAAATTCTATAATAATCTATGAAGATGCACTGCAGCAACTCACCAAGGTTCCTTCGGCAGAACATTCCAAATCCACGACCACTACCGTCTCGAAGGACAAGGCAGCAGATACCTGGGAACACCACCACCTAGAGGTTCCAAGGAGGATATACAGGACTGATAGTCTTGTTGTCACATAAACATTCAGCATTGGTAGGGTGTTCTCCCCCACTTGACGGCTTTGGTCCCTTCCAAAGAGCATTTTTGAATAGAGGAAAAAGTCCGAGTCATGCAAAAATAGTTTGTTTTGTCAGATGCCATACAGTTCTTCTGGATTCTCACCAGCTTTCACTCAGGTAGAGGAACAGGTAAACTTGCCTCACCATTTTGGATGACTCAAGGAATGGCTACTTCAATGAGAAAAAAAATTGAGTTGGGGAACACAGAGAAATCTGTCTTCTGATTTTCAGTGCTAGTTTTCAATTGGTGACTCCGATGATTCTGAGCCAAGGAAATTATCCATTTACTTTGGGTGTAGTCTTCAGCTTATGACATGAATACTAAACTCTCACCAATGAGTCCACATTCCTCTCCAGCCACCTACATTAGCAAGAACCAGACTATTTGCAACCTCAGCACCATGATCAGTCATGATCGTGATGAATGGGTGGAACAGGCTCGAAGGGCGAAAAGGCCTCCTCATATCTCTTATGTATCTATATATCTCAACATCTGACCTTATATCAATTTACGGCACAGAAACAGGTCAATCGACCCAACTGGTCTTTGTGTCACATGAACCTCCTCCCGTTAACCCTATCAATATATCCTTAAGGCAGCACGGTAGCATAGTGGTTAGCACCGTTTCTTCACAGCTCCAGGGTCTCAGGTTCGATTCCCGGCTTGGGTCACTGTCTGTGCAGTCTGCACGTTCTCCCCATGTCTGTGTGGGTTTCCTCCAGGTGCTTCAGTTTCCTTCCACAGTCCAAAGGTTTTTTAAAAATAAATTTAGAGTGCCCAATTCATTTTTTCCAATTAAGGGGCAATTTAGTGTGGACAATCCACCAAGCTTGCACATCTTTGGGTTGTGGGGAGAAACACACGCAAACATGGTGAGAATGTGCAAACTTCACACGGACAGTGACCCAGAGCCTGAATCGAATCTGGGACCTCTGCGCCTTGAGGCAACAGGGCTAACCCACTGCGCCACCGTGCTGCCCCCACAGTCCAAAGATGTGTGGGTTAGGTGGATTGGCCATGCTAAATTGTCCTTAGTGTCCAAAAAGGTTAAGTGGGGATCACTGGGTTACGGGGATAGGGTAGAGACGTGGGCTTGAGTAGGATACTCTTTGTAAGGGCCGGTGAAGACTCGATGGGCCGAATGGCCTCCTTCTGCACTGTAAAATCTATGATTCTATGATTCTATTCCTTTCTCCCTCGTGTGTTTATTTAATCTCCCCTTAAATGCATCTATCTTATTTACCTTAACTATTCATTGTGCAGTGAATCCCGCGTTTTAACTACTCTGGGGAAAAATGTTTTTCTTGTACACCCTTCAGGATTTGTTAGTGACTATCTCACATTAATGGTCCTAGATTGGCAAGATCCTTTCCACAACTACTCCAGCAAACCCATTCATAATCTTAAAGATCTGTCATGTCAGTGCCCAGCCTGTTCAACGTTTCCTTATAGGTATTACCTCTTAGTTTTGATATCATCCTTCTATCTTCTCATCCCAGATATCACCTACTTCCAGCTCTGTAACATTGTCTGTCTCTACCTTCGCTCATCTACTTTGATGTTATTGCCTCTTCCAGACCTAGTATTAAAATTCAACACTTGCTGACATCCTATCCTCCATTAACATCAGTTCAACCAAAACTTTGTTGCCTGTGCCTTATTCTTCACGAAGTTGCATTTGCCCATTATCATCCTCCTACACTGGCTTTCAGACCTGAATATCTCCATTTAAAATTAGTCATGTTTTATGTCTGTCCCTTTCCTATCCCTCGTGCCTTTTGTTCAAAAATATTTTATTCAAGGCATTTTCATATAACAAACAAAACAGAAGAAAATTCATACAACATTATAAATAACCAACACCCATCCCCCCACACTTCTCAATATTGCCCGCATCTCCCATCCTGCCTTCTCCATTTTAACCCCCTTCCCTCCCGCGCTTTGCTGACCCCTCAATACTCCGTTAAAAAGTCAATAAACGGCTTCCACGTACCCTCTAACCCCTCAAAAACCTACTCATCAGTTTTGCCATTATATATGCTCTATGAATTACTTTAAACTGAATGATGCTTAGCCTCGCACACGACGAGGACACATTCACCCTCCGCAGGGCCTCAGACAACACCCCGACCTCCACCACCCCTCCCAGCACTTCCTCCCACTTGCGCATTATATCCCCCACCAGGGCCCCCTCTCAGTCCATCAACTCCTTGTAGACCTTGAATGCTTCCCCTCCCCTATCTCGTCCCTCGACAGCCCCTTATCCTGCAACCCCAGTGTTGGCAGCCCAGGAAGGGACAGCCCCTCTTTCCTCACAAAATCCTAGACCTACACTGATAGAAATCGGCTTTCTATTTAGCTATAGATGATATAGGCAAAAGGTTTAATTGAGAACTCATTAAGAGTAATTAACTAAATTATATTAACCATGAGAGTGAGGAAAGCCGAATAGCTGGGAATATTTTGCAATTGCTTGAGACTTTAGAGACTGAAGGTCAATAACGACAAATAACTAAAAGGCCCCATTGTGTTGGAAAGAACTGGGCTGATGTCCCAGTCCCGTTTCTATGGTAACAACCAGTCTAGGGTGATAGGTCCTAGCGAAGAATGTGTTTTTCTCAAACGATGGAATGGGAAATTCACATCAATATATTTAAATACATATCTCTCTTAAATTGCTGTCTGTCTGAGTGAATGAGGGAATTATAGATTAGTTAAAGCCAATCACAACTGTAAAGAAGGCAAAACCTTAAGATAATAATCTTCTTAAGAATCACTTGTCGGGATGGAAAAATCCATTCCGGAATCACTCTCTCTCTCTTTCAGAACCTAAGTATTTGCTGCTGCCCTTGCCATTGCCATCTTTCTTTTGTTTAAATCACTCAGTCATTTTATACTGTGTATTATGATTTGAATAATTACCACGATCTGTATTTAAAAAAAAAAAATTTAGAGTACCCAATTATTTTTTCCAATTAAGGGGCAATTTAGCATGGTCAATCCACCTAACCTGCACATCTTTGGGTTGTGGGGGCGAAACCCACGCAAACATGGGGAGAATGTGCAAACTCCACACGGACAGTGGCCCAGGGCCGTGATTTGAACCCGGGTCCTTAGCGCCTAGGCAGCAATGCTAACCACTGTGCCACCGTGCTGCCCCACGATCTGTATGTTAAAACTCAACCACTATATTCACTAAAGACAGCCCCAGTGTTGGCAGCCCAGGAAGGGACAGCACCTCTCTCCTCACAAAATCCTGGACCTACACGTACCTAAAACCGTTCCACAGGCAACTCGTGTTCTTCCTCCAGGTCCTCCAGCTTTGAAAATCTGCCCCCTATAAACAGATCACCGAACCACTCAATCCTTGCTTGTTGCCACTCCCGAAACCTTGCATCCAGCACGCTGGCTCAAATCTGTAGTTGTCACAGTTCGATGCCCACACCGAAGCACTCTCCAGTCCCAAATGCTTCCTCCACTGCCCCCACATCCTTATGGCTGACACAAGCACTGGTCTCATGGGTGTCTGGCCAGCGGGAACGGCAGACGCACTGTCAACAATGCCCTTAAGCTCGTTCCCCTACAAGAAGCCGTCTCCATCCGCCCCACGCCAATCTCTCCCCCACTCCCCATTTCCTGGCCATGGCAATGTTCTCCGACTAGTAATAGTTCATCATGTTCGGCAGCGCTAGCCTCTCTCCACCCTTGCCCCCGCTCCAGAAAAGCTCTCCTGACCTGCGGGATCTTCCCTGCCCATGCAAACCCAGAGATCAGTGCATTGACCTTTTTTAAAGAACGCCTTTGGGACGAAGATCGGGAGATTCTGAAACACAAACAGAAACCCTGGCAGCACTGTTATTTTTACTGTCTGCACCCCGCCCTGCCAGTGACAATGGCAGCACATCCCACCTCCTAAATTCCCCCTTTATCTGCTCCATCAACCAAGTTCAGCTTTGTGAAGCTGCGCCCAACGCCACGTCACCTGGATGCACAAGTATCTAAAACCCACCTCCACTACCTTGAACGGCCCTCTAGCCTTCTTCAATGCTACCATCAGGGTGAAGAACAACACTCAAATTCACAGATTTAACTGTAAGACCAACATCAGTTAATGTGCCATGCTCACTTAACAAGTAATATCTGACCTTCAACCCCCCAAGGGCAGATATGTAGCACAGAGTGTGCCTTACAGTATCCTATCTGAGTACTTTGCGGTGTCTAATACTGACACCCACATGATTTTTCTCCTTGGTGTATGTATTTTAGATTCCATCCCTGTAATAAATTTTCCAAATAAGCTGAACAAATAATTATTTTCCTAACAGAGTTAATTAATTTCTGAAATTACAAATGTCAGGTACGTTCACTGCATAAGAACATAAGAACTAGGGGCAGGAGTAGGCCATCTGGCCCCTCGAGCCTGCTCCGCCATTCAATTAGATCATGGCTGATCTTTTGTGGACTCAGCTCCACTTTCCGGCCCGAACACCATAACCCTTAATCCCTTTATTCTTCAAAAAACTATCTATCTTTACCTTAAAAACATGTAATGAAGGAGCCTCAACTGCTTCACTGGGCAAGGAATTCCATAGATTCACAACCCTTTGGGTGAAGAAGTTCCTCCTAAACTCAGTCCTAAATCTACTTCCCCTTATTTTGAGGCTATGTCCCCTAGTTCTGCTGTCACCCGCCAGTGGAAACAACCTGCCCGCATCTATCCTATCTATTCCCTTCATAATTTTAAATGTTTCTATAAGATCCCCCCTCATCCTTCTAAATTCCAACGAGTACAGTCCCAGTCTACTCAACCTCTCCTCATAATCCAACCCCTTCAGCTCTGGGATTAACCTAGTGAATCTCCTCTGCACACCCTCCAGCGCCAGTACGTCCTTTCTCAAGTAAGGAGACCAAAACTGAACACAATACTCCAGGTGTGGCCGCACTAATACCTTATACAATTGCAACATAACCTCCCTAGTCTTAAACTCCATCCCTCTAGCAATGAAGGACAAAATTCCATTTGCCTTCTTAATCACCTGTTGCACTTGTAAACCAACCTTCTGTGACTCATGCACTAGCACACCCAAGTCTCTCTGAACAGCGGCATGCTTTAATATTTTATCGTTTAAATAATAATCCCGTTTGCTGTTATTCCTACCAAAATGGATAACCTCACATTTGTCAACATTGTATTCCATCTGCCAGACCTGAGCCCATTCACTTAACCTATCCAAATCCCTCTGCAGACTTCCAGTATCCTCTGCACTTTTCGCTTTACCACTCATCTTAGTGTCATCTGCAAACTTGGACACATTGCCCTTGGTCCCCAACTCCAAATCATCTATGTAAATTGTGAACAATTGTGGGCCCAACACGGATCCCTGAGGGACACCACTAGCTACTGATTGCCAACCAGAGAAACACCCATTTATCCCAACTCTTTGCTTTCTATTAATTAACCAATCCTCTATCCATGCTACTACTTTACCCTTAATGCCATGCATCTTTATCTTATGCAGCAACCTTTTGTGTGGCACCTTGTCAAAGGCTTTCTGGAAATCCAGATATACCACATCCATCGGCTCCCCGTTATCTACTGCACTGGTAATGTCCTCAAAAAATTCCACTAAATTAGTTAGGCATGACCTGCCTTTTACGAACCCATGCTGCGTCTGCCCAATGGGACAATTTCTATCCAGATGCCTCGCAATTTCTTCCTTGATGATAGATTCCAGCATCTTCCCTATTACCGAAGTTAAGCTCACTGGCCTATAATTTCCTGCTTTCTGCCTACCTCCTTTTTTAAACAGTGGCGTCACGTTTGCTAATTTCCAATCCACCGGGACCACCCCAGAGTCTAGTGAATTTTGGTAAATTATCACTAGTGCATCTGCAATTTCCCTAGCCATCTCTTTTAGCACTCTGGGATGCATTCCATCAGGGCCAGGAGACTTGTCTACCTTTAGCCCCATTAGCTTGCCCATCACTCCCTCCTTAGTGATAACAATCCTCTGAAGGTCCTCATCTGTCATAGCCTCATTTCTATCAGTCGCTGGCATGTTATTTGTGTCTTCCACTGTCAAGACCGACCCAAAAAACCTGTTCAGTTCCTCAGCCATTTCCTCATTTCCCATTATTAAAACTCCCTTCTCATCCTCTAAAGGACCAATATTTACCTTAGCCACTCTTTTTTGTCTCATATATTTGTAAAAACTTTAACTGTCTGTTTTTATATTCTGAGCAAGTTTACTCTCATACTCTATCTTACTCTTCTTTATAGCTTTTTTAGTAGCTTTCTGTTGCCCCCTAAAGATTTCCCAGTCCTCTAATCTCCCAGCAATCTTTGCCACTTTATATGCTTTTTCCTTCAATTTGATACTCTCCCTTATTTCCTTAGATATCCACGGTCGATTTTCCCTCTTTCTTCCATCCTTCCTTTTTGTTGGTATAAACGTTTGCTGAGCACTGTGAAAAATCGCTTGGAAGGTTCTCCACTGTTCCTCAACTGTTCCACCATAAAGTCTTAGCTCCCAGTCTACCTTAGCTAGTTCTTCTCTCATCCCCTTGTAATCTCCTTTGTTTAAACACAAAACACTAGTATTTGATTTTACTTTCTCACCCTCCATCTGTATTTTAAATTCCACCATATTGTGATCGCTCCTTCCGAGAGGATCCCTAACTATGAGATCATGAATCAATCCTGTCTCATTACACAGGACAAGATCTAGGACCGCTTGTTCCCTCGTAGGTTCCATTACATACTGTTCTAGGAAACTATCGCGGATACATTCTATAAACTCCTCCTCACGGTTGCCTTGACCGACCTGGTTAAACCAATCGACATGTAGATTAAAATCCTCCACGATAACTGCTGTACCATTTCTACATGCATCAGGTATTTCTTTGTTTATTGCCTGCCCCACCATCTCGTTACTATTTGGTGGCCTATAGACTACTCCTATCAGTGACTTTTTCGCGTTACTATTCCTGATTTCCACCCAAATGGATTCAACCTTATCCTCCATAGCACCGATGTCATCCCTTACTATTGCCCGGATGTCATCCTTAAATAACAGAGCAACACCACCTCCCTTACCATCCACTCTGTCCTTCCGAATAGTTTGATACCCTCGGATATTTAACTCCCAGTCGTGACCATCCTTTAACCATGTTTCAGTAATGGCCACTAAATCATAGTCATTTACGATGATTTGTGCCACCAACTCATTTACTTTATTCCGAATACTACGAGCATTCAGGTAAAGTACACTTATGTTGGTTTTTTTACCTCTGTTTTGAACCTTAACATCTCCAGTTTTATTCCTTTTGTTATTACTGGGCCTATTCACTGTGCTCCCCTCAGTCACTGTACCTTGTACTGTCGCCCTTATGGATTTCTGACTATGTCTTCTCTGCCTTGCACTTTTCCCCTTACTTCCTTTTGTTTCTGTCCCTGTTTTACTACCTTCCAACTTCCTGCATTGGTTCCCATCCCCCTGCCACATTAGTTTAAACCCTCCCCAACAGCTCTAGAAAACACCCCCCCTAGGACATCGGTTCCAGTCCTGCCCAAGTGCAGACCGTCCGGTTTGTACTGGTCCCACCTCCCCCAGAACCGGTCCCAATGCCCCAGGAATTTGAATCCCTCCCTCTTGCACCATCTCTCGAGCCACGCATTCATCCTATCTATCCTGACATTCCTACTCTGACTAGCTCGTGGCACTGGTAGCAATCCTGAGATTACTACCTTTGAGGTCCTACTTTTTAGTTTAACTCCTAACTCCCTGAATTCCATTTGTAGGACCTCATCCCGTTTTTTACCTATATCGTTGGTGCCTATGTGCACCATGAC
This sequence comes from Scyliorhinus canicula, assembly GCF_902713615.1. NCBI lineage: Eukaryota > Metazoa > Chordata > Chondrichthyes > Carcharhiniformes > Scyliorhinidae > Scyliorhinus > Scyliorhinus canicula. The sequence continues at coordinate 75,016,993 of NC_052149.1, read as the reverse complement.
AGCTGGCTGTTCACCCTCCCCCCCAAGAATGTCCTGCAGCCGCTCCGAGACATCCTTGACCCTTGCACCAGGGAGGCAAAATACCATCCTGGAGTCTCGATTGCGTCCACAGAACCGCCTGTCTATTCCCCTTACGATCGAGTCCCCTATCACTATAGCCCTGCCATTTTTCTTCCTGCCCTGCTGTGCAGCAGAGCCAGCCACGGTGCCATGAACCTGGCTGCTGCATCACAGTCCAATATAGTTTAGTCCTTTGTTCAGTATTTCACTTTCTGGAACTGCTATTTCTCTGTTTCTTCAACTAGCGGAAACTAAACGTTTGACCTCCCTTTCGCTATTTAACTGTGGCATCCCTTATGATAATCATTGGTATGTAATTCCATACACCTCAATGATCCACTTGATGACAAGAACCATTGATGACAAGGGAAATTGTAAGCTTCGTCAAAAGGGAAAAAGCAAGCATACAATAGGTCCAGGCATCTAAAAATTGACGGATACCTTGAGAAGCACGGTGAAAATAGGAAGGAATTTCAATGTGGAATGTAGGATATCTTATTCTATCTTCTAATAAGAGTCGATTGTCCAGTTGATTGGAGGTGTCCAAAATACAACTTTATTGCTAATTATTCACTTTGATACACTTACATAAGAACTGAATCAAAACTTAAAAACAAAATATCAAACAATACATAAACTTGGTGAAATACACGGCAAAGGAAAGCATTAAACACAAAAGCATAAAGAAATCACAAACAAATAGATGATTCAGGAATTCAGGAAGGCAGGAATCCAGGAATGAAAGTTTGACCACGAGGTCCAAATTTTAAGGGAATCCTTTTCTATGGTCTCATCCCTCATTTACTCTCATTGGCTTCTAATTCTCAGTTGAAACCTCCTGATTTGTTCAAGTATTTGTCTGTTACTTAGAGGATGATTTATTAATTAAACATTGGCCATTACTTAAGATTGATGGATGTCCATCAAGGTTAGTTCAGGGCAGTCTCTTGAGAATAAGTTTCTTACGCCGCTGCTGACCACAGACATTGATGTAACTAATTAACTGATACAATTTATTGCTAAGTGCACTGAATACAATAGTATTTTCATTTTATGAAAGATTCACTGATACATTATACTCCAGTCAATTCATGATATGAGACCTTCGCTGAAACAATGTCAATACTTCTACAGACATGACATGAAAGTTCAATAGTTGAGACAATGACTGTGTTTTCACAGTCATTATCTTTTTTAACTCATTTCACCTTTTCACCCATACTCCAAACCATAAATGAATCATCAAATCAGTAAGCTATCATGGAATTAGGAGGGCTAAAAGGGGCCATGAAATGTCTTCAGCAAACAGGGTCAAGGAGAATCCCAAGGCATTTTATGCATATACTAGAAGCAAAAGGGTAATAAGAGAAAGAGTAGGCCCACTCAAGGACAATGGAAAGAGGTTATGCGTGGAACCACAAGAAGTGGGTGAAATCCTTAATGAGTACTTTGTATTGGTATTCACCAGGGAGAAGGACATGTCAGATGTTGAGATTAAGGATGGATGTATGGGTGGTGCAGTGGGTTAGCCGAGGTCCCAGGTTCGATTCTGAGTCACTGTCCATGTGGAGTTTGCACACTCTCCCGTGTTTGCGTGGGTTTCACCCCCACAACCCAAAAATGTGCAGGATGGGTGGATTGGTGACTCTAAATTGCCCCTTAATTGGAAAAACTTAATTGGGTACTCTAAATTTATTAAACAAAAAAGGGATAGGTGCATGAACAATCTTGAGATGGTGAATATATCAAAGGAGGAAGTGTTAAGTATCCTAAATTGCATTAGGGTAGACAAGTCCCCGGGGCCAGATGGTATCTATCCCAGGTTACCGCGGGAGGCTAGGGGAGAAATAGCTGGGGACTTAACAGATATCTTCACATCCTCTTTGACCACAGGTGAGGATCCAGAGGACTGGAGAATAGCCAATATTGCTCCCTTGTTTAAGAAAGGAAGCAGGAATAATCCAATAAATTATAGGCAGGTGAGTCTGACATCAATGGTGGGGAAACTTTTGGAAAAGATACTGAGGGACAGAATATATGCATATTTGGAAAAAAATGGAATCGTTAGTGACAGGCAGCATGATTTTGTTTGGGGAAGGTCATGTCTCACCAACTTGATTGAGTTTTTTGAAGAGGTGACAAAGAAAATTGATGAGGGGAAGAGCTGTGGATGTAGTTTATATGGACTTTAGTAAGGCATTTGATAAGTTCCCACATGGCAGACTGGTACAAAAACTAAAATCACATGGGATTCGGGGTGGGCTGGCTAGATGGATACAGAACTGGCTTGGTTATAGAAGATAGAGAAAAGCGGTGGAAGGGTGCTTTTCAGAGTAGAGATCAGTAGCTAGTGGTGTTCCGCAGGGATCAGTGCTGGGACCTCTGTTGTTTGTAGTATATATAAATTATCTGAAAATGTGGGTAGTCTAATTAGCAAGTTTTCTGATGACATGAAGATTGGCAGAGTTGCTGATAATGCTGATTGTCAGAGGATTCAACAGGATATAGATAGATTGAAGAATTGGACACAGAAATCTGGACAAATGCGAGGTGTTGCATTTTGGAGGATCAAATCTAGGTATGAATTTTAATAAATGACAGAACCCTTTGGAACAGTAACATACAGAGGGATCTGGGCATGCAGGTCCACAGTTTCCTAAAAGTGGCAACACAGATAGCCAAGGTGATTAAGAAGACATGTGGCATGCTTGCCTTCATCAGCCAGAGCATTCAGTACAGGAGTTGGGAAATCATGTTGCAGCTGTATAAAACCTTGGTTTGGCCGAATTTGGAGTATTGCTTGCAGTTTTGGTCACCACATTATCAGAAGGACGTGGAAGCTTTAGAGAGAGTGTAAAAGAAGGTTCACCAGGATGTTGCCTGGACCTGAGGGTGTTGGCTATGAGGAGAGGTTGAATAAACTAGGATTGGAAAGATGGAGGCTAAGTTGGGCATCATGATCAGCACAGGCTTGGAGGGCTGAAGGGCCTGTTCCTGTGCTGTACTTTCCATTGTTCTTTGTAAACCGTCTACCTGCCATTGCTTTACTGGATTGGACTTCTGGATTGCTGGATCTCAGCTTCATCTCATTGCCTACATCTTGTTCATCTGCTGCTGTGTCTTTGTCACCATGATACTTTTGGACACATGAAGGATTTCTGTCATGCAGCACTCCTTCTGGCAACTGCACAGTCACACTCTTTACCTTCTTGGCGATGAAACTGTACGATTTGGGATTAAATGGGGCTTGATTCTCCCAAAAGAAACAAAGTCCCCTAGTGAGTGCATTTGGCTGCACATAGCCCGGTTTGGTTTTTGGATTTTTTTGGTAAATTTAGAGTACCCAATTCATTTTTTTCAATTAAGGGGCACGTCATCGTGGCCAATCCACCCAGCCTGCACATCTTTGGGTTGTGGGGACGAAACCCAAGCAAACACTGGGGGAATGTGCAAACTCCACACGGACAGTGACCCAGAGCCGGGATCGAACCTGGGACCTTGGCACCTTGAGACAGCAGTGATAACCACTGCACCACCGTCCCCAACCTCACCCTAAGCCCAAATGCAATATGGGAGGGTCGCTGGCTCCCCCCCAGGGCAGCCCAGTCTCATCGCCCGCGCGTAGAATATGCCAGCTTGGTCATCTTGACAGTGTCAACTTAGCACCCTGGCAGTGCCCCTGTCAGCTGGCAGTGCCACCTGGACACCTTTGCAGTGCCAGGCTGGCACCAAGGTGGCACTGCTAGGTTGCCAGGCTGATACTGTCGGGGACCCAGGTAGCAATACCAGGGCATGACCCTGCCCAAAGAGCATGCAGCTGGGGGCCTCCAAACCCCTTGGAGACCCACGTGTGTCATTCTGTTTGGTCCCCGTTTGTGGCAACCACTACCAAATGCGGTGAATCTTGTGAGGTGTTGCGATCCAGGTAGATCCCGGGAGCGTGGTTTCCCTGCTTTCAACAGCAGCGCTGCACTCATGTGTAAACATCTTACTCGGATTTTCCAATCTCTTTTTTTTAAAACCCATTTTATTAGGGTATTTGTAGTATTTATAATAATAACGATAACAGCAACATACACATGGCACATAAAACATTTCCATCCCTATCACGTTATTCACACCCCCAACAATGAAACAATTGCCTCCCCCCCCCAGATTACTGCCTCTGCTAACATTTTAATTTTCTTCAAGAAAATTGCCGAACGGCTGCCACCTCTGTGGTGATCTGCAGCACTGTAAATACACAAGGGGTTAATGTAAATACACTTAGACTAGCTAGATACTAGAGGGAGAACCAGAGACATGACACACAGATATTCAACCAATAGGTCAGTAAGATAGGACACAACCAATGGGCATTCACGATACACACAGAGATGACACTACCACAAGGGGGCATTACACCAACCCACATAAAAGGACACAGCACACATGATCTTCCTCTTTCCAGTGGAAACTCTCAGTGAGTACACAGGGTTGATTTGAAACACATCACACCCACCACCTGGATTGTAGCTGACTGGTTCGTCAGTCTGAGTAGTTATAGTAGGATTAACAGGAGAGCCGAATCCCAAGTAGGAGAATTGTTAGCAGTTCAATAAATGTGTTAAAACTATCTCCAAGTCTGAACGTTCCTTGGTCAGAGTGCACATCAAGGAAGCAGCTTATGCTCCGTCAAGAGCATAACAAAACAACCTCCAGGTGAACCCTAGCATTGACCCTCTTAGGGCGAACTTTATTTTCTCGAGCCATGTCACCAACGCAGGTCTCTAATTTTGGGGGCTTCGAGTCCCTCCACATTGACAGAATCCGTCTCCGGGCTAACAGGGAGGCAAAGACCAAAACGTCAGCCATTTTCGGCCACTGGACTCCCGGCTCTTCCGACACTCCAAAGATCGCCACCTCTGGACTTGGCACCACCTGTGTTTTAAGTACCGTGGACATTGCCTTAGCAAAACCCTGCCAAAATCCTTTTGGCATGCCCAAAACATGTGGACATGATTTGTTGGACCTCCCGCGCACCTCGCACACCTGTCCTCTACACCAAAAACTTGCTCATCCACGTCACCATCATGTGTGCCCGGCGGACTACCTTAAATTGTATCAGGCTAAGCCTGGCACATGATGGGGATGTGTTAATCCTGCTTAGGGCATCCGTCCACAGACCCGCCTCTATCTCTCCCCCAGCTCCTCTTCCCACTTGCCCGTTAGTTCCTCTATTTGGGTTTCCTCCGTCTCCATAAGCTCTTTGTAGATATCCAATGCCTTCCACTCTCCCATCCATGTTCTGGAAACTACCCTGTCCTGTATCCCCCATGGTGGTAGGAGCAGGAAGGTTGGAACCTGCCTTCTCACAAAATCCCATACTTGCAGATATCTAAATCCATTCCCTTCCCTGCTGCCAGTTTAAATTTCTCCTCCAAATCCTTTAAGCCAGGGAAGCTCCCATCTATAAATAGATCTCCCATCCTCTCAATTCAGACTCTCCAATCTCAGCAGTACTTCATCACCTGACATCACATTGAACTGTCTAGCTCCCATTCAGTGCTGTGCATTAAACTTTGCCGAACTCTTTTTTTCTCAGCATTCTGATCTTGAATCTCCTGAACAAATACTTGTCTCTTCACCCTAACATTTTGGTGCAAATTTTGCATTCAAATAGCAGCTCAGCTGGGCTCTTTCTCATTGTGGAGTTGCTTGATACATGGCCACATATGACAATAATAATCCTTCTAATCTTTGCCCTCAGCCGGAGCTGAAGTATACTAGTTAAGTATTTATTATTAAGTAAATACGTGGTTCAAATAACTAAGAAATATTTCTTAATATTTATTAAGTCATATTTACAGTAGCTCTAGGATAATTTGTCACACATAGTAGTTTTAAAATATATTTCTTAGTTATTTGAACCACGCATTTACTTAATAATAAATACTTAACTAGTCAGGAACTAGATGTTCTATTGTGCATTATTCCTCCTGGCCAAGCACCAGAACGTAACAACTCAGTCCACCTCATTTTCTGTTGTGCCAATAGCAATGTTGGGACCCAGTTTTATGCTGTGAAATTTTCCATTCACTGCTTCCAATGGAGCTGCTATTTTCAAAGTGTTATCCAATGTTAAATCATTTGGACCACCTGATCCATTTTCTGGTTATTCAGATCTGTTGCAACAAAATTGCATCTATCCGACGCCAGCCTCTGACAGGTCATAAATAGGGCGATAGTTTCCCCTCTTTTTGTCTCATCTGACAGAAAACATACCTTTGGAATGTGGCACCTGGCGTCACAAGATAATGGACCCTTAAAACTTTCACTACACATTCATAATCCACCTCTTCACCTGTGTCGGCAAACATCCTTAAAGTCTCCCTCACCAAAGCACCCATATTGAACACCAATATTTGGTTTGGGAGTGGGGGGGGGGGGGGTGCACCGGGTCTCGCTCTACGCAGATGATCTGCTCTTGTACATTTTGGACCCATTGGAGGGGATGGGGGAGGAAATGCGAATCTTGGGGGAATTTGGGCAATTTTTCTCGGTATAAATTGAATATGGGGAAAAGCGAGATGTTTGCAATCCAGGCAAGAGGACAGGAGAAGAGGCTGGGAGAGCTGCCACTTAGAATGGTAAGGAATAGCTTTCGATATCTGGGAATCCAGGTGGCCCGGAAATAGAACATAGAACAGTACAGCACAGAACAGGCCCTTCGGCCCTCGATGTTGTGCCGAGCATTGTCCGAAACCAAGATCAAGCTATCCCACTACCCGTCATTCAGGCAGTACACAAGTTAAACCTATCCCGGTTGGTAGAACAAATGGAAGGGGACTTTAAGAGATGGGACATGCTCCCGCTATCACTGGCGGGGAGGGTACGGACTGTGAAAATGACGGTCCTCCCCAGATTTCTGTCTGTCTTTCAGTGCCTCCCCACCTTCATCCCGAAGGCCTTTATCAAGAGTGTGAATAAGATTATTTTGGGCTTTGTGTGGGCGAGTACAACCCCGTGAGTGAAGAAAGTGTTGCTGGAGCGCAGTCGGGGGGAGGGTGGGTTTGCGCTGCTGAACTTCTGCAATTACTACTGGGCGGCTAATATAGCCATGATCAGGACATGGGTAGTGGGGGAGGGGTCAGTCTGGGTTCGGATGTAGGCAATGTCATGTAAAGACACCAGTCTGGGAGCATTGGTAACGGCACCTCTGCCATTCTCACCGGCCCGATACTCCACAAGTCCGGTGGTAGTGGCGGCTCTCAGGATCTGGGGGCAGTGGAGGAGATATAAGAGAGTGGAGGGAGCATTTATTCGGACCCCGATTTATAATAACCGTAGGTTTGTACCGGGTAGGCTAGATGGCGGGTTCCAGAGTTGGCAGAGGGCAGGAATTGGAAGGATGGGGGATCTATTTATAGATAGATAGAGAAATACAGCACAGAACAGGCCCTTCAGCCCACGATGTTGTGCCGAACTTTTGTCCTAGGTTAATCATAGAATTTTGGACAATTTTTCATGGCCAATCCACCCAACCTGCACATCTTTGAACTGTGGGAGGAAACCGTAGTACCCGGAGGAAACCCACGCAGTCACGGGGAGGATGTGCAGATTCCACACAGACAGCGACCCAAGTCGAAATTGAACTTGGGACCCTGGAGCTGTGAAGCAATTGTGCTATCCACAATGCTACCTTGCTGCCCTTAAGAAGTTAACCTACACTCCATTATTCTACCCTAATCCATGTACCTATCCAATAGCCGCTTGAATGTCCCTAACTTTTCCGACTCAACTACTTCCACAGGCAGTACATTCCATGCCCCCACTACTCTCTGGGGAAAGAACCTACCTCTGACATCCCCTCTATATCTTCCACCATTTATCTTAAATTTATGTCCCCTTGTAATGGTGTGTTCCACTCGGGGAAAAAGTCTCTGACTGTCTACTCTATCTATTCCCCTAATCATCTTATAAACCTCTATCAAGTCGCCCCTCATCCTTCTCCGTTCTAATGAGAAAAGGCCTAGCACCCTCAATCTTTCCTCGTATGACCTACTCTCCATTCCAGGCAACATCCTGGTAAATCTCCTTTGCACCTTTTCCAAAGCTTCCACATCCTTCCTAAAATGAGGTGACCAGAACTGCACACAGTACTCCAAATGTGGCCTTACCAAGGTTTTATACAGCTGCATAATCACCTCGCGGCTCTTAAATTCAATCCCTCTGCTAATGAACGCTAGCACACCATAGGCCTTCTTCACAGCTCTATCCACTTGAGTGGCAACTTTCAAAGATCTATGAACATAGACCCCCAAGATCTCTCTGCTCCTCCACATTGCCAAGAACCCTACCATTAACCCTGTATTCCGCATTCATATTTGTCCTTCCAAAATGGACAACCTCACACTTGTCAGGGTTAAACTCCATCTGCCACTTCTCAGCCCAGCTCTGCATTCTATCTATGTCTCTTTGAAGCCGACAACAGCCCTCCTCACTGTCCACAACTCCACCAATCTTCGTATCATCTGCAAATTTACTGACCCACCCTTCAACTCCCTCATCCAAGTCGTTAATGAAAATCACAAACAGCAGAGGACCCAGAACTGATCCCTGTGGTACGCCACTGATAACTGGGCTCCAGGCTGAATATTTGCCATCCACCACCACTCTCTGTCTTCTATCGGTTAGCCAGTTTGTTATCCAACTGGCCAAATTTCCCACTATCCCATGCCTCCTTACTTTCTGCATAAGCCTACCATGGGGAACCTTATCAAATGCCTTACTAAAATCCATGTACACTACATCCACTACTTTACCTTCATCCACATGCTTGGTCACCTCCTCAAAGAAGTCAATAAGACTTGTAAGGCAAGACCTACCCCTCACAAATCCGTGCTGACTATCCCTAATCAAGCAATGCCTTTCCAGATGCTCAGAAATCCTATCCCTCAGTACCCTTTCCATTACTTTGCCTACCACCGAAGTAAGACTAACTGGCCTGTAATTCCCAGGGTTATCCCTATTCCCTTTTTTGAACAGGGGCACGACATTCGCCACTCTCCAATCCTCTGGTACCACCCCTGTTGACAGCGAGGACAAAGAGATCATTGCCAATGGCTCTGCAATTTCATTTCTTGCTTCCCATAGAATCCTTGGATATATCCCGTCAGGCCTGGGGGACTTGTCTATCCTCAAGTTTTTCAAAACGCGCAACACATCTTCCTTCCTGACAAGTATCTCCTCAAGCTTATCAGTCTGCTTCACGCTGTCGTCTCCAATAATATGGCCCCTCTCGTTTGTAAATACTGAAGAAAAATACTTGTTCAAGACCTCTCCTATCTCTTCAGACTCAATACACAATCTCCCGCTACTGTCCTTAATTGGACCTACCCTCGCTCTAGTCATTCTCATATTTCTCACATATGTGTAAAAGGCCTTGGGGTTTTCCTCGATCCTACCCGCCAAAGATTTTTCATGCCCTCTCTTAGCTCTCCTAATCCCTTTCTTCAGTTCCCTCCTGGCTATCTTGTATCCCTCCAGCGCCCTGTCTGAACCTTGTTTCTTCAGCCTTACACAAGTCTCCTTCTTCCTCTTAACAAGACATTCAACCTCTCTTGTCAACCATGGTTCCCTCACTCGACCATCTCTTCCCTGCCTGACAGGGACATACATATCAAAGACACGCAGTACCTGTTCCTTGAACAAGTTCCACATTTCACTTGTGTCCTTCCCTGACAGCCTATGTTCCCAACTTCTGCACTTCAATTCTTGTCTGACAGCATTGTATTTACCCTTCCCCCAATTATAAACCTTGCCCTGTTGCACGCACCTATCCCTCTCCATAACTAAAGTGAAAGTCACAGAATTGTGGTCACTACCTCCAAAATGCTCCCCCACTAACAAATCTATCACCTGCCCTGGTTCATTACCAAGTACTAAATCCAATATGGCCTCCCCTCTGGTCGGACAATCTACATACTGTGTTAGAAAAGCTTCCTGGACACACTGCACAAACACTACCCCATCCAAACTATTTGATCTAAAGAGTTTCCACTCAATGTTTGGGAAGTTGAAGTCACCCATGACTACTACCCTGTGACTTCTGCACCTTTCCAAAATCTGTTTCCCAATCTGTTCCTCCACATCTCTGCTGCTATTGGGGGGCCTATAGAAAACTCCCAACAAGGTGACTGCTCCTTTCCTATTTCTGACTTCAACCCATATTACCTCAGTAGGCAGATCCCCCTCGAACTGCCTTTCTGCAGCTGTTATACTATCTCTAATTAACAATGCCACACCCCCCACCACCTCTTTTACCATCCTCCCTAATCTTGTTGAAACATCTATAACCAAGGACCTCCAACAACCATTTCTGTCCCTCTTCTATCCAAGTTTCCATGATGGCCACCAAATCGTAGTCCCAAGTACCGATCCATGCCTTAAGTTCACCCACCTTATTCCTGATGCTTCTTGCATTAAATTATACACACTTCAACCCATCTCCTTGCCTGCAAGTACTCTCCTTTGTCATTGTTACCTTCCCCACTGCATCACTACGTGCTTTGGCGTCCTGACTATCGTCTTCCTTAGTTGCTGGACTACAGATCCGGTTCCCATTCCCCTGCCAAATTAGTTTAAACCCTCCCGAAGAGTACTAGAAAAAACCTCCCCCCCAGGATATTGGTGCCCCTCTGGTTCAGATGCAACCCGTCCTGCTTGTACAGGTGCCACCTTCCCCAGAATGCGCTCCAATTATCCAAATACCTGAAGCCCTCCCTCCTACACCATTCCTGCAGCCACGTGTTCAACTGCACTCTCTCCCTATTCCTAGCCTCGCTATCACGTGGCACCGGCAACAAACCAGAGATGACAACTCTGTCTGTCCTGGCCTTTAACTTCCAGCCTAACTCCCTAAATTTGTTTATTACCTCCACACCCTTTTTCCTACCTACATCGTTAGTACCAATGTGCACCACGACTTCTGGCTGCTCACCCTCCCCCTTCAGGATCCTAAAGACACGATCCGAGACATCCCTGGCCCTGGCACCCGGGAGGCAACATACCTTTCGGGAGTCTCGCTCGCGACCACAGAATCTCCTATCTATTCCCCCCACCATTGAATCTCCTATTACTATTGCTTTTCTATGCTCCCCCCTTCCCTTCTGAGCCTCAGAGCCAGACTCAGTGCCAGAGACCTGGCCGCTGGGGCCTTCCACCGGTAGGTCAACCCCCCCCAACAGCATCCAAAACGGTATACTTGTTTTGAAGGGAAACGGCCACGAGGGATCCCTGCACTGTCTGCCTGTTAGTTTTCTTTCCCCTGACTGTAACCCAGCTACTCTTGTCCAGTACCTTTGGTGTGGTTACCTCCCTGTAACTCTTCTCTATAACCCCCTCTGCCTCCCGGATGATCCGAAGTTCATCCAGCTCCAGCTCCAGTACCTTAACACGGTCTCTGAGGAGCTGGAGTTGGGTGCACTTCCCGCAGGTATAGTCAGCGGGGACACCAGTGGTTTCCCTCACCACCCACATCCTACAGGAGGAGCATGCAACTGCCCTAACCTCCATCCCCTCTTACTTTACAGAATTAGCTGCCCCTTGGACCAACTGGACCTCCGCCCTCTGACTCTGCTTTCAGTCAGCTGTACTCTAAACTCCTGGCTCCCTTCACGCTCTTTGATAAATATAGGAAATGAAATGTAAGGAGCACCTTACACCCTCCTCACCTAACTCCCTCAGTCACCAAACTCTCACTGTAGCACTCAAATGCCACAAGCTCAGCACTCCCTCAGTCACCAAACTCTCACTGTAGCACTCAAATGCCACAAGCTCAGCACTCCCTCAGTCACCAAACTCTCACTGTAGCACTCAAATGCCACAAGCTCAGCACTCCCTCAGTCACCAAACTCTCACTGTAGCACTCAAAGGCCACAAGCTCAGCACTCTAGTGCAAACAAAGTCTGCACTGTAACTAGCTCCTATTTATACTGTGACTCTAGCTTCTGAAAACTGGCCTAATGCAATTAACTAATTAACAAGCTCCAGCTGCAAGTAAGTCCAAAACCTTGTTTAAAGCTGATTCAAAATTCACCTTCTTATAGACCAAACAGCAACTTTTAAGTTAATTAACTAAATAAAAGAAATACTAGACTTTAAATAAAAATGAACCCTTATACTCCCTCAGTCACCAAACTCTCACTGTAGCACTCAAATGCCACAAGTTCAACACTCCAGTGGGAGCTTTCCCAGCTTGAAAGCTTTGGAGGATAAATTTAAATTGCCAGCAGGGAATGGTTTTAGGTATTTGCAGGTGCGAGACTGCCTGAGAAAACAGGTGCCGGCCTTTCCGCTGCTGCCGCCACGGGGGATACAGGAGAGAGTAGTTTCCAGTACTTGGGTAGGAGAGGGGAAGGTATTGGATATTTACCAGGAGCTTTCGGAGGCAGAAGAAACTCCGGTGGAGGAGTTTAAGGGAAAGTGGGAGGACGAGCTAGGAGGAGAGATAGAGGCGGGGTTATGGGCGGATGCCCTAAGCAGGGTTAATACATCCTCATCGTGTGCCAGGCTTAGTCTGATACAATTTAAGGTAGTCCACCGGGCACATATGACAGCGGCCCGGATGAATAAGTTCTTCATGGTTGAGGATAGGTGTGGGAGGTGCGTGGGAAACCCAGCAAATTATGTCCACATGTTTTGGGCATGCCCGAAGCTTAGAGGGTTTTGGCAGGGTTTTGCTAAGGCAATGTCCATGGTACTAAAAACACGGGTGATGCCGAGTCCGGAGGTAGCGATCTTTGGAGTGTTGGAAGATCCGGGAGTTCAGGGGCGAAAGAGGCTGACGTCTTGGCCTTTGCCTCCCTGGCAGCCCGGAGACGCACCTTGTTAATGTGGAAGGACTCAAAGCCCCCTAGTGTGGAGACCTGGGTTAGTGACATGGCTGGGTTTCTCAGTCTCGAGAAAATAAAGTTCGCCTTAAGAGGGTCAATGTTAGGGTTCTCCCGGAGGTGGCAGCCATTCATCGACTTTCTCAGGGAAAATTAAAATATCAGCAGATGCAGTATTCCAAAGGGGGGGGGGGGGGGGATTGTTGTTGTATCTTTGAGGTGCATGAAGATTGGGCTGGGGGGGGAAATGTTTATTTTACCATGTTGATGCCATTGTTTATGTTACTGCTATAAAAATTTTCAAACACCTTAATAAAATATTATTAAAAAAACAGAAATTCAATTGATCAGAGCAAAACACAAAGTTGAGTAAATGTCAACTTACCAGGTTGGTGGGATGACTCCTGGAGCAAAGTATCCTTTCCTCACAGTCTTAAGAATTAAATTAAATATAAACTGAACAGGGATTTGAGGATTATAGGATACCAGGATAAAGCCATGAGCACATGGCTCTCTGGTGAATGTTTCCCTCCATAAGACAAAACTGCATAATCAAAAGCTAACTCAACTTCCCAAGGCCTCCAGGTAATGAAAGGGTACAGCAGGATACCACTCTACAAGACATGCCTTGGCACACTCTCGTATACAGGAGCCAATAAACCAAGAATTCTTGCACCATGCCAGGATTCACCACACAACAGACCTCCCTTCTCTCCAGCCAAATCAGAGGCACCACTCAGGCCGCTACTGACATTGGAGGATTTAAACCATCCGCCACGAGGAAACCACACCGATAAGGAGAAGGCGAATTGTCAGCAGGACCCCATCGGGTGTATCGTGACGGGATACAACACGCCCTCCCCCCCCCCCCCCCCCCCCACAACCCCCACAACACGATAAGGGAAAGCCTCTAAAACTAAATGTAACACATCTTCATCTGTATCAGCGTCTCACCGACCCAGATAAAGAAAGGGGATGGGATTCTCATTTGGCTGATGCCGAAATCGCGAAACGTGATTGGGCAGAGAATAGTTCCGACGTTAAAATCGTAGTGGCTGCCAATTTGATACGGCAAATCGCAATTATCCATCACCTTGACAGCGGCATCAATGCAGTCCAGAATGCATGTACAGTAAACACTGTTTACGGGCCCGGAATTCTCCGAGCCTCCACAATGCTCCGTCTCCAATGGGACGATTTCCCAATGGAGCAGTTCACTTGTGCTTTTAAAAATCGTGAAACCGGCGTCGTGGCTGCTGAGGGAAAGAGAGGGGGTACGGAAGATGTTGAACATCGCCATAGTTTTATGATAGTTGTGTCGCTGGCCAGGGGACCTGCAGGGGGTGGTCAGGAGGTGGGAAATGGGGTCCGAGTGGACGGGCACGGAACACCATTGCCACAGCTGGCAAAGCAGCCATGCAGCTGCACACGCCTCTAACAGTCCGCTGTGAACTTCGGGCCACTGGTCATATAGGTGCCCTCTGGCCCCAGCCAACCCATCAGCTGTATGGGCGTGCTCCAGCACAACCAGTGCCATCTTGTTGGCAGGGAAGAGTGTGTGTGGGGATTGTAATGTATATGTGCGGCTGCAGCTTGTCAGCCTCCTGAGTGTCAATCTGGACCCGGCGAGTCCCGCAATCTTTTTCATTGGAATCGATTGTGTTCCACGTGGCGCCGGTGGTAGCCCCACAGTTGCTGAATCGATCCAGGTTTGGCGCCAGTTTTGCTGTCGTTGAAGACAACGGATTATGTGTCGGTGTCAATACATCGGGCGGGATTCTCCCTTCTGGGAACTAAGTCCCCACGCTGGCGGAAAAACCGGCGCCAACCACTCCGGCATCAACAGCCCCTAAAAGTGAGGAATTCTCCAAATTTTCGGGGGCTAGGTTGACGCCGGAGTGGTTGGCGCCACCCCAGCCGGCGCCGAAGGGCCGGCGCGAGTTCGTGCATGCGCGGAACGGCCAGCGTGATCTTGTGCATGCGTGGACCAGCTGGTGTATTTTCGCACATGCGCAGACCGGCCAGCGTATTTCCGCACACGCGTTGGGGTTCTCTTCTCCGCGCTGGCCCCTGGGCAATATGGCAGAGCCCTACAAGGGCCCGGCGTGGAAGAAAG
The DNA here is from genome assembly GCF_902713615.1 of Scyliorhinus canicula. NCBI lineage: Eukaryota > Metazoa > Chordata > Chondrichthyes > Carcharhiniformes > Scyliorhinidae > Scyliorhinus > Scyliorhinus canicula. The sequence continues at coordinate 75,001,945 of NC_052149.1, read as the reverse complement.
AAGGCCCCCATGGAAACAGCCCACCCACAGGATCGGTAGGCCCCGATCGCGGGCCAGGCCCCTGCACACCTACCTGCCAGATCCCTGCCATGCATGAGGTGAGTAAATCATGCCGGCGGGACTGGCCAAAACTGGACAGCCACTCAGCCCATTGGGGCCCGGAGAATCGCCCGGGGGGGGGGCGCTGTCAACGGCCCCCGACTGGCATGGTGGGAATCCTGCCAGCCCCTGAAAAACGGCGCTGGAAAGTAGGGCAGCCGGCGTTGGGGCGGCGGGGCGGGGTTCGCGCCTCCCCCTGGGGATTCTCCGACCTGGTGGGGAATCCCGGCCATAGTCTCAGAAGCGGAGAATCCCATCCAGGAAATCCCAGAGAGAGAGGAACGCCAGGGTTGGCCACTAAACGTCAAACAAGATCCACTAACGTACACCTTCGCTAAAAGAATAGAAACAGGACAGGATACTGCTTCCACAGGGGAACCCGAGGCTAAAGAAAGTGGACAATCGGACGTCCGGTGGTGGCCATGAGCGGTCACATGCAAAGTGTATGAGAACAGTGTATGAGAACAGTGAAAACAAACTTTTAACCCCATCAAACAGGCACCAAAATTTTCCCTGCACCCCGGCCGGGATTCTCCAATAATGGGACTATATCTCCACGCCCGCCAGAAAACGGGCGCGAATCACTCCAGACTTTTTTCAAAAAGTCCGGAGTGATTCTCCGGAGTTCAGGGGATAGCAGGGCCCCGGCGTGCACTGCGCAGCTCCTGCTGCCGATACGGGGCCCTGCACTTCCAGCTGCGGGTCCGCACATGCGCGCGGCGGCCGATTTCACTCCGACACCCACACAACATGGTGGAGGCACACGCGGGCTGGCGTGAAAGAAGATACGTCCCCCTGGATTGCGCCCGCCGGCCGATCGGTCGTCCCCGATCGCGGGCCTGTCCGTTCTGGAGACCCCCTCCCGAGTCTGATTCCCCTGCCCCTGCCACCAGGACGGCCAGCGCGGTCATGGGTCCGAGCTCCCGCCAGGGGGAACCAGGATGGAACTACGCCAGCGGAACTGGGCGGGTCGATCACGGAGAATCGCGTCCCAGCGGATCTGAGACCCTTCTCCATCCTCGCACCGAACATGATATCGGCGCGGAGCCTCGGAGAATTCCACCCCCTATCTGTGACTGTAACATTGCATTCTGGAGTCTCTCCTTCCTTCCCTATGTACGGTGTGCGTTGTCTGGTACAGCATGCAAGAAACAATACTTTTCACTGTATACCAATACATGTGACAATAATAAATCAAATCATATCAAATCAAAGTCTAACCCCCACAGACCACACTGAAGAGAAATATGAAAAAAGGAGAATGGGAAAGAGCCAGCTGTCCACCAGGAAAGCCAGCAAGGATGAAGGGAGAGAAACCGCGACCTCGGAACCAGCAGCCACACGAGGTGGCATGGAAACGGGAAGGGCCAACTGCATTCTCAACGCAGACCTAGGCGCTGATGGACAAGCTCATGGGCTTTATTACTACCCAGCTCCAGAGACACAGAGAGGAGCAGGAAAGAGACCTCCTGACAGCAGTTGAGACGGCAGTGTAAACGGCAACAGCCCCCATGAGGGAAGCAATGGCCAAAATGGAGCAGCGGCTGTCGGCCAAAAAACAAAGACGTGTGATCTGGAGAAAGCTGCCACAGACCAAGGGGACCAGATCAAAGTATTGGAGACTCATGTGGTGGGCCTGATCAAGATCCAGACAGGCCTAAAAAAGAAAATTGATAATCAGGAGAACAGGGCAAGGGAGGAAAGGGGGAGAAACAGGGGAGGGGGGAGGGGTAGAGCACTGGTTGCAACAGGCTACCAGTGGAGATGGCAAGAAAGGGGTCGTGGCTTGCGTCCATTTTGAATGGCCTGATATCAAGGGGAGGCCCAATCGGACAGGGCAAGGTCGACGAGGTGAGTATGGATATCCCCACAGGAGGAGGGTGGGGACAACACCGCCACCCCCCCCACCCCTCCCCCCCCCCCCCCCCCCACCCCCACTCCCCCGCAATCCGGATGATTACATGGAACGTGAGGGGGCTCAACGGGCCGGTGAAGAGATTCAGAATCCTCGCTCATCTTAAGTGTCTGAGGGTGGATGTGGCCTCTGTACACAAAACACAACTGAGAGAGAGGAACCGACAGCGGGTAAGGAAAGGCTGGGTGGGACAAACATTTCACTCATATTTCTTTTTTTTTAACAGACAATTTTATTGAGGTATTTTTGGCATTGTAAATAGTAACGATATACATTAGTGTGCAGATACCAATTACAAAAAACATGGTGCAAATAACAGTACCACTCTCGCAAATAGACCCGCCTATTCTTCCCCCCTACTCTACACTATTCAACCCCCCCCCCCCGGCTGACGATTAGTTCCCCGCAGAGAAGCCGATAGTGATCCTTGTAAGGCGAACTTGATTTTTTCGAAGCCGAGAAAGCTTGCCATGTCCGACAGCCATACTTCGGTCTTTGGGGGCTTTGAGTCCCTCCAGGCCAACAGTATTCGTCGCCGGGCTATCAGGGAAGGAAAAGCCACAACGTCGGCCTCGATCCCCTCCTGGAAAATCACCATCTCTGGACTCATCGCCACCCTTGTTTTTCAGTTCCCAGGATATGACGTCCGCAAATCCCTGCCAGTATCCCCTGAGTTTTGGACATGCCCAGAACATGTGGACATGGTTCGCTGTCCTCCTCCACATCTAGCACACTTGTTCTCCAGCCCAAAGAATTTGCTCATTCGGGCCACCGTCATGTGGGCCCGGTGAACCACCTTGAACTGAATCAGGCCGAGCCTGGCACATGTTGCGGTTCCATTTACCCTCCTCAGAGCGTCTGCCCATACGCCTCCCTCCAACTCCCCACCAAGCTCCTCTTCCCACTTGAGTTTCAGTTTCTCGGTCCCTGTGTCCTCCGCTCCCATAAGCTCCTTATAAATATCTGAGACTCTCCCCTCTCCTACCTCACCTCTGGAAATTACCCTGTCCTGGATCCCCCTTGGTGGAAGGCGTGGAAAGGACGGGACCTGTCTGCGTACGAAATCCCGCACCTGCAAGTACCGAAAGTCATTCCCCCTCGCCAGCCCAAACTTCTCCTCCAGCGCCCTCATGTTCGCGAAGCTCCCTTCCAGGAACAAGTCTCCATCCTTCCCACCCCCGCCCTCCGCCACGCTCCCAACCCGCCGTCCATCTTCCCCGGGACAAATCGGTGGTTGTCACATATTGGGGACCAGACCGACGCTCCCACTTCCCCCGCATGCTTCCTCCATTGGCCCCAAACCCGCAAAGCCGCCACCACTACAGGGCTGGTGGAGTACCTGGCCGGCGGAAATGGCAGGGGAGCCGTGACCAGGGCTGCCAAGCCCACCATCCATTTCCTTATCATGGCTATGTTAGCCGCCCAGTAGTAGTTGCTGAGGTTCGGCAATGCCAGTCCCCCCTCGCTAAGGTTCCGTTCCAGCATCCCCCTCTTTACCCGCGGGGGCTTCCCCACCCAAACAAATCCCAGGATGATTTTATTGATTCTTTTAAAGAAGGACCGCGGAATGAAAATAAGGAGACACTGAAAAATAAACAGGAATCTCGGGTGGACCGTCATCTTCACCGTCTGTCCTCTCTCCGCTAGTGACAGCGGGAGCGCATTCCAACTCCAAAACTCACTCCTCATTTTCTCTACCAGCCGAGACAAGTTCAACTTGTGCATCTTGCCCCTGTCACACGCCATTTGTATCCCTAAATACCTAAAACTTTCCCCAACCAGCCTAAACGGTAGCTCCCTCAGCCTATTCTTCTGACCCCTCGCCTGCACCACAAACATCTCGCTTTTTGCCATGTTCAACTTGTAGCCCGAAAACTGGCCAAATACCCCGAGGATTTCCGTAATCCTGTCCATCCCTGCGGCTGGATCTGACACGTACAAAAGCAGGTCACCCGCGTAGAGCGAGACCTTGTGTTCTATCCCCCCCCCCCCCCCCGACCATTCCCTTCCATCCCCTTGCCGCTCTCAGAGCAATTGCCAGCGGTTCTATGGCCAACGCAAACAGCAATGGAGAGAGGGGGCATCCCTGTCTTGTCCCGCAGTGTAGTCTAAAATCCTCAGATGTCGTCATGTTCGTCCTTACACTAGCCTCCGGGGCCTGATATAGCAGTTTAACCTAGTCCACAAAGCCTTCTCCAAACTCAAACCGTCCCAGCACCTCCCATAAATAGTCCCACTCCACCCGGTCAAAAGCCTTTTTGGCATCCATTGCCACCACTACCTCCACCTCTCTGCCCTCCAGGGGCATCATAATCACATTGAGTAGCCTTCTTAGATTGGCTACCAGCTGCCTGCCCTTAACAAACCCCGTTTGGTCCTCCACAATCACGTCCGGAACGCAGTCTTCGATTCTGGACGCCAGGATCTTGGCCACCAGTTTAGCGTTCACATTAATCAGGGAGATTGGCCTATAGGACCCACAAGCTTCCGGATCTTTATCCCGTTTTAATATCAGCGAGATGGTGGCTTGCAGCATCATCGGGGGTAGCACCCCATTGTCCCTCGCCTCGTTAAACACCCTAACCAGCACCGGCCCCACTATCCCCGAGAACGTTTTGTAGAACTCCACTGGATACCCGTCCGGCCCCGGGGCTTTACCCGACTGCATGGCCTTCAGACCCCCATTACTTCTTCAGCTCTAATCAGGGCCCCCAGCCCCTCTACCATCCCCCTGCCCACCTTTGGGAAGGTCAGCCCATCTAAGAAGCGCCTCATTCCCTTCGGCCCCATGGGAGGTTCTGAGGTATACAGCTTGCTGTAGAAGTCCCTGAATACCCTGTTCAATCCTGCCGGGTCTCCAACCCGGTTCCCTGCCCCGTCCACTACCGTCCCGATCTCCCTGGCCGCCTCCCTCTTCCTAAGTTGCTGTGCAAGCATTCTGCTGCCTCTCTCCCCATACTCATACACCGCGCCCCTGGCCTTTCTGAGCTGCTCTACGGCCTTCCCAGTGGATAGCACCCCCAGCTCCGCCTGCAGTCTCTGTCGTTCCCCAAGTAGCTCTGCCCTCGGGGACTCTGCATATTCCCTATCCGTCCGTATCATCTCCTGCACCAGTCTGTCCCTCTCCGCCCTATCTGTTCTGTCCCTATGGGCTCGGACTGAGATCAGTTCCCCTTTCACCACAGCCGTCAGCGCCTCCCAGAGCACCGCGGCTGAGACTTCCCCGTATCGTTGACCTGCAGGTAGTCCTGCATGCATTTCCCCACTCTCACACACCCTCTCATCTGCCAACAATCCCACCTCTAACCTCCATTGTGGGTGCTGGTAACTTTCTTTGCAGACCTGCAGGTCAACCCAATGTGGAGCATGGTCCAAAATAGTGATCGCAGAGTATTCTGCATCCCTCACCCCCTCCACAAAGGCCCTACTCATAATAAAGAAGTCAATACGAGAATAAACCGTGCGAACATGTGATTAGAACGAGAGCTCCTTCCCCGTCGGCCGGCTGATTCTCCAGGGGTCTACCCCCCGACCATTTGTTCCATGAACACTCTCAGTTCCCTTGCCATTTCTGGGACCCTGCCCGTTCTGGAGCACGACCGGTCCAGGTCGGGATCGAGGACTGTATTAACATTCCAGGTGATCAGCCTGGTTGGAGGGCACCCTGCCACCCTGCCACCCCCCACAACGCCTATCAGCCATCCTTGGGCCCACTCCCAGCCCATGTGCCGTGCCTCCCCGGTCCGCCTCGGCAGCTCGGACCGACCTCTTCCCTGTTACCTGGTTCAGTTCCCTCCCTCATCAGCAGATCATCTCCCCCCCCCCCCCCTCCCCCAGCAACAACCCCTTGTAACTTAACCCCTGCCATATACTGGCTGTATACTCACCCCCCACTTTGCTCCCGTTGACTACCTTAAAGCAGCTCGCCTGGTGGCTCTCAACTCCGGCGCCACCATGTCTCCTACCTATTGTTCCCCCCCACTTCCCTCCCCCCCCCCGCCCATCAACACCACTCCCCCAGAACAGCTCTGTTCGAGCAATCGCTCTGGGACCGAAACAGAGAGAAAACAAACAAAGAACAAAGCTCACCCCCACAGTAGCGCAACTCAAACTGTGTAATGAGGTGGGCGCTACCACCCACCCCCTCCCAACATTCCCAGCAAAATAGCAAATGAACCCGAACAGCCCCCAGCACCCAATAACTTAAACTTTAACTATAACTTTGGCTTTAACTTTAAAACTTTCAAACAGGCAAACACAAACACAAGAACACCCCCAATTTTAAGGGCAATCTGCGAACAAATGCAAACATCCCTTAATACACTCTAACTTGAGTCCATGGGTCCTCAGTTCGGCACCAGTCCATGCACCTTAGCAAAGTCCATCGCTTCCTCCAGGTCGACAAAATAATGTTGCTGTTCCCGGTATGTGACCCAAAGCCACGCCGGGAAAAGTAGCCCGAACATGACCTTTTTAAACAGGATCTCTTTAATTTGTCTGTCGGCTGCCCTCCTTCTGGCCACCTCCTGGCTCAGATCCTGGTAGATGCGCAGGACACTGTTGTTCCATGAGCAGCTCTTCGTGCTCTTGGCCCACTGTAGAACCCACTCCTTGTCCACGAATCTATGGAACCTGACCACCCCCACCCCCTCGCGGCTGCCTCGCCTGCACTCTGTGTGCCCTGTCCAGCTCCAAAAGACGTGTGAAGAAATCATCCCTCACCAGCTTCTGCAGCATGTCTGCCACATATGCCATGGCATCCCCTCCCTCGGCCCCCTCCGGGAGCCCAATGATTCTCAGATTCTGCCGACGAGACCTGTTCTCCAGGTCCTCCAGTCTGTCCATCAGCCTTGATTGTTGCTCCTTCAACTTTCTAATTTCCACGTCCGCTACCGTTTGGAAATCCGCCTGCTCTTCCACTGTCTTCTCCAGTGCCTGAACCTTCTTATCCTGAGCATCCAGCCTGTGGTCCAGTCGCTCCACCGCTTTCTGGAGCGGTTCCAAATTATCCCACTTCAGTGCTGCGAAGCTCTCTTTCATGAACTTCAGCATGTTGTCCAGTGCTGTCTGCACCGTCCATTCCGTGGTCTGTTCATCGGCCATCTTTCTTCCCACTTGAGCTTCCACACCACCTTTGCTCAGCCCCTTCTTTGCCTGTTTTCGCTCCCTTCTGCTCCTTAAGTCCATACAACTCTGTATGGATTCAGATCTAGAGTGCTATTGTTTTTCACTCCAGCGCTCAAAAGTTCAAAAAAGTCGGGGGGAAAGGTCTAAAAGTCTGACCGGAGTGAGAGCCACCAAATGCGCGACTTACTCCCTCATAGTTGCCACTGGAAGTCCCATTTCACTCATATTTCGACACCAGGACGAGTGGGTGGCCATATTAGTTAGCAGGACAATTTCATTCACAGTAACGAACACAGTGATGGACCCAGGGGGCACGATTCCTTATGGTTAGCGGGACCCTTGAAGGGGCCCCGGTAGTTCTGGTAAATATATACGTCCCGAACTGGGACTACGCAGAGTCCATCAAGAAATCTATGGCTGAAATCCCGGACTTGGACACCCACCACTAATCATGGGGGGAGGGAGGGGGAGGACTCTAACTGTGTGAAAGTCCGCATGTTAGACAGCTCCAACCCCAGGACAGGTAACGTGTCAGGCATGGCACACAAATTAAAGACCTTTATGGAGCAGGTGGGGGGGGGGGGGGGGGGGGTGGAACTGTGGAGGTGTGACCACCTGGCAGCTAAAGAATGTTCCTTCTTCTCCCTCATGCATAAGATCTACTCATGTATAGACTTTTTTTCTGGGGAAGAGGGTTCTTCCAGGGGTAACAAAGGCAGAATACTCTGCCATTGTAATCTCCGACCTTGCACTGCATTATATTGACGTGTGGTTGGAGAATGGACTGGCCCAATTGCAGCTCTCCTCACCAGTAAAGAATTAATCACTAAAATATCCCGCGCCATTAACGATTATGTAATCTGCAACCAGAATGGGGAGGTTTCCCCCTCCACGTTCTGGGCGGCACAGAAGGTGGTGATCAGGGGGAAATTATAGCTTATAGGGCCCTCAGGGACAGGAAGGAAAGGGCAGCCAAGCAGCGGCTCATCGATTCCAAACAGGAGGTGGATCGACAGGACTCCACGGCCCCAACCGTGGAACTGCTGGCGGAGAGGATACAGCTGGCGATGGAATTTGACCTGCTCTCCACAAGGAAGGCAGTGCACCAGCTCTGCAAGGCACAGGGGGCCTTTGACGAACATGGAGACAAAGCCAGCCACATGCTGACACACCAGTTAAGAAAACAGGCTGCCGTGAAAGAGATAGCTCAGATCAGGGACAGTAATGTAGGATGGTAGCGGATCCAAACGAGGTCAATAGGCCTTCACGGACGTTTGCCGAGAGCTATACACCTCCAAGCCCCCAGAGGGGGCCTCCGGGATGTAACAGTTCCTCGACAGACTGGACATACTGGTGGGGGGGGTGGGTGGGGGGGGGGGGGGGGGGGGACGCCACCAGCTTTGACTACTTTTGGTTGCACAGGGGACCGAGTCAGCCCCGCTCCTGTTCGTGCTCGCAATTGAGCCGCTGACCATGGCCCCTGGATTGACGGATTGGTGGATGGGCATCCGAAGACGGGGCAGAGGGCATAGTGTTGCACTCTACGCAGATGACCTACTCCTCTACGTGTCGAACCCACTAGCCAGCATGGGAAGGACAATCAGCCTCCTCAGGGAGCTTGGTGCCTTCTCAGGTTACAAACCCAACCTGGGGAAGTGCGTAATCTTCCTGGTGAACCCCCGAGAGGGAGGAACGGAGCTGGAGGAACTATTGTTTAAAGTGACCCAAAACAAGTTCAGGTACCTGGGGATCCAAGTGGCCCACACCTGGACGAAGCTCCATAAATGGAACCTCTCCAGCCTGGTGGAGGAAGTGAAGAGGGACCTGCAAAGATGTGACTCACACACTCTTTCGCTAACTGGTAGAGTACAGACGATCAAAATGAATGTGCTGCCTCTACATATTCAGATCCCTATCGATCTTCACCCCCAAATCTTTCTTTACCAGGGTCGACAAGTTAATCATGACCCTTGTCTGCATGGGGTGGGGTGGAGGGAGAGTGCCTAGAATATGGAAATCTATTTTACAATGAGGCCTGCCCCACCAAATCTTCTGTTTTATCACTGGGCGTCCAACGTGGGGAGAGTGATGGGGTGGCGAAGGGAGCCAGAGATGGACTGGGTCCAAATGGAGGAGGCCTCTTGCACGGGGACTTCTGTCCGAGCACTGGCCACTCTGCCACTCCTGGCCCCACCATATACACACTCCAACAGCCTAGCGGTAGTAGCCACCCTAAGGACGTGGAACCAGTTTAGGCGCCATTTTGAACTGGGCGAGATGTCCAAGGGGTTCCACCATTTGCAATAACCACAGGTTCGCACCGGCAGCGGTGGACTCTACTTTTGGGACATGAGGGGGGGTGACTCTGGGGGAACTCCAAGAGAAGCTCCAACTCCCGAAAGGGAACAAGCGCACATATATGCAGCTGTGTAACTTTCTCTGCAAGGAGACAAAAACATTCCCCCAGAGACCCACGCACACACACGTGGACACGATGGGAGGGCTGGACCGATAAAGGGACGGCAAGTGCGGTGAAATATACAGGAGACTCATAGAAAAGGTCAGGACGCCACTGGATGAGACCAGGCGGGAGTGGAGGGAGAAACTGGGCAAGGAGATAGGGGGAGGACTCTGGATCGAGGTGCTACACAGAGTCAACTTCATCTCCACCTGCGCCGGGCTAAGCCTGATGCAGTTCAAAGTAGTGCAAAGAGCACACCTTACCAAGACGTGTATGAGCGGGTTCTTCCCGGAGGTGGAGGACAAGTGCGAGAGGTCCTGGAGGGTGGCCAGCCAACCACACCTACATGTTCCGGTCCTGCCCCAGACTCTTCTAATGGTGGATGGCCTTCTTCAAGGTTATGTCCAAGGTGATGAGAGTCGAGGTGGAGCCATGCCTTTCTGTGGCGCTTGTCGGGATGTGAGAACACCCAGAGCTCTGGGCAGGAAAACGGGTGGACGCCCTGGTCTTCACCTCATTGCTTGCCAGGCAGAGACTTCTGCTAGGGTGGAGGTTGGCAGCACCGCTCCAGACCACAGAGTGACTCTCAGATCTGGACAAATTCCTGAAGCTAAAAATCCTTGTTCTGGGAGGGAGGGAAGGGGGCGAGTGTAGTGGCGCAGGAGATGGACTGCACGCTGTTGAGGGCCCTGTAAACAACTGTAGGTGGGAAATCACGGTTGAGGAAGAAGGGATACATTTTCGAAGCATCATTTTGGAAAGTGGCATCATCGGAACAAATACGACGGAGGCAAAGGAGCAGAGAGAAAGGGATGGAGCCCTTACAGAGTGTGAAGAGCTGTAGTCCAGATAGCTGTGGGAGTCGGTGGGCTTTTAATGGATATTAGTAGATAGTCTATTGCCGGAAATGGAGACAAAAAGTCAAGGAAGGGAAGGGAAATGTCTGAGATGGACCAGGTGAAAGTGATGGAGGGGTGGAAGCTGGAAGCGAAGTTGATGAATTTTTCCAGGTCCGGGCGAGAGCATGAAGCGGCACAAAAATAGTCATTGATGTACTGGTACAGGAGTTGCGTGAGGGGACCTGGATAAGCCTGGAACAAGGAATGTTGCACATACCCCGTAAAAAGGCAAGCATAGTTAGGACCCATGTGGGTACCCATTGCTACACCTTTGATTTGGAGAAAGTGAGATGAGTTAAAGGAGAAGTTGTTGAGAGATAGAACAAGTTCAGCCAGGCGGAGGAGAGTGTTGGTGGATGGGAATTGTCCGGGCCTCTTTTAAAAAAAAAAGCAAAGAGCTCTCAGGCCATCCTGGTGTGGGATGGAGGTGTAGAGGGATTCCACATCCATGGTGAATAGGATGCGATTAAGGTCTGCAAACTGGAAGCTGTCAATAGGACGCAGGGCATCAGAGGAATCCCAGATATAGGTGGGGAGGGAATAGACCAGAGGAGTGAGGATAGAGTCAAGATAAGAGGAAATATGTTTGGTGGGGCAGAAGCATGCTGACACAATGGGCCTGCCGGGACAATCCTTTTTGTGTATTTTGGGAAGTAGGTAAAAGCAGGCTGTGCGGGATTGGGAGACTATGAGATTGGAAGCCGTAGGGGGAAGGCCTCTGGAGGAAATTAGGTCATTAATTGTGTTGGAAAAAATGGCTTGATGTTCAGCAGTCTGGTCATGGTCCAGGGGGAGGTAGGAGGAAGTATCTGAGAGTCGGCACTCAGTGGAAAGTTCGGAAGGAGAGAGGTTGGAATGATGAAGCGGCAGAAAAACTAAGACAGCCAAAGTCCCGTCGACAGTTCTCAATGAAAAGATCGAGGGCCGGTAATTGTCCTGGCGGGGTTGCCCTTTGGGAGGCAGAATGTTGGAGGCACATGAAAGGATCTGTTGAATGGGGGAGGACTCTAGCCCAAAGAAGTGAGCACAGAGACAAGGCGATGCAAGAAGAGTTCAACGTTATGTCGAGCCCAGAATTCATTGAGATGGGAACGTAAGGGTACAAAGCTGAGTCCTTTGCTGAGAACACACTCAGACTCAGAGTGGGGAAGGTCATAGGGTATGGTGAACATGAGGCAAGGGCTGAGGCTAAAAGAAATGGGGTATGAGGGGTTGGGACTGGTGGAGGGCCTAGGATGGGCAATAGTGTTGATAAGTTGTTGAAGCTTCCGTTCCTTAACATCTGCAAGAAACAGGAAAAGTTTCTTGTTAAGGTGTCAAATGATGCGAAGGATGAAATGAAACTGAGAAGAGGTAAAATGAGCCTGACCTGTTTGAGCCTCATCTCCAATTCCAGTAGTGACCATCGCTGGCGCAGAGATACCACACGCAAAGGACCCTATGTGATTGTGAGGACTCTGGTCTGACATGGAGGCCAAGGCATCGGGTAGTCCCCTGAAAACCAATGTTGAAGAAGGATCCACAACGGTGCCCCTAAGGCATTCCCTGTGAAATGGCTCCACTTACTACTGGAGAAGAAGCTGTTCTTGAGTCGGTTGGTGCGTGACCTCAAACTTTGGTATCTTTATCCTGACGGAAGGAGGTGGAAGAGAGTATGCCCAGGGTGCATGGGGTCCTTAATTATGCTGGCTGCCTTTCCGAGGCAGCGGGAATTGTAGACCGAGTCGATGGATGGGAGGCTGGTTTGCATGATGATTGGGCTACATTCACAATCTTTTGTAATTTCCGGCGGTCTTGGGCAGAGCAGGATCCATACCAAGCTGTGATACAACCAGAAAGAATGCTTTCTATGGTGCATCTGTAGAAGTCGGTGAGAGTTGTAGGTGACATGCCAAATTTCCTTAGTCTTCTGAGAAAGTAGTCATTGGTGGGCTTTCTTAACTATAGTGTCGGCATGGGAGGACCAAGACAGGTCGTTGGTGATCTGGACACCTAAAAACTTGAAGCTGTCAACACTTTACTTCATTCCCATTGATGTAGACAGGGGCGTTTTCTCCACTACGCTTCTTGAAGTCGATGACAGTCTCCTTTGTTTTGTTGACATTGAGGGAGAGATTATTGTCGTCGCACCAGTTCACCAGATGCTCTAACTCATTCCTGTACTCTGTCTCGTCATTGTTTGAAATCCAACCCACTACGGTGGTGTCATCAGCAAATTTGAAAATCGAGTTGGAGGGGAATTTGGCCACACAGTCATAGGTGTACAAGGAGTATAGTAGGGGGCTGAGGACACAGCCTTGTGGGGCACCGGTGTTGAGGATGATCGTGGAGGATGTGTTGTTGCCAATCCTTACTGATTGTGGCCTGTAGGTTAGAAAGTTCAGGATCCAGTCGCAGAGGGAGGAGCCGAGGCCAAGGCCACTGAGTTTGGAGATGAGTTTTGTAGGAATGATGGTGTTGAAGGCTGAGCTGTCGTCGATAAATAGGAGTCTGACATAGGTGTCTTTGTTATCTAGGTGTTCCAGGGTAGAGTGCAGGGCCATGGAGATGGTGTCTGCTGTGGACCTGTTGCAGCGGGTGGCGAACTGTAGTGGATCAAGGCAATCCGGGAGGCTGGAGTTGATTTGTGCCATGACTAACCTTTTGAAGCACTTCATGATGATGGATGTCAGAGTCACTGGACGATAGTCATTAAGGCACGCTGCTCGGCCTTTTTTTTGGTGCAGGGATGATGGTCGTCTTCTTGAAACAGATAGGGACCTCAGATTGTTGTAAAGAGAGGTTGAGGATGTCCGCGAATACCCCCGCCAGCTGATCCGCGCAAGACCAGAGTGCTTGTCCTGGTATCCCATCCAGGCCAGTGGCTTTCCATGGGTTGACCTTCGAGAAGGCTGCTCTGACGTCTGCAATGGTGATCTCAGATACAAGTTCATCCGAGGCTTCTGGGGTGGAGGGCTTGCTCTCGCTCACCTCTTGTTCAAAGCGTGCATAGAATGTGTTGAGCTCATCAGGGAGGGGTGGATTGGAGCCGGTGATTTTATGTGCCTTCATCTTGTAGCCCGTTATGTCTTGCAGACCTTGCCATAGTCGGCGGGGGTCTGTGTGGCTAGCCTGGGACTCGAGCTTGGTCCGGTACTGTCTTTGGCATCTTTGATGGATCTCCTTAGATCATATCTGGCTTTCTTGTAGAGGTCAGGGTCGCCTGACTTGAATGCCTCAGACCTAGACTTTAGCAAGCAGTGGATATCCCTGTTCATCCAGGGATTCCGGTTGGGAAACACGCGGATTTGCTTCTTTGGCACACAGTCTTCTACACACTTACTAATGAAGTCAGTTACTGTAGTGGCATACTCGTTCAGGCTGGTCACAGAGTTTTTAAATACTGACCAGTCCACTAACTCTAAGCAGTCCCGTAGGAGATCATCCGATTCCTCAGACCAACACTGCACAATTTTCTTTGACGGATTCTCCTGCTTCAGTTTTTGCTTATAGGCCGGGAGCAGGAGGACAGCCTTGTGGTCAGATTTGCCAAAGTGTGGGCGGGCAATAGAGTGGTATGCACATTTGATATTTGTGTAGCAGTGGTCCAGGATGTTTAGCCACTAGTGGAACCGGTGATGTGTTGGTGGTAATTTGGTAGTATGCTCTTGAGCTTGGCCTGATTGAAGTCCCCAGCTACAATGAACAAGGCATGGAAGCACTGGGGGTGAAATTGACTTGACTTGATGGTGGAAGGATGTTCTACGACCACAAAGATAATGGGGAGGTGGGGGGGAGTTGATTGTTGATTTATTTCCCCATGGGAATGTGGAATATGAGTTCCCCTATTGAGCCAGCGGAGGCTCGCTCAGTAAGATCCGTTCAATGGGAGTTTAAAACCTGCATTCCTCCCCGGGCACTGTACATGGCAGCAGTGGTTTCTTCCGTTGTTCGAATAAACAAGGGTTTTGCATGAAGCTGGACTTTGGCGGAGTTATTTCAGCTTTTTTTCAATAGTCCCTGTCCCAGATGGAAAAAATAGTAAAACGGGAAATATGCAAACTTGTCTGAACTGATTTTTTCCTTCTGGGAGTCATTTACCTACATTAAAATGCTGTCTACATTGCAAATTGTTGAATTCTGTAATAACAATCTTTATTGTCACAAGTAGGCTTACATTAACACTGCAATGAGGTTACTGTGAAAAGCCCCTAGAATATCCAATTCCCCTAACAGGGAGGCCTTTTGGGACTTGTCGGAGCAAACTGGAGCACCCGGTGGAAACCCACAGACTCGGAGAGAACGTGCAGACTCCGAATAGACAGTGGCCCAAGCCGGGAATCAAACCTGGGATCCTGGAGCTGTGAAGCAACATTGCTAACCACTGTGCTACCGTGCCACCCACATTCACACTGTTTTGTTCATTTGTTTTAGTAGCTTTACTGAAATGCTTATGGTAAACTCGTGGATTTAAAACTATTATAATTCTGTTGGGAAAAAAATGAAAATCGCTTATTGTCACGAGTAGGCTTCAATGAAGTTACTGTGAAAAGCCCCTAGTCGCCACATTCCGGCGCCTGTCCGGGAAGGCTGGTACGGGTCTCTCTCCACAAATGCTACCTAACCTGCCTAACCATGCCACCATTTCCTGTTTTTTGTCACATTTCCACCATCTGCTTTTGTCTATTATTAGGCTTGGGTCACAGTGCAGTCTGGGCCTCGGCCTGAGGGGGCGGTGTTTCAGGGATTGCACTGCCGGCCTCGGCCTGAGGGGGCCGTGTCTCAGGGATTGCACTGCCGGCCTGGGCCTGAGGGAGCGGTATCTCCAGGACTGCAGTACCGACCTCGGCCTGAGGGCGGCGGTGTCTCCACCTTGCAGTACCGGCCTTGGCCGGATGGCGGCGGTATCTCCAGCATTGCCGTACTGGACTCGGCCCGGAATTGCAGTACCGGCCTCGGGCCTGAGGGCGGCGATGTCTCCGGCTTTGCAGTACCGGCCTCGGGCCTGACGGCGGCGGTGTCTCCGGCATTGCAATACCGGCCTCGGGCCTGACGGCGGCGGTGTCTCCGGCATTGCAGTACCGACCTCGGGCCTGAGGGCGGCGGTGTCTCCGGCATTGCAATACCGGCCTCGGGCCTGACGGTGGCGGTGTCTCCGGCATTGCAGTACCGGCCTCGGGCCTGAGGGCGGCGGTGTCTCCGGCACTGCAGTACCGACCTCGGGCCTGACGGCGGCGGTGCCTCCGGCACTGCAGTACCGGCCTCGGCCTGAGGGCGGCGGTGTCTCCGGCACTGCAGTACCGGCCTCGGGCCTGAGGGCGGCGGTGTCTCCGGCACAGCAGTACCGGTTTCGGGCCTGAGGGCGGCGGTGTCTCCGGCACTGCAGTACCGGCCTCGGTCCTGAGGGCGGCGGTGTCTCCGGCATTGCAATACCGGCCTCGGGACTGACGGCGGAGGTGTCTCCGGCATTGCAGTACCGGCCTCGGGCCTGACGGCGGCGGTGTCTCCGGCATTGCAGTACCGGGCTCGGGCCTGAGGGCGGCGGTGTCTCCGGCACTGCAGTACCGACCTCGGGCCTGACGGCGGCGGTGCCTCCGGCACTGCAGTACCGGCCTCGGCCTGAGGGCGGCGGTGTCTCCGGCACTGCAGTACCGGCCTCGGGCCTGAGGGCGGCGGTGTCTCCGGCACAGCAGTACCGGCCTCGGGCCTGAGGGCGGCGGTGTCTCCGGCACTGCAGTACCGGCCTCGGGCCTGAGGGCGGCGGTGTCTCCGGCACTGCAGTACCGGCCTCGGGCCTGAGGGCGGCATTGTCTCCGCCCCCTTTCTCTTTTAACCGGCCTTGGGCTCGCGGCCGCATCGATTTGTAACGGCTGCCGCTCCAAAATGGCGGCGATCCCCTATCCGCAGGCGGCGATGGGTTCCGTCTTCCCGTCTCCCCAAGGGGAAGAGCGTTTGCTGCCCACCCTGGAACCGGAGGAGATCGAGCGGCGGCTGCAGAGGACCCGCATGGAGCTGAGCAACAGGCGGAAAATTCTGGTGAAGAATTTGCGGACGGACAGCAACAGCCAGGTACGGGGGGGGGGGGGGGGGGGGGGGGGGGAGGGAGGGGGTGGGGGAGGAGAGAGTCCGCGGGCCGCCTGCCGTGGGGGAGGGCGTCAATAACAACGCTTTAAAATGTCGGATCCCAGCTGCCTAACCAATGTTTAAATTAATATTCCCACATCCGCCCACAGCAACTTCACAGCACCTGCAGCAACGGCAGCTTCTTCTCCCATTGCCCAGGTCTCACTCTCAACACGGCCTCTGCAGGTTCAATCCCTCCTTCCTCATCAACTTTACATTTAACCGGAGCCAAAGTAAACCCCGGGTCGGCAGCTCTGACCGCCCCAAATTAGTTTCCGACCGCCAGTTGAGAGAATGCGCATTTTTCTGTGTTTGAAGCGAAAAGTTTGAATCTCCAACCAGGTGTGACTTAAAACTTTCAGCTGCGTGTTTGTAACGTGGAGCCTCCGTCTAATGTCGGCTGCCAAGCTGTGTGGGGGGGGTTTCTAATCGACGAAACTCGCTGCTGAATTTCCAAAGCTGCCGGAATGTTTATTTTCAGCTGCGTAATTGTATTTCTGCGACATATTCATTGTTTCATTCCAATTAATTGAACATTTCCACCCTTCCCGCCCCTCCGAAGCATTCAATACAATGTGTTTTATCGATTGGGATCTTTTTACACTACTTGCTGAAAGTGACTGCTCAGATTTTATATTACTTGGGAACTTAGGAGCTGGAGTAGGCCATTCAGCCCCTTGAGCCTGCCTCGCCATCTGGTGAGACCATGGAAATCTTTTAAAGGACATTTAAAGCTTGTACCTAGTGCCCAACACTCTCTACAATTCTTTTTGTATCCTACAGCAGTTTATTTATTCCAAGACAGACAAAGGCTGGAAATAACTTGCTGGCTGAACAGACGGAATCAGACGACAAATTCCATAATGAGCAGTGTTTGTGGTAGCTTTGTACCTGAGGAAGGAGCAGTGCTCTGAAAGCTAGTGTTTGAAACAAACATGTTGGACTTTAACCTGGTGTTGTAAGACTTATTATTGTGCTCACCCCAGTCCAATGCCGGCGTCTCCACATCATGGCTTTGTACCTGGTTATAGTGCAACCAAGGTTTCCTTATTATGTAATGACCATAAGACATGGGCCGAATGGCCTAATTCTGCTCCTATCGAGTCGGCTCCACCATTCAATCATGGCTGATGTGTTACTCCTCTCCTGCCTTCTCCCCATAACCCCTGATCCCCTTATTAATCAAGAGCCTATCTATCGCTGTCTTAAAGACACTCCGTGACTTGGCCTCCACAGCCTTCTGCGATAATGAGTTCCACAGATTCACCACACTGAAGAAATTCCTCATCATTTCTGTTTTAAACGATCATCCCTTCAGTCTGATGCTGTGCCCCCAGGTTCTAGTTTCTCCTACTGGTGAAAACATACTGTTCACGTTCAGTCTATCTAGGCCTTTCAGTATTCTGTAAGTTTAAATAAGATCCCTCCTCATCCATCTAAACTCCCATCGAGTACAGACCCAGAGTCCTCAACCGCTCCTCATATGACAAGTCCTTCATTCCGGGGATCATTCTTGTGAACTTCCTCTGGGCCCCCTCCAAGGCCAGTACATCCTACTGTTGATCCGGGCCCAAAACCGCTCACAATATTCCAAATGGGGTGTGACCAGAAACTTATACAGCCTCAACAGTACATTCCTGCTCTTCAATTCTAGCCCCCTCAACATGAATGCTAACATTGCATTTGCCTTCCTTTTTAAAAATACATTTAGAGTACCCAATTCATTTTTTCCAATTAAGGGACAATTTTAGGATGGCCAATACACCTAACCTGCACATTTTTGGGTTGTGGGGGAGAAACCCATGCAAACACGGGGAAAATGTGCAAACTCCACACGGACAGCGACCCAGAGTCGGGATCGAACCTGTGCATTTGCCTTCCTAACTGCCAATTGAACCTGCATGTTTACCTCAAGATAATCCTGAACTAGGACTACTCGAGTCCATTTGTGCTTCTGATTTCTGAAGCCTTTTCCCACTTAGAAAATAGTCTATGTCTCTTCTTCCTACCAAAGTGCACAACCTCACACTTTTCTACATTGTGTTCCATCTGCCACTTCTTTGCCCACACTCCAAGCCTGCCCAGATCCTTCTGCAGCCTCTTTGCTTCCTCAACACAACCTGTCACTCAATGTATCTTTGTATCATCTGCCAAGCAACAATGCCCTCTGTTCCTTCCAGATGGTTAATATATATTGTGAATAGTTGCGGTCCCAACACTGACCCCTGCGGAACACCACTCGTCACTGACTGCCATCCAGAAAAGGACTCCTTTATCCCCACTCTGTCTTCTGCCAGTCGGTCAATCCTCTATCCATGCCAGTACTTTGTCCCTGACACCACAAACTCTTATCTTATTTAGAAACTTCCTGTATGGCACCTTGTCAAAGGCCTTCTGGGAATCCAAATACATGATGTCCACTGGTTCTCCTTTGTCTAACTTCCACTTTACCTCCTCCTCAAAAGAATTCGAACAGATTTTTCAGGCATGATCTCCCCTTGATGAATCCGTGCTGACCCGGTCCTATTTTATAATGCACCTTTTTTTTTAGTAAACAATTTTATTGAGGTATTTTTGGGATATAAAACAATGACCTTGTATTGTACCATACAAAAGGAAAAACAAGTAAAACGTAGTGCAAACCATGACTCCATTCGCGCAAGGACCTGCCGAAACCACCCCCACTGTATACACACACACACACACACACACACCCCCCCCCCCCAGGCTGATGATTAATTCTCTGCGAAGAAATCTGAATGGCTGCCACCTCTGGGCGAACCCCGGTAATGAACCTCTCAAGGTGAACTTAACCTTTTCTAGACCGAGAAAGCTCGCCATGTCCGATAGCCATGCTTCGGTCTTCGGGGGCTTTGAGTCCCTCCATGCCAACAGTATTCATCGCCGGGCTACCAGGGAAACAAAGGCCGGCCAAGACATCGGCCTCCTTCTCCTCTTGGACTCCCGGGTCCTCCGACACCACAAAGATTGCCATCTCAGGACTCATTACCACCCCAGTTTTCTGGCACGACCAGAACACGTGCGCATGATTAGCCGGCCCACTGGCGCATCTGGCACACTTGTCCTCCAGCCCAAAAAATTTACTCATCCAGGCCACCGTCGTGTGGGCCCGGTGCATGACCTTAAACTGGATCAGACTGAGCCTGGCACACATTGCGGTTGTGTTTACTCTGCTCAGAGCTTCTGCCCAAATACCGTCCTCCATCTCCCCCTGAGCTCCTCTTCCCACTTAAGCTTCAGGTCATCAGCCTGTGTATCCTCTGCTCCCATTAGCTCTTTGTAAATATCTGAGACTCTACCCTCACCTACCTCTCCCTTAGAAACTATCCTGTCCTGCCTCCCCTTTGGCGGGAGGTGTGGGAAGGACACCATCAGTCTGCGCACAAAATCCCGCACCTGTAAGTATCTAAAGTCGTTCCCTCTCGCCAGCCCGAACTTCTCCTCCAATGCCCTCATGCTCGGAAAGCTCCCTTCCAGGAACAGATCACCCACCCTCACAATACCTGCCTCCGCCACAGTCAGTGCCCCCGTCCATATTCCACGGGGCAAATCGGTGATTGTCATAGATTGGGTCCACACTGATGCTCTCTCTTCCCCTATATGCCTCCTCTACTGGCCGCAGATCAGCAGAGCTGCCACTGCTATAGGGCTGGTGGAGTGCGGCAGAGGCACTGTAACCAGGGCCGTCAAACTGGTGCCCCTGCACGAAGCAGCCTCCATCTGTTCCCAGACCGACCCCGTGCTCACTATCCATTTCCTTATCATCGCTATGTTGGCTGCCCAGTAGTAATTGCTAAAGTTTGGCAACGCCAGCCCCCCCTCCCCTCTGCTCCTCTTGAGCATCACATTCCTCACCTTCCCTGCCCAGGCAAGTCCCAGGATAACTTTATTAAGCCTCTTAAAGAAGGACCTCGGGATGAAAATGGGGAGACACTGAAATATGAACAAGAATCTCGGGAGAATTGTCATCTTAACACCTGCACCCTCCCCGCTAGTGACAGCGGGAGCGCATCCCAGCTCCGAACCTCCTCCCTTACTCGTTTCACCATTCGGGACAGGTTGAGCTTATGCAACCTGCCCCAGTCCTGTGCCACCTGTATCCCCTGTTTCTCCTACCAGCCTGAACGGCAAACCCTTCAGCCTACTCTCCTGCCCCCTTGCCTGAATTACGAACAACTCTCTCTTCTTAGCCATGTTCAATTTATATCCTGTCCTGAAAACTGGTCAAATTCCCTCAGGATTTCCATGATGCTGTCCATCCCCGCCATTGGGTGCGCTACGTATAACAACAGGTCATGCGCTTATAACAAGACTTTATGGCCCCCCCCAAACCCCCAAACCCCCAAACCTGGACCAGCCCTTTCCAGTCCTTTGAGGCTCTCCGAACAATTGTCAGCGGCTCTATGGCCAGTGCGAACAGCAGTGGGGAGAGAGGGCAACCCTGTCTTGTCCCGTGGTGTAGTCTGAAGTAATCTGATGTTGTCCTGTTTGTCCTTGCACTCTCCTCTGGGTCCTGATATAACAGCCTAACCCAGTCAATGAACCCCTCCCCGAACCCAAATCTTCCCAGCACCTCCCACGGATAGTCCCACTCAACCCGGTCGAAAGCCTTTTCCGCATCCATAGCTATCACTATCTCTGCCTCCCTGCTCTCCGGGGGCATCATGATCACATTAAGCAGCCTTCTTAGATTGGCTGCCAGTCGCCTACCCTTTACGAACCCAGGTTGGTCCTCCACAATTACGTCCGGTACACAGTCCTCAATTCTAGTCGCCAAGGTCTTGGCCAGTAACTTCGCGTCTGCATTGATCAAAGAGATCGGCCTATAGGACCCACATGCCTCCGGGCCTTTATCCTGTTTCAGAATAAGTGAAATAGTGGCCTGCGACATCGTCTTGGTAGGACTCCTCTGTCTCTTGTCTCGTTAAAAACCCTGACCAGCACCGGCCCCACTATCTCGGCAAACTTTTTGTAAAACTCCACCGGATACCCATCGGGCCCCGGGGCTTTACCCGACTGCATGACCTTCAGACCCCCCAGTACCTTTTCGATCCCAACCAGGGCTCCCAGTCCGTCTACCAACCCCCTACCCACTCTTGGGAAGGTCAGTCCGTCCAGGAATCGCCTCATCCCCTCCGGTTCCTTGGGGGGGGTTCCAAAATGTATAGCTTACTGTAAAAGTCCCTAAACACCTTGGTCAGCCCTGCCAGGTCTCCCACCAGATTTCCCTCCCCATCTGCTTTCCTTCCTATCTCCCTAGACGCTTCTCTCTTCCTTAGTTGTTATGCGAGCATTCTGCTGGCCTTCTCTCCATGCTCATATATCGCTCCTTTTGCCTTTCTAAGCTGCTCTACAGCCTTGCCTGTAGTCAGCACCCCAAACGTGACCTGCAGCCTCTGTCGTTTTTTATCATGCACTTCTAAGTACTCATCCTTAATAATACACTCTCAAATCTTACTCACAACCAAAGTCAGGCTAACCGGCTTTTAATTTCCTGTCTTCTGCCTCCCTCCCTTAAACAGTGGTGTTACTATTAGCTATTTTCCAACCCTCTGGGACCCTCTGCACATCCAGTGATTCACCACCAATGCCTCCGCTATCTCTTCCAGAACCCTGGAGTGTAGTCCATCTGGTCCGGGTGATTTATCCACCTTCAGACCTTTCAGTTTCCCCAGCGCACTTTCTCCTTAGTGATGGCATTTTACTCACCTCTGCTCCCAACTCTCTTGAAGTTCCATGTCTCGGCTAGGACACAACAGAGCACCAACAGTGGAAGTCAAGGATTTGAGGGCCACATACTTAGATTATTAAAATGTCATGGGCACATAGAGAAAATAATCAAAGAAGGGTAATGTATGTTGGCTTTTATATCTAGAGGGATATAATACAAACAAGGGGATTGAATCATGCTTTAGTGACACAAAACCTTGGTTAGATCTCGCCAGAAATATAGTTCTGGGCATTTCATCTGAAGTGATCTATACTGGTCTTGGAGTGTATGCAGCATTGATTTACCGAATAACTATTCCACAAGTTACAATTGTATTCCTTGCAATTTAGAAGGAGTGCAGAAAGAGGCCATTCGGGCCATCAGATCTCCACCGACGCTCTGAAAGAACACCCTACCTAGGCTTATTCCCCACCTTGATGTCCTTTAAGGAAGGAAATATGCCATTCTTGCCTGGCCAACATGTGACTTCAGACCCACAGCAATGTGGTTGACCCTGAAGTGGCCTAGCAAGTCACTCAGTTATATTCAGACGCTATAAAAAGATGAAAAAGGATTGCAACTGGATGGACCACCCAGCATCAATCTAGACATCGGAAACTACAACAGCAAAGCCAGCCCTGTAAAGTCCTTACTAACATCTGGGGGCTTGTGCGAAAGTTGGGAGAGCAGCCCCACAGACTAGTTGAGCAGCAGCCTGGCATAGTCATACACTCAGAATCACACTTTACAGACAATGTCCCAGACATCACTATTACCATTCCTGTGTATGTCCTGTCTCTGGACAGGTCAGAGACAGCAGAGGTGGTGGCACAGTGGCATACAGATGAGAGACAGTTGCCTCAATGTTGACTCTGCACCCCATGAGGTCTCATGGCTTAAAATTAAATATGGGCAAGGAAACCTGCTGATTACCACGTACTGGCTACCATCAGCTGATTAATCAGTACACCTCCACGTTGAACACCACTTGGATGAAGCACCGAGAGTGGCAAGAGTGCAGAAAATGCTCTGGGTGGGGGTTTTTCCAATGTCCATCACCAAGAGTAGCTCAGTCGTACCACCACAACCCCTGTTGGCTAAAGGACATAGCTGCTAGACTGGGATTGCAGCAGGTGGTGAGGGAACCAACAAGAGGGAAAAACATACTCACCAATCTGCCCACTGCAGATGCAACTGTCCATGACGGTATCGATAGAAGTGACGAACACACAGTCCTTGTGGAGACAAAAGTTCCACCTTCACATTGAGGATACCCTCCATCGTGTTGTGTGGCATTACCACTGTGCTAAATGGGATAGACTTCGAATAGATCTAGCAACTCGAGACTGGGCACCCATGAGGCGCTGTGGGCCATCAGCAACAGCAGAATTGTGTTCGGCCACAATCTGCAACCTCATGACCCGGCATATCCCCAATCTACCTACCACCAAGCCAGGAGATCAATCCTGGTTCAGTGAAACAGCATAAGCAGCAAGTAATAAACAGAGCTAAACGATCCCACAACCAACGGATCAGTCTAAGCTCTGCAGTCCTGCCACATCCAGCCATGAATGGTGATGGACAATTAAACAACTCGCTGGAGGAGTAGACTCCACTAATATCCCCATCCTCAATGGTGGAGCCCAGCACATCTGTGCAAAAGGCAAGGCTGAAGCATTTGCAAAAATCTTCAGCCAGAAGTGCCAAGTGGATGATCCATCTCTGTCTCCTCCAGAAATGTCCAGCATCACGGGTGTCAATCTTCACTCCCTGTGATATTAAGAAAGGGCTGAAAGTACTGGGTACTGCAAAGGCTATGGGCCTTGACAATATTCCAGCAATAGTACCGAAGACTTGTACTCCAGCACTTGCGGCACCCCGAGCTAAGTTGTTCCAGTACAGCTATAACACTGTCAGCTACCCAACAATGTGGAAAATTGCCCAGGTGTACCCTGCACGAAGAAACAATCCAACACAGCCAGTTACTGCTGTTTCCGTCTACTCTCCGTCATCAGCAAAGTGATAGACAAAGTAATCAACAGTGTGACAAGCAGCACTAAGTCAGCAATAATCTGCTCACAGATGCTCAGTTTGTTCTGCCAGGATCACTCGGCTCCTGACCTCATACAGCCTCGGTTCAAACATGGACAAAAGAGCTGCATTCAAGAGGTCAGAGTGACTGCCCTTGACATCAAGGCAGAATTTGACCAAGTGTGGCATCTAGGATCCCTAGCAAAATTGGGGAATCGGGGAAAACTCTCCGCTCGCTGGAGACGTACCTGGCACAAAGGAATTTGGTTGTGGCGATTGGAGGTCAATATCGTCTCGGCTCCAGAATATCGATGCAGGAGTTCGTGAGGGTAGTGTCCTAGGCCCAGCACTCTTCAACTGCTTGATCAATGACCTCCCTTCCATTATAAGGTCAGAGGTGGGGTCATCTGCAAACATGTTCAGCCCCATTTGTGACTCCTCAGGTCATGAAGCAGTCCATGCCCAAATGCAGTAAGACCTGGACAATTTTGAGGCTTGGGGTGACGAGTTACATTCGCGAAGTGGAAGGCAATGACCATCTCCTACAAGAGAGGACCTAACCATTACCCCATGACATTCAATGGCATTACCATTGCTGAATCGCCCACCATCAACATCCTGGGGTTTGCCATTGATCAGGAACTGAACTGAAGTAGCCATATTAATAGCTTGGCTACCAGAGCAGATCAAAGGCTAGGTTGAGTAACGCCCCTCCTGACCTCCCAAAGCCTGTCCATCGTCTACAAGGCACAAGTCAAGGCTGTAATGGATTGCTCTCCACTTGCCTGGATGAGTACAGCTCCAACAACGCTCAAGAAGCTCCAGCCATCCAGGACAAAGCAACTCACTTGATTGCTATCCCTTTCACAAGTTTTCGATCCCTTCACCGCCAGTCGTAACTGTGTGTACCATCTACAAGCTGCACTGCAGTAACACGCCAAGATTCTTGGGCAGCACCTTCCAAAACCACAACCACTATCATCTAGAAGGACAAGAGCAGCAGATCCTTGGTAACCCCCACCACCTGAAGGTTCCCCTCCACGTCACTCACCGCCCTGATTTGGAAATATATCGACTTTTCTTAGCTGTTGCTGTGTCAACATCCTGGAACTTCTGTGGCACATTGGAACTGTCAATCGATGAGTCGAGCGCCAAATCACGTTCGTACGAGGGCATCTTTCGGCGTCTGTAGATATGTGTAACGCACCTCCTCGTCTGAGTAGATCCTGTGTATACGGAGGGCTTTCCATGGGGGATGGCTTTTTAAATGTTTTTAGTGTGGAAGCTTGAGAAGTGGAGCATCGTGAGGTTATCCGTGGGCTTGCAGTAAAGCGGAGTGCTGAGGTGACTGTCCTTGATGGAGATCTTGGACACACAGCGTCATCATGGCATTTACAAGGGAAATCATGCTGGACAAATCTACTGAAATTCGTCGAGGGTGTAACGAGTGGAGTTGATTTTGGGGGGGGGGGGCGGCAGTGAATGTTTTATTTGGACTTTCTGAAGGCTTTTGACTGGAGAAGTCCCAAATATGAGACTAACGTGCATAATTAAAGTGAATGGGTTTGAGTTTAGTGTAGTGAGATGGATGGAAAACAGATAAGCAGACAGGATGCTCCAAAGAGGAGGAATAAAGGGTATTTTTCTGGTGGCAGGCAGTGACTAGTGGGGTATTACAGGGAGCGGTGTTGGGATCTCCGCTATTCACAATATATATTCATGATTGGATGAGGAAACTAAATGTAACATCTCCAAATTTGCAGATGGCACAAAGCTGGCTGGGAGGATGAGCCGTAAGAAGGATGTTTCATTGTGATTTGGACAAGCTGAGTGAATGGGAAAATGCATGGTAGATGCAGTATAATGTGGATAATGAGGGATTACCCACATTGGAAGTAACAGGAAGGCAAATTATTATCTGAATGGCTATAAATTGAGAGAGGGGAATGTGAAAACCCCTACCATTCACTGAACGTAAGCATTCGGGTGCAGCAGGGCAAATGGTGTGTTGGCCTTGATAGCGAGACAATTAGAGTGCAGGAGCAGGGATGTCTTGATGCAATTAAACAGGCCCTTGGTGAGATCACACCTGGAGTATTGAGAACACCTGGAGTATTGGGTGCAGTTTAGGTCTCCTTATCTGAGGAAGGATGCTCTTGCTATAGAGGGAGTGCAGCAAAGGTTTACCAGACTGATTCCTGGGTGGCACTGTTAAGTGAGGCACAGCTGCTGACTCAGCGCCAGGGACCTGGGTTCAATTCCGCCCTTGGGTGACTTGTATGAAGTTCGTACATTCTCCCAGTGTCTGCATGGGTTTCCTTTGAGTGCTCCAGTTTGCTCCCACAGTCTAAAGATCTGCACATTAGGTAGATTGGTCATGGTCAGTGTGCGGGGTTACGGGCATAGGGTGGGGGCATGGAACTCGGTGGAGTGCTCTTTCGGATGATTGATGAAGACTTGATGGACTAAATGGCCTCTGCACTGCAGGGATTCTATGGTGGGACTGTCTTATGAGGAGACATTGTACATGCTGGAGTTCAGAATAATGGGGGGGGGGGGGGGGGTGGAGTATCTTCTACAAATCTAAAATTCTAACAGGACTAGACCGGGTAGATGCAGGAAAGATGTTCCCGATGGTGGGGGGAGTCCAGAACCAGGAATCACATTCTGAGGATACAGGGTAGATCGTTTGGGACTTGGATGAGAAATCTCTTCACCCAGAGAGAGGCGAACCTGTGGAATTCACCAGCACAAAGTAGTTTAAAGAAGGAGTCCGGTGTAGTTCTTGGGGTGAAAGGGATCAAAGAATATGAGCTATGAGGGGAAGGAAGGAATAGGTTGTGTTGGATGATCAGCCATGATAATGGTGAAGCAAGCTTCAAGGGCCGGATGGCCTACTCCTGTTTTCTATGTTTCTATTGTTTGGTCATTGTCACTAATCAGCTGAGCCCGTAATGTGGCTCATTTATGCTGGCTAGAAACGATACATTTAAATGCAGGGAATTGTTCTCTGCAATTAATTGGAATATGCTCGAGCTTTGCACCTTTTTTTGAATTGTCAGAGAACTTTTTTTAAAATAATTTTTATTGAAATTTTTACAAAATATAAACATCTTAATTCTATTAACATACAACCGCGGTAACACCCCATGAACAATACCCCCCCCCCCCCCCCCCCGCTCCAAGAGAAACTTCAAACAAAAGGAAAGAACAGAAACAAAGAAAAAAGAAAAAAACAAAAAAAGAGAGATAGCACCCTCCACAAACCCAGGTGCACAGTTCTCCCTTCCCCCAATCCTTACCTCCCCCCCCCCCCCCCCCCCCCCCCCGGGGCTGCTGCTGGTATCGGCCTATTTCCCTACCTTTCCGCCAGGAAGTCCAGAAAAGGCTGCCACCGCCTGAAAAACCCTTGTACTGATCCCCTCAGGGCAAATTTCACCCCCTCCAATTTAATGAACCCCGCCATATCAGAGATCCAGGCCTCCACGCTTGGGGGCGCCTCATCTTTCCATTGGAGCAAGATCCTCCGCCGGGCTACTAGGGACGCAAAGGCCAGAACACCGGCCCCTATTGCCTCCTACACTCCCGGCTCCACTGCAACCCCAAGAATTGCGAGTCCCCAGCCTGGCTCGACCCTGGATCCCACCACCCTCGACACCGTCCTTGCTACCCCCTTCCAAAACTCCCCCAACGCTGGGCACGCCCAAAACATATGGGCGTGGTTTGCTGGGCTCCCCGAGCACCTAGCACACCTGTCCTCGCCCCCGAAAAACCTACTCATCCTCGACCCAGTCATGTGGGCCCTATGCAGCACCTTAAACTGTATGAGACTAAGCCTCGCACAGGAAGAGGAGGAATTCACTCTCTCCAGGGCGTCCGCCCATGTCCCCTCAATCTCTTCACCCAGCTCCTCTTCCCATTTCCCCCTCAGTTCCTCCACCGAGACCTCGTCTACCTCCTGCATCACCTGGTATATGTCTGAAATCCTCCCTCCTCCAACCCACACCCCCGAGAGGACCCTATCCCGCACCCCCCGTGGGGGCAGCAAGGGGAACCCCTCCACCTGCTGCCTGGCAAACGCCCTCACCTGCATGTACCTAAACATGTTCCCCGGGGGAGAGCCCAAACTTCCCCTCTAACTCTGCCAAGCTCGCGAACCTCCCCTCCACAAACAGGTCCCTCAACCTCCTAACCCCTGCCCTGTGCCAGCCCAGAAATCCGCCATCAATGCTCCCTGGGACAAACCAATGGTTCCCCCGTATCGCGGCCTCCATCGAGCCCCCCATTTCTCCCCGTGCCGTCTCCATTGCCCCCAAATTTTGAGGGTAGCCGCCACCACCGGGCTCGTGGTATACCTCGTTGGAGGGAGCAGCAACGGCGCCGTGACTAGCGCCTCCAAGCTCGTGCCTACACAAGACGCCGCCTCCATCCTCTTCCATGCTGCCCCTTCCTTGTCCATTACCCACGTACGCACCATCGCTGCGTTGGCAGCCCAATAGTACCCACAGAGGTTGGGCAACGCCATCCCCCCCCAAATCCCTGCCCTGTTCCAGGAACACTCTTCGAACCCTCGAAGTCCCATGCGCCCACACAAATCCCGTGATACTCCTGTTGACCCTCCTAAAAAAGGTCTTCGGGATAAAGATGGGGAGGCACTGGAACAGGAACAAAAACCTTGGGAGCACCGTCATCGTAGCGGACTGCACCCTCCCCGCCAGTGATAGCGGTAACATAGCCCACCTCTTAAACTCCTCCTCCATCTGCTCCACCAATCTTGTGAGGTTGAGCTTGTGCAGGGCCCCCCAGCTCCCCGCCACCTGGACCCCATGGTACCTGAAGCTCTTCCCTGCCTGCTTCAATGGGAGCCTACCAATCCCCTCCTCTTGATCCCCTGGATGCACCACAAACACCTCACTCTTGCCCAGGTTCAACTTATACCCCGAGAAACCCCCGAATTCCCTAAGAATCCTCATCACCTCCGGCAGTCCCCCCACTGGGTCCGCCACAGACAGCAACAGGTCGTCCGCGTGCAGCGACACTCGATGCTCCTCCCCACCCCGCACCAGGCCCCTCCAGTTCCCTGACTCCCTCAGTGCCATGGCCAGGGGCTCAATCGCCAACGTGAAGAGCAAGGGGGACAGGGGGCACCCCTGTCTCGTCCCCCGGTAGAATTGTCAGAGAACTTGGGGAGTTTGGTTCCCTTTTATTTTCTCCATGGAAACACCTTGGCCAATGAGAGTTGAATTGCCAGTAAATCAACATCTTTTTCTCCTGTAGTTTAGTTGTGATTATTTGTTCGAAATTTGGTATTCTTGAATTTGTCCTGATGAGTGTAACACTTTCAGCATGCACATTTCACATTGCAACAGTAAACGCATTTCTAAAGTACTCGGGTTAAACACTTTCGGATGTCCAGTGGTCGTGAAAAGCATTTTATAAATGAATGTCTCTTTTTGCCCCCCCCCCACCAATTCATGTTCACTTGAATATCCTTTCTTTTTGGTCCATGCAAAGTTTGCTGTTGTAGGCATTTCTTATCAACTGAACTGAAATGTGACCTTACTTACAAAGTACTCTGGAATAGTGGGCTTCAGGGTGAACAATGATGAGCTTTGCACTCAAAATGGCACCGAATACTGTTGCATTTTCCTGATATCTCTCAATCTCTAAATTGACTGTTCATACATAGACAGGCTAAAAACTGAACCAAGTCTAACAAATTAATCAAAAACATAATATTTTCAACCGGAAGTTAGGATAAGGAAAAATAAGTGTGTTGGATGATGGGAAGAAACACGCAGGTCAAGGAAGCACATTTTAAAAAAATCATTAGCTGTGGATGCTATTCAAATGATAAAGCAATGATCTTTTCCATTGTTTGTGGGGTGGTGGGGCAATGTGTGAGGGTCGCAGCCCTCTACAAAGTGTGCGCTCTTATGTTGATTTTAGAATTAAGCAAAGCATAAGCAAAAAATTGATGAGCGTATGACATAGTAAAAGACAGAAAAACCGATTGTAGAAGTATGCAAGTAGGAAAAGATAGTGAAAGTACACAGAAACCCATTAGAGAGACCGGAGACATTATTATGGGACTAAGGAAATGGCAGGCATAAAACTAATACCTATCTGTCCTCATGGTGGAAGGCCAGAAATAGAGGGGAACCATGGGTCTGAAATGAGACTTTCATTTATTTCTTAGTAAAGAAACAGCACTAAACTATTAATGGAATTAAAAATTGAGAAATATCCTGGACCAGATAGCTTGTGCCAAGGCATTTTAAAATGGTGGTTATAGAGCTGGCGGATACATTGGTTTTAATTTCCCCAAATATTCTAGATTCTAGAATACCCCATGAATTCAAGGTAACAAATGTAACCGCACAAAAATCGGAGAGGGGAAGCTGGGAGCTATAGGCCTGTTAATCTGCCATCAGTAGTAGAAAATGCTAGAATATATTTTGGGAAATGGTAGCAGAATGCCTAGCAAATCATATGGTTAGACAGAGTCAAAATGGATTTAGCAAAAGGAAATCTTGTTTGACAAATTGGTTAAGTTTTCTGTTGTAGTTAGGGTAGATAAAGGAAAACCAGTGGATAAAGTGTATTGAATTTTCAGAAAACATTTTGATATGGTGCCACACAAGAGATTAACAATGCAATTAGGGCTCATGCCGTCACCGGAAGTCGGGCCTGTTCTCAATTGAGAGCAAAGAAGATTAAGGGGAGGTACGCAAAATTGAGGGGTTTTGATAAAGTAGGAGAAAAACCTTGGCATATTTAAAATAATTGGCAAATAAAACTGAGAGAGTTGAGGAGAATTGATTTATGCAACATGCAGTGATCTAGAATGCACTGCCTAAGCAATCTCATTATTTAAAAAATTTCTGTTCTTATTTTCCAATCTAGCATGACGTCACCCCATCTCTGTAATCTCTTCTGGTAGTACGACTCTCCCAAGATGTCTGCATTCTTCCAATTCTGACTTCTGATTTTGATCGCAGGATGTGTCTCCAGCTCCAGAGGCCATAAGGGCTTGAATACCCTCTCTATACCTCTTTAATCCTTTTAAGGCACTCATTAAACCTACTTCTTTGGCCAGGCTTTTGACCATTTGCCTAATTGTCAATATGATTTGGTGCCAAGTCAGGTTTTGAGTTCTGTTGAAAGATCATGGACCTGGAGCACGTACTCTGTCTTTCTCTCCACAGATGCAACTTGACCTATTGTGTACTTTGTTTTTATTACAGGTGCTAACTTCTGTTTGATAATGCTTTTGTGATGTGCCCGGGGACATTTTACTTTGTTGAAGGCTCTATGTAAACACAAGTCGTTGTTCTTGAAAGGGTGGTGGAAAATGATTCAATAATAACTTTCAAAAGGGAATTGGATAAATATTTGAAGGAAATAAATGTGCTAGTTTATGGGGGGGGGGAAAGGACAAATGAGTGGTACTAATTGGTTAGCTTGTTCAAAGAAGTAACACGCATATGAGCTAAATGGCCACCTGTGTTGTACCATTCTGTGATAGTTTCTACAATGGAATACAGTTAGTCTTCATGAAATATTGTGGTTGAATAATGAAGTCAAGCTATTTACACAAACTAAGCTGATAGATTTGATAATGTTCAATGAAGAGTAGAAGGTGGGCCATCCTAACTACCTGTCAACTTTCTTAACTAGTGTTATTACTGGGTGGTGAATGTGGAGAAGGTACGGAGCTGAGTCAGAGGGGTTGACTCCCAATGGGTCAGAATGGAGGAGAGTTTGGATAGGCGGCCGGAATTGAAGGCGCTAGCGACAGCGCCGCTCCCGATGGCCCCGGGGAGATACTCGGGGAGTCCGGTAGTAATAGCTTTGTTGAGAATTTGGAGGCAGTTTCAACAGCAGTTCGGGTTGGGGGCAGGGTTGAGGGAAATGCCGATTCGGGGAAACCATAGATTTGACCAGGGAAGTGGGATGGAAATTTTTGGAGATGGGAGGAGAAAGGAATTAGGTTACTAAACGATTTATTTCTTTGGGTTTGTTTTGCGGGATTGAAGGAGCTGGGAGCGAAGTATGGCTGGAGCAGGGTGAACTATTTAGATACATGCAGGTTCGAGACTTTGCCAGAAAGGAGATACAGAGCTTCCCAGTAGAGCCGGCTTCTACATTGCTGGAGGAGGTGCTGGCGACGGGGACTGGAGAAGTGGGTAGTGTAGGCGATTTATGGGGCTATTTTGGAGGAGGAGAAGGCACCGCTCAAAGGGATCAAGGCAAAGTGGGAGGAAGAGTTGGGAGAGGGTATGGAGGAGGGGTTGTGGTGTGAGGTGCTCCGGAGGGTGAATGCCTCCACCTCGTGTGAGAGGTTGAGGCTGATGCACTGAAGGTGGTGTATAGAGCGCACTGTACAAGGGCGAGGATGAGCTGGCTCTTTGAGGGGGCAGAAGATGTGTGTGAACGTTGCGGGGAGGGTCCCCCGCAATCCACGTTCATATGTTTTGGTCCTGTCCAAAGCTGGAGAATTACTGGAAGGAGATGTTTAGGGTAATCTCTAAAGTGGTGCTCGTGAAACTGGACCCGGGCCCTCGGGAGGCCATATTCGGGGTGTCGGACCAGCCGGGGTTGGAAACTGGCGCGGAGGCAGCTGTTATAGCCTTCGCCTCGTTGATCACTCTAAGGCGGATCCTGTTAGGGTGGTGTTCACCCTGTGCCCTGGCGTGGTGGGGGGGACCTGCTGGAATTCTTAATGCTTGAAGCGGTCAAATTTGAACTGAGGGGAAGATGGAGGGGTTCTACAATTCATGGGTGTTACTCGTCGTGCACTTTCGAGTATAGGATCACATCGAACATAGAGGGCTTGGAGGGTTGGGGGGAGGGGAACTGTATGTGTTAATGGTTACGATGGGTGACTCCCGATTCCTTTTTGTCATTTGTTTATGTTAACATGCGGGCTAATGTTTGGGGGTTTGGTGGGAGGATGGGATCGTTGTTATTGATATGGGGATTAGCATTACATTCATTCCTGACTATTGTTTATTGTTGGATGTAAATTTGGGAGAAAATGTGAAAAAGGAGGAGAATATTAAAAAAAACTTTCTTAACTAGTTAACTAGGCTACAACTGCCCCTCTAAAGTTTGGAAAGCACAGCCTTTCCAAAGGCAAATCTTAAAATTATGAAGTCATTCAATAGGATAGATGTAGAGACCTTTCCGCTTGTGGGAGTCCAAACTAGGGTTCATAAATATAATCATGAATAAATCCAATAAGAAATTTGGGTGACACTGAACCCAGAATTGTTTAGAATATGGAACTTGCTACCTTTCAGTAGTTTATGACTAGCAGGAATGTGAGAAAGGAGTAATGGAAATGCTGCAAGGATTAGAGAGAAAGGTTGGGCGAAGACTTGTGAAGAGCATAGACATGGATCAATGAATCATAGAATTTACAGTGCAGAAGAGGCCATTCGGCCCATCGAGACTGCACCAACCCTTGGAAAGAGCACCCCACTTAAGCCCACGCCGCCTTATCCCAGTAACCCCATGTAACATTTTTGGACAATAAGGGCAGTTTAACATGGCCAATCCACCTGACCTGCACATCTTTGGACTGTGGGAGGAAACCGGAGGACTCGGAGGAACCCAACGCAGACACTGGGAGAACGTGCAGACTCCGCACAGAAAGTGGCCCAAGCTAGGAATTGAACCTGGGACCCAGGAGCTGTGAAGCAATAGTGCTAACCACTGTGCTACCCGTGGCGCCTCAAAATATATGCACACTCCCAAGGCCAGAATTGAACCCAGGTCCCTGGTGCTCAGGCAACTGTGCTAGCTACTGTGCCACCCCAAATTTCAATTCCAACAGCTGCCATGGTGGGAGTTGAACCTGTGTCCCCAGAGCATTAGCCTAGGCCACTGGATTATAACTACACTACCCTCTCCACTAGATATCGATTAGTTGGGAAGTACGTGTTGTGACTTGTGTATCTAATTAAAACATATGGTCTATTAATTAAACAACATCATTATGTACATCCCTGCGTTCACTTGTGCAGAGCTTTTTTTTTGTTTTTAAAATTTCTCTGAAACATCTTGGAATGTTTTTGCATTAAAGGCCCTCCAAGTTCTTGTGCAATGTCATACATTGCCATGATCATTATGAAGATGGATAGGATTTTGTCTCCCATTCTGAATGTTTGCGAGTCCTTTGTCAAAGTTATTTATATTAAAAGGTTCAGTAAAATGCTCGTGTTGTAAGGTCAGTGAGAATGAGCTTTTCTGGTCAGCAATGTTTTACATACGTGCATGATTCTATTAAGAGTTTGATTACACTTTATTCTAATTCGGATATACTTTTAAGACTACATTTATATTCCAAATCTGAAATTCAAACTGCTCTCCACCAATTTCTTATTTATCTGACTTTTGAAGATTTTCTCCTTGGTGCATTTTAATCATTTTGTTTAGGCATTTGAATGTGCTTAATTAAATGACTAATATTTATTTTATTTTGTTATTCAGGAAGTGCACGAATTGCTCAAAGACTATGAATTGAAGTACTGCTATGTGGATAAGAACAAAGGAACCGGTAAGTTTGAATTATTTTAAATGTTTGAGAAATGGATCTTGACCCTCACTACCATTCATCAAGAATTAATGATTTTGGAGAGGGATAATTTCATAAATCACTTGTTCTCAAGGTAAGATATTTGATATTTGCATCCTCTTCCAGGCATTTGTTGTGGCTGTTTGTCACAGCAGCAGAGTCCATTCTCCACCCCGGTCTCTTGAGCTACTCCCCTCTCCAGGACTATATCCACCCAGTACAGCACATGGTCCGAAATCTCTATCGCCGAGAACTCTGATCCCCTAACCCAGCCAACTATGCCTTCCCGAGCACGAAAAGGTCTGTTCTCGAATATACTTTTTAAACCGGGGGAAAAAAACAAGTACTTCCACTCCCTCGACTGCAATAGGGGCAGCACGGTAGCACAGTTGTTTCATAGCTCCGGGGTCCTAGGTTCGAGTCCCGGCTTGGGTCACTGTCTGTGCGGAGTCTCCACGTTCCCCCTGTGTCTGCGTGGGTTTCCTCTGGGTGCTCGGGTTTCCTCCCACAGTGCGAGTTAGGTGGATTTGGCCACGCTAAATTGCCATAGTGTCCACAAGATTAAATGGGGTTACTGGATTACGGGGATAGGGTGGAGGCGTGGGCTTGATGAGGGTTCTTTTTCCAAGGGCCGGTGCAGACCAATTGGCCTCCTGCACTGTAAATTCTATGATCTATGAACCTCCACGGATCCACCCCTCCCATCTCCCATGAGCCCAGCCAGTGCCTTCGCCCCTCCCTGACTGGGCAAGTGAACGCGGCCGTGACCCGGCCATCCTTGGCTCTTGCACCATATTCCAACCCACTCCCCACAATTTTATTTTCAAATAAATTTAGAGTACCCAATTCATATTTTTTTCCAATAAGGGGCAATTTGGGTTGTGGGGCGAAACCCACACAAACACTAGGAGAATGTCCAAACTCCACAGTGACCCAGAGCCGGGAGTGAACCTGGGACCTTGGCGCCGTGAGGCCCAGTGCTAACCCACTGCGCCACCATGCTGCCCTCCCCTCCCACTATTAGCTTGTCCGAGTGCAAGTCCGGGATGGCTCCTTGCACCTTCCTCACAAATCCTGCATCATCCCAGTTAGGGCCATACACACTCGCCAGTGCCACCAACCTTCCCTCCAACGCTCCTGTTACTATCGCATATCTACTCCCCTGGTCCAAGACCACCACCTCTGTCTGGATCCTCACTGCCTTACCCATCAACACCGCTGCACTCCGAGCCCTATTGTCGGACCCTGAAAGAAATACTTGGTTCGCCCAGTCCTTCCTAAGCCTCACCTGGTCCTTCACCTTCAGCTGGGTCTCTTGTAACATGGCAACATCGGTCTTTATGGTTTTTAGGTGAGTAAACACCCTCACACTCTTCACTGGCAGCCCCCAAACCCCTCCTATTCCACGTTGCTGTTCTGACCTAGTCGATCTCCATCCCCCACGTTTCAGACCTTCCAGGCCATCGAAACCTGTTCGCCCAGGCTCCGATGACCGTGGCCCCTCCCCCATCACACTCCCGCTCACCAGCCAACTTAAATTTGCTACTGTGGAGGCCCATGCCCAGTCCCAAAAAACAAAGAAATTCCCTTCAAGTAAACAAACCCAGTGCAAACACACACCCCAGAAAACTGCCATCTCAAAAGATCCCATCTCCTACCCTACCCAATCAGGCAACCTCATACCCTTTAATTACAAATAACAACATGAAATAGAACTATACACAGTCTTCCACCGCCTACCCTTGGTCCAAGACCAAACCTCAGTCTATTTCTCATTTTTGCTCCTGTACTTCTCCCTTCACAAGAACCTCCACTGTCTCGAACTGCAAGTCTTTTGAGTTGTAGGTCACCCTCAACTTCGCTGGATACACCACGGCAAACTGCACCACTGTTGTACGGTGCTGCCTTCACTCGACCGAAGGCCGCCTACCTCCTCGCCAGCTCAGTGGTTAAATCCTGGTATATGTGTATACCAGCTCCAGCCCACTGCACCTCCCGCTTCTGCTTCGCCTAACTGAGAACCACCTTCTTCACATGGTACCTGTGAAAACAAATTATTACCGCCCTTGGCAGCTCAAGGGGCAGCATGGTTGCACAGTGGTTCGCACTGTTGCTTCACAACGCCAGGGTCACTGGTTCGATTCTCGGCGTGGGTCACTGCTTGTGGGTTTCCTCCCACAAGTCCTGAAAGATGTGCTGTTAGGTAATTTGGACATTCTGAATTCTCACTCTGTATCGCAACAGGTGCCAGAGTGTGGTGAGTAGGGGATTTTCACAGTAACTTCATTGCAGTGTTAATGTAAGCTTATGTGTGACAATAAAGTTTATTATCATTCGTCTTTGGCTTAGGCCTCAACGCCCGATCCAGCTCATACCGGGAGGGATCTTCCCCCTCCCCCAGCAGCTGCTCAAACACCTTGGGCAAAGTACTCAGTCGGCCTCGGGCCCTCCAATTCTTTGTCAGACCCAGAATTCTTAATTTCTGCTACCTAGATCTATTTGCTAGGTCCTCTACCTTTGCTCTCAGACCTTTGTTGGCCTCCACCACCCCCTGCAGCTCCTCACCGATCAAGGTGTGCTGATCACTGTGTTGTGACAAGGCCTTCTCCACCTCCTTCAGCGTCTCCCCCTGCTACAGACCTCAGCCGATGTCTTTGACCCACTGCCTTCATCAGGACAATTGCCTCCTCTACCAATACATTCATTGCCGCCATCATTTCTTTCCTCAACACCTCCACGTGTTTAGCAAACTGTTTTTTGAATTCAACAGCCATCACCTCGGTCATCTTTTCTGCTGTGAATGGTGCAACCCCACCTAGGGACCCAGCCTCTGCCATCTTTCCTGCTGCCAGGCTGACCCTTTCACTCGATGGCAAACCTTCACTTGCCCCTTCTTCCTGGCGGTCTTGTTAGTTTCAGACATCCCCCTCCTTCCTTATGTCTTCCTGCATCAGTTCGTTAAAAATTGCCTTGGGACCGGGCATTAAGTTCCAAAAAAAAATCGACTCTTGAGCTATCCAGCGTGTGACTTGCTCCTACGTGCTGTCGCCGGAAGTCCCCATCCTTCGACCACTTAGTTTGAACCTGTGTCCCCTATCTCTGCCGAGGGAAACGAGTTCCTCCTGCCTGCTCTATCTCTACCCGTCACAATTTAGTACACCTTAATCATGTTAACCCTTGGCATTCTCTGTTCTAAGAAAATCATTTGCAAGGGCAGCCATCGACCATTAACTCTTGTTTACTGTTAGTAAGCCAACTTGGGATCCAATGCGCCAGTTACCCTATATCCCATGGACTTTTACCTTTTTGACCAGTCTGCCATGTGGGACCTTGTCAAATGCCTTACTAAAGTCCATGTAGTAGACAATTCCCACTGCACTACCCTCATCGATCCTCCTTGTCACGTCCTCAAAAAATTCAATCGAATTTGTATGGCATGACCTTCCCTTAACAAAGCCATGTTGACTATCTCTGATAGTCCATGTCTTTCTAAGACACATTTTGTCTGGTGCCTCAGGAATGATTCTAACAATTTTCCCACCACCAAAGTAAGACTGACTGCCTATAATTGTTTGACATTTCCTTCATACACTTCTTAAATAATGGAACCATATTTACGTTCTTCCAGTGTTCTGGAATATGCCCCGTGTCCAGTGAAGATTGGAAAATAATCTTCGGGTCATCTGCTAATTCTTCAGTGACCTCCTTCAACATCCTATGAAACAATCCATCCCACCCTGGTGACTTAACCACTTTCAAGGCTTCTTGCACATCTCCAACACTTTTTCTTTTGTTATGATTATTCAATATTTCACATCGTTTCTCTTGGATTACTATATCTGCATTGTCCCTTTCCTTTGTTAATTCAGTGACAAACAATTTTTAAAAATTCTTCCCATATCCCCTGCATCTTCACAAGTTCTCCTCTTCATTCCTGATGTATCCCACTTTTTCCTTAATTATCCTAACTAGCCCTAGTTAAAGTCTAGCTGATGGGGAAACAGGAAGTTTTCGCAAGTTGCTTGAGACATGCCTGGCAGAGGAAAAATAGTTTGGCTTTGGAGACAATCTTCTCAGTGCTCGGACATTGCTTTTGAAGTTCCTCGGGACAGTGATCTGATCGCTTAAGTAGCATTCCCTCCATCAGAAACAGGGTTGTTTGTCAATGGTTTTTTAAAAATATTTTATTCAAGGCGTTTCCACATATACACAGATATCAGAAGAGCAACAGAACAACTCGGTAGACTACTGCAACCTGTCTACCCCCAGATCGCCACATCTTGCCATCCCATTTTTATCACCCTCTCCTCTCTCAAAGCGAACATGACCATTTCCAGCCTCAGGAATTCTGCCGGGTCCCTCACCACCCTCCCCGTTTTCAGCGACTGAGTCCCAGCACCCTAGCAAAATCTGTCTCCGGGCTATCAGGGACACAAAGGCCAAAATATCGGCGCCTCATTCCCTGGACTCCCGGGTCTTTCGACATCCCGAATATCGCCACCTGCGGACTGTCACACCCAACACTTCTGACATCACATCCAAGAACTCCTGCCAGAACCCCCTCAGTTTTGGGCAACTCACAATTCCTCACTTAATTGAGCAGCCCACACTTACAAGCTGTGTGGAAAGTGACAGTTGCACTAAACTGGCAGGCAATGAAAACTTTCAATACGAGAAAGTCGAAACACTTTCCTTCGGTAGTTGCAACTGAGAAACCTATGACTCATATTGAGGCTGGTGATTCTGAAAATAAAATGAAAAATGATTCCGCCGAATGGTTCACCACCTGACTCCCCAAAGATTCTCACCACCTTCAAGATGCAAGTCAGGAGTGCAGTGAAGTATTTTCTACATGCCTGATGTTGCAGCT
Organism: Scyliorhinus canicula; assembly: GCF_902713615.1. Taxonomy (NCBI): domain Eukaryota; kingdom Metazoa; phylum Chordata; class Chondrichthyes; order Carcharhiniformes; family Scyliorhinidae; genus Scyliorhinus; species Scyliorhinus canicula. Next base: position 74,962,128 of record NC_052149.1, on the reverse strand, counting down.
TTAGGACCATTCAAGACGCTGAACACCATTTGAAAAAACAATCCTCTTTGTCAGCACCCCATTTACCAATTTATGCATCACTCCTTTCAATCTGTACTTTCTATAGGATACACTACTGCAAGTTTGTCAAGACTTCATAAATATCACCTCCCAGATCACCATTACTAAAAATAACATAACATCAGAAATAACATAGCACCAGAAATAAGAGTAGTATATCTTGTGGCCCTTTGAGCCAGCTCCTCTCATCAATACAATCATAGCTGATCTCGAACTTCACATCTACTTCTCTGCCCATTCCCCATTTCTCTTGATTCCCTGAGGTCCAAAAGTCTATCTATCTCAGCCTTTAATGTAATTAAAGTTGGAGCATCCACAGCCCTCTGTGACAGAGAATTCCAAAGATTCACAGCCCATTGAATGAAGCCATTTCTCCTCATCTTAGCCCTAAATAATCAAGGGGAACAGATATTGGGATTGTTACTATTCTGAAATTGGGAAGGAGCCTTTAAATAACAAGCTGGATGTGATGATTTTGTGCTATGTTCATAATTGCACAGATAGTAATATCTATGCATATTCTTTTCCAAGGGAAAAAGCACTTTCTCTACAACTCTATTTTAAAAATAGTATTATGGAACTGAGCCAACCCAAATTTGAGCAATTCCCGGTTCAATTTCCAGCTAGTTCTGAGTTAGCTGATTTTGTTCTAAACAGCACAAGTGTTGAAATTGGCTACAGCTTTAATGACTAGAGCTTAGAAAGATGGATTGGTTATTTCATACTTAGTGCGGATATTGGGTAATTGGGCAATGTGGTTCATTCGTAAATGCCCTCTGAAATAGTCTAGCAAGCCACTCCATTATATTCAACCGCTACGAAACATAAAAAAGGAATAAAACCATACGGATCCCCGGATCAAACCAGGCACCGGAAACTGCAAACCTAGCAATGCCAACCCTGCAAAGTCCTCCTTACTAACTTCTGGGGGCTTGTGCCAAAGTTGGGAGAGCTGTCTCATAGACTCGTTAAGCAACAGCCTGACATAGTCAGACTCTCAAAATCATACCGTACAATGTCCCAGACGCCGCTATCACCATTCTCAAAACCAGAAATGTAATAAAAGAATCTCTACAGTGCAGAGGAGTCTATTCAGTCCATTGCTCAGTGTGGGCAACATTTTTAGATGGAGGGCGGGTCATTGTGAGCACCATTCTTGTGGTAATCATAGATTTGTCCTGGCAGAACTGGACCCTACATTTCGGGTTTAAGAGCAGGACTTGGTTGTGAGGGGTAGATTTGTGGAGTTGAGAGAGTTGGAGGAGGAGTTCCAGTTGGCGCTAGGTAATGGGTTCTGTTATCTGCAGATTAGATCTCTGACATGTATGGGGAACTAATGGAAAGGGAGAGAGAATCGGTGGAGGATGTAAATCAAAGTGGGAAGAGGAGCTGGGGTATTTGAGGCAGGGCTGTGGAGTGAGGCCCTTGACAATATGACCGTGTGTGCGAGGCTAACCTCATTTAAAGTGTGCGCAGGGAAGACATGACAGTAGTGTGGATGAGTTTTTTTTCCCCGGGATTGGAATATAGATGTGGACTGTGCTTAGCCCGGCCAATCATGCCCATATGTTCTGGTGGTTTTCCGAAGTTTGAGAAGTTGTGACAGTCATTTGTGGGGTCTATGTCGGAGGTTCGAGGGGGTGAGGGTGGTTCTGAGCCGTTGGGTGATCATATTCAGGGTGTCGGAGGATTCGGCAGTGCAGGCGGGGCGAGAGGCCGATGTGTTGGCCTTTTACATCCCTGATACCTCAGAGGCTGATCTTGTTAGGGTGGCAGGATCCAGAGCTGCCTCAAGCGGTGGGGTGGTTGTGACTTGGTGGAATTGCTCCATTTGGCAAAGATAAAATTAGCCATGAGGGGATCAGAGGCGGGGTTCTTTTCAAGGTGGAGGCTTTTCTTGGCCTCTAAGGAAGAGTAAACGTTGAAAGTTTGGGTTGTTTTCACTGTATTGTGGGTACTTTTTTGTATCTTTTGGTTCAAGTACTGTTTTTCTGTAAGAAAAAAACTGGAAATGCTTTGAATACAAATATTTTTAAAGAATCAGGACAACATAGTGGGCTAATTTAGTTGCATTTGATTATTGTTGTTTTAAAACATGTGCTGTATTTCTCTGCTTGTGTGTGGATGTTTGTGTGCTTCAAACTTTAATGTTTTTATATTTATAAGAAACGGGTAGATATAGCACTTGGGGTGAAGGGGATCAAATGATATTGGGGGGATATGATTAGGCAATTGAGTTGGATGATCAGCCATGATAATGAATGATGGAGCAGGCTTGAAGGGCTGAATGGCGGCCACCTGCTCCTATTTGCTATGTTCACCCCTGTAGGATTTGGCTGAATATCTTAAAATAACTGCTTCAACTGGGTTGCTTCAGCCTTTTCCTTGTCTTCTAACAAGACTGTTCTGCTTTTAAAATATTATTCTTGTTTTTAACCTCTCCTACTGAGAACAAAATCTGCCTTTACGTATCTAAAGTGACATGGGTTGCCAGATCAGACATCATTTCCAAAAAAGCCTTTCTCCAAAACTCTTCTCTCTCTAACTGTTTACTCCAAAATTGCACCTCCACATCTTCTCAAAATGTCTCCCTCCCTTTCTTGGCTCCACCCAGCAATGACCTCATCTCCACAAGCTAAGAAAAACCTTGGGCGGTATTCTCCCCTACCCGGCGGGGTGGGGGGTCCCGCCACTCCGGCGTTGGGCCTTCCCAAAGGTGAGGAATTCTCCCCACCTATAGGGGCTAGGCCTGCGGCGGAGGGGTTGGCGCCCCGCCGACCGGCGCGAATGGCTGGCCGAAAGGCCTTTGGCCGGCGTGAGGCCGCGCATGCGCGCTGCTGACATCATCCTGGCGCAAGTGCGGTGGGGGGGTCTCCTCCGCCATGGTGGAGGCCGTGGCGGCGGCGGAAGAAAAGAGTGCCCCCACGGCACAGGCCTGCCGTGGGGGCACCCCCCGGGGTCTGATCGCCCCCCCCCCCCCCCCCCCCCCCCCCCCCCCGCTCGTGCCGCCTGTTCCCGCAGCCACCAGAGGTGGTTTCAACCACGTTGGCGGGAGAGGCCTGACAGCGGCGGGACTTCGGCCCATCGCAGGCCGGAGAATCACCGCAGGGGGCCCGCCGACTGGCGTGCGTGATTCCCGGGTGGCGGAGAACTCCGGGCGGGGGGTGGGATTTACGAAGGCCCCGGGTGATTCCCCGACTCTGCGGGGGGGTCGGAGAATTCCGCCCCTTATCTCTGCAAAAAAAAAAAAAAAATTGTGACTGTAATGGAGGAACACAATGAAATCACTGGCAATAATAGCAAAATGGTGAAATATTACTTTGCTTCAGTATTTGTGTGTGAGGTAGGATAGGCAGCCAAACATCATAAAATGAGTAGAAATCGTATAACTATAAAGTAGAGAATTATTAAACTAATCAACTCGAGATAAAACCATGGCCTGAATAGAGTGCACCATACATTTTTAAAAGGTGTTGAGGATTGAACTTTACATTTTTAAAAATTAATTTGTTAGAACAAGGTGCAACACCAGAGGGCTGGTTAAGAGAGAGAGAGAGGACTGGACTTCCGGTGGCGGCGATGTTCGAGTGAGCCGCACATTCGGCGGGCTCTCACTCCGGCGGGGCTTAGCAGCTGATTCCCCGCGATAGCGGGACCACAGGGGCGGCAAAAAGGCTGCCGTGAAAGAAGAGGAGAGCGGGCTGCAGCGGATGTAATCGTGGGAGGCCAGCAGGTAGAGGAAGAAAGAGAGAGAGAGAGAGAGACGGAGGCAAGGAGGAAACTGAACTGAAGGGTAAGATGGCGGACCCACGGACCTTCCTTCCTCCAGGACAAGGAAAAAAAGTTTGGGAGTTGCTGAGGAGGGACAGCTTGGACCCACTTCAGATGCCCAGGAGGTAAAATTTAAGGAGCTGGGCGAGGGAAGGCGGCAGCGAAGGTGCTGAGGAGCGGGCTGCGGCACATGGAACAGCGGGATTCCAGAGGGCAGAAGAAGAAGGAGAAAAAGGGACAGAGACAAGGACCTGAAGAAAATTACCTGGGACCTAAGATGGCGGACACACGGACCCCGGACTCAGCAATCCAGCAGGCGCTGGATAACATGCTCCAGGTAATGAAGTCCAGTTTTGAAGCGCTGAAGCGGGACAGCTTGGACCCAATCCAGAAAGCGGTGGATCAGCTGAACCAGAGGCTGGACGCCCAGGATGTTAAAGGTAAGGAGCTGGGAGAGGCGGTGGAGGAGCAGGCAGATGCGCAAACGGTTGCAGCGCTAGAAGTTGACGGCCTGAAAGAGCGGCAGAGAAGACTGCTGGACAGAGTGGAGGAGCTGGAGAATAGAGTCCGCAGGAACAATCTGAGGATGGTCGGCCTCCCGGAGGGGGCTGAGGGAGCTAATGCTGCAGCGTTTGTGGCAGACCTGCTGAAGCAGCTGATGGGGCCAAAGCCTTTCCGCGACCGCTGGAGTTGGAGGGGGCACACAGTGCAGGCAAGGCAGGGGCGGTCGGGCGGACCCCCCGCCCGATGGTGATTAGGTTCCACAGGTTCGTGGACAAGGAGCGGGTGCTGCAGTGGGCAAAGAGCGCCAGGAGCAGCACGTGGAACAACAGTGTTCTCCGCATTTATCAGGACCTAAGCAGAGGTGGCTCGGCGGCGAGCACCTTTAAGAATGTCAAGAAGGTGCTGTTCAAGAAGCACGTGAAATTAGGTCTGCTGTTCCCAGCTTGGCTATGGGTCACGCACCAGGGTCAACACCACTACTTCTCCGAGCCCGAAGAAGCAATGGATTTTGTGAGGGACCTGGGGCTGGACCCGAAAGGAGGCCCCAAGGACGCGAGCTAGGGCCCGAGGATTTTTGTGGGAAGGAACGCCGAATGTGCCTGGACTGCTGCTCAACGGTTTGCTGGGCCAAGGGGGCCAAGCGGAACATTTGAGACTCTTTCCTTTGTTCATGGACATTTATGTGCTTTTTCTCTTTTTTTCTGTGTTTTTCCTGTTTGGGCTGGTTTGTGCTTTTTGTGCAGCTCGCGGAAGACACTGGAGCCGGCTTGCCCCAGTGGGTGGGGAGGAGGACGGGGAAACAATGGGAATGAGACAGGAAGGCGCCGGAGTGTTGAGTCACCGGGCTAGCAGATTGGCTAGTCAAGGGAGTCAGATGGGGGGGGAAGTTACAGCCAGTAGATGGCAGGGGTGGGGGTATCGGGGGATGGGGTTAGGGGAGGGGGGGGTTGTTCTGCTGACGGGAGAGGGACTTGAAATAGGCACTGGAAAGGAGGTCGAGGGTGGAGGCAGCCAAAGGGCGGGCCAGGAATGGCGCGACGTATGGGCCAGGGGCCGGCCCGAGAAAGGCTATGGCTGACCGGCGGGGTGGGTGGGATGTGCCCCCCCCCCCCGACCAGGCTGATCACCTGGAACGTCAAGGGAATGAATGGGCCGGTTAAGAGGGCGCGGGTGTTCGCACACTTGCGGGCCCTGAGGGCGGACGTAATTATGTTGCAGGAGACGCATCTCAAAGTGTCGGACCAGACCAGGCTAAGGAAGGGCTGGATTAGGCAGGTCTTCCACTAGGACTTGGACTCTAAAGTCCAGAGGGGTGGCAATCATGATCAACAAGCGCGTGCAATTTGAGGCAGAGGGCATATCCGCAGACGGGGGGGGCAGATACCTGATGGTACGGGGCACACTGGAGGGGAGAAGAGTGGTGCTGGTGAATATATATGCCCCGAACTGGGATGACGTGGACTTCATTAAAAGAGTGCTGGGGAAGATCCCGGACTTGGATTCTCGCAGGCTAATAATGGGAGGGGACTTTAACATGGTCCTTGACCCGACTTTGGATCGGTCGTGTCTCAGAACGGGTAGACTCTCATAATGGCAAGGGAGCTGAAAGGGTTTATGGAGCAAATGGGGGCAGTGGACCCCAGGAGAGACAGACAGCCAACAGGAAGGGGCTACTCATTTTACTCGCACGTCCACAAAGTATATTCCAGGATAGATTTCTTTGTACTAAGCAGGGACTGTATGGGGGAGGTAAAGAACACGGAATACTCAGCAATTACCATTTCAGACCATGCCCCACATTGGGTGGACCTGCAGTTCGGAGGAGCGAGCTATCAACGCCCGCAATGGAGGCTAGATGTGGGACTGCTGTCAGAGGAGGGGATCTGCGAGAGGCATCGGAAATGCATAAAAAATTACCTGCAGGTGAATGACACGGGGGAGGTCTCAGCAGCGATCTTGTGGGAGGCGCTAAAGGCAGTAGTGCGGGGGGAGCTGATTTCAATTGGGGCCCACAGAGCCAAGGCAGACCGGGCAGAGATGGATAGATTGGTCAGGGAAATGGGTAGGATAGATGAAGAGCACGCGGAGTCCCCGGGGGAGGTTTTACTCAGGGAGAGGCAGAGACTACAGGCGGAACTGGGGGCACTATCCACGAGCAGGGCCGTGGAACAGCTTAGGAAGGCGAGGGGAGTGGTGTACGAGCATGGGAAAAAGGCGAGCAGACTGTTAGCGCAGCAACTCGGGGAAATAGGTAGAGTGAGGGACGCGGGGGGGGGGGCGCAAAGTGGAGGACCCGGCAGAATTGAATAGGGTATTCCGGGACTTCTATCGTAAGCTGTATACTTCAGAGCCGCCGGAAGAACCGGAGGGGATGAAAAGGTTTCTGGACGGGTTGACATTCCCAACAGTTGGTGGGGGGGCGAGTGGAAGAGCTGGGGGCCCCGATTAGAGTAGAGGAGGTATTGGGGGCCTTAAGGCTATGCAGTCGGGGAAGTCCCTGGGGCCGGATGGATACCCAGTAGAGTTTTATAGGAAGTTCTCTGAGCTGGTGGGCCCGGTCTTGGCGAGGGTTTTCAATGAGGCAAGGGACAGAGGGACCCTGCCGCCGACAATGTCACAAGCCACCATATCTCTGATATTGAAGCGGGGTAAAGACCCGGAGGCGTACGGGTCCTACAGGCCAATCTCCCTGATTAATGTAGACGCCAAGCTCCTGGCAAAGGTACTGGCGGGTAGAATGGAGGACTGTGTACCGGAGGTGATTGGGGAGGATCAAACGGGGTTCGTGAAAGGTAGGCAGCTGGCGGCCAATCTGAGGAGATTGCTCAATGTGATAATGATGCCCCCGGCGGGTAGAGAGGTGGAGGTAGTGGTGGCAATGGACGCCGAGAAGGCCTTTGACCGGGTGGAGTGGGACTATCTATGGGAGGTGCTCGGACGGTTTGGGTTCGGGGAGGGATTGATGGATTGGATCAAATTATTATATCAGGGCCAGCGTCAGGACCAACAGAGAAGTGTAGTACTTTAGGTTGTACCGCGGGACCAGACAGGGCTGCCCGCTCTCCCCGCTGCTGTTTGCCCTGGCCATAGAGCCGCTGGCGATTGCGCTGAGAGCCCCAGAGGGTTGGAAGGGGATGGTGAGGGGTGGGGTTGAACACAGGGTTTCTCTTTATGCAGACGACCTGCTCCTGTACGTGTCGGACCCAGTGGCCGGGATGGGAACTATACTGGGAATGCTGAGGAAGTTCGGCCAGTTCTCAGGATACAAATTAAATACGGTCAAGAGTGAAATGTTTGTGGTCCAGGCAAGGGGCCAGGAGAACAGATTGAGAGGGCTACCGTTTAGGCTGGTTGAGGAAAATTTCCGGTATTTGGGAATCCAGGTGGCATGAGACTGGGGCAGGCTGGATAAGTTAAATTTGGCCAGAGTGGTGGAGCAAATGAAGGGAGAGTTACGGAGATGGGATGCACTCCCGCTGTCGCTGGCAGGGAGGGTGCAGACTGTAAAGATGACAATCCTCCCTCGATTTTTGTTTATTTTTCAGTGCCTCCCGATCTTTATCCCACAGTCCTTCTTCAAAAGAGTTAACGGGCTGATCATGAGCTTTGTCTGGGCAGGAAAATCCCCGCGGGTGAAGAAGGCGATGTTGGAGAGGAACCGCAGCGAGGGAGGGCTGGCTTTGCCGAGTCTGGTCAATTATTACTGGGCGGCCAACATCGCTATGATAAGGAAGTGGATGGTGGGTACGGGGTCTATTTGGGAGCTGGTGGAGGCGGCTTCATGCAGGGGCTCCAGCTTGGAAGCCCTGGTCACGGCTCCTCTACCGCTGCCGCCGGCCAAGTACACCACCAGCCCGGTAGTGGTGGCAACGCTGCGGATATGGGGCCAGTGGAGGAGGCATGTGGGGGAGATGGGGGCGTCTGTCTGGGCGCCAATCTGCGACAACCATCGGTTTGCCCCCGGCAGTATGGATGGGGGTTCGAGTATGGCGGCGAGCAGGGGCGGGAAGGGTGGGTGATATGTTCCTGGAAGGGAGCTTCGCGAGTTTGAGGAGCTTGGAGGAGAAATTTAGGTTGGTATGGGGAAATGATTTTGGATACCTACAGTTGCGGGACTTTGTTCGTAGACAGGTCCCATCTTTCCCGCGCCTCCCGCCAATGGCGATCTTCGACAGAATAGTCTCTAGGAGGGAAGAAGGGGAGGGCAGAGTCTCGGGTATATATAAGGTGCTCATGAGGGAGGAAGGGTCCCAGACAGAGGAACTGAAACTTAAATGGGAGGAGGAGCTAGGCGGGGAAATGGAGGATGGGCTGTGGGAAGAGGCCCTGAGTAGGGTAAACTCGACCGCGACATGTGCTAGGCTCGGGCTGATCCAATTTAAGGTCGTTCACCGGGCCCATATGACGGTGGCTCGGATGAGCACATTTTTCGGGATAGAGGACAAATGTGCTAGGTGCGCGGGAGGAACAGCGAACCATGTTCACATGTTTTGGGCATGCCCTAAGCTGAGGGGGTACTGGGGGGGATTTGCGGGGGTCATGTCCCAGGTGCTAAAAACAAGGGTTGTGATGAGTCCAGGGGTGGCAATTTTTGGGGTTTCGGAAGACCCGGGCGTCCAGGGGGAGAAAGAGGCCGATGTGTTGGCCTTTCCTTCCCTGATAGCCCGGCGACGAATATTATTGGCGTGGAGGGACTCAAAGCCCCCGAAGACTGAGTGGTGGCTTGCGGACATGTCGAGTTTCCTGGGGATGGAAAAAATTAAGTTCGCCTTGAGAGGATCTGTGCAGGGGTTCACCCGGAGGTGGCAACCATTTATTGACTTCTTTGCGGGAGAGTGAGCGTCAGCAGGGGGGGGAGGGAGGGTAGGTAGAGTAGAGTAGGAGGGAAAATATGGCGGGTAGTACCGGTGGGAGGGGAGCGGGCTTGTGCAATATGTTACGATGGAAGTATTGAAAGTACGTGGATGTTTGCACATTTTTGTCTTTTTTGCTTTCTTTCTGATGATGTCTGTAACTGTTTATAAAGCCAAAAACTACCTCAATAAAATTGTTTATTTAAAAAAAAAAGAGAGTGGACTAACATAGTCATGATCTGGAAGTGGGTGGTGGGAGAGGGGTCGGCGTGGGTGCGGATGGAGGTGGCTTCTTGTAAGGGCACCAGTTTGGGGGTGTTGGTAACTGCGCCTCTGCCGCTCCCACAGGCGCGGTACTCCACCAGCCCCGTGGTGGTGGTGCCCCTGAGAGTTTGGGGCCAGTGGAGATGGCAGGTGGGAGCATCGGCCTAGGCCCCAATTTGTGATAACTACCGGTTTGCCCTGGGGTGTATGGATGGGGGGTTCCGGGTCTGGCGGAGAGCGGGGATTGAGAGGATGGGGGATGGAGGGGAGCTTTCCGAGTATGAGGGCGCTGGAGGAAAAGTTTGGGCTGGCGAGGGGAAACAAATTCAGATATTTGCAGGTGCGGGACTTCCTTCGTAAACAAGTGGCCCAGGATAGGGTAATTTCCAGAGGATGGGGAGGGGAGGGTCTCGGACATCTAGAAGGAGTTTATGGGGGTTGGAGGAGATGCAAACCGAGGAGCTAAAGCATAAGTGGGTGGTGAGATAGAGGATGGTTTATGCGCAGACCCGTTGAGTAGTCAACACGTCTGCAACATGTGCCAGGCTCAGCCTGATACAATTTAAGGTTGTGCACCGGGCTCACACGACAGTGGCCCGGATGAGCAGATTCTTTGGGGTGGAGAACAGGTGTGCAAAATGTGCGGGAGGCCCGACGAACCATGTCCACGTGTTTTGGACATGTCCAAAGATTAGGGGATTTTGGCAGGTGTTTGTGGACATCATGTCCGAGGTTTTAAAAACAAGAGTGGCGCTGGGTCGAGAGGTGGCAATTTTCGAGGTGTCGGAGGATCCGGGAATCCAGAAGGAGAAAGAGGCATACGTTCTGGCCTTTGCTTCACTGGTAGCCTGGAGACGGATACTTTTGCCATGGAGGGATCCAAAGCCCCCGAAGTCGGATACCTGGCTAGCTTTCTCTGTATGGAGAAAATTAAGTATGCCTTGAATTCACCCCGAGGTGGCAACCGTTCGTCGATTTCCTTGCTGAAAATTAATCGTCAGCAGGGGCGGGGCGGGGGGGGGGGGGGGGGGTAGTTTAGGTTAAGAGTAGGGGGGGGGGGGATAATTTTTAAGGTGGGACCTGTACGAAAGGTTAAGGATTTTTGCACTATGTTGATGGTTTCATGTGTCTTGTCTATTTTGTTATTTCTATGCCAAAAATACCTCAATAAAATCATTATTTAAAAAAAAAGAGAACACGTGCTGGAAACTGTTAGCTTAATTCAGAAAGTAATGGAATTCCAACTAAAGGAGAAAATAGAGAACATCTCTCGACCAGAAATGTAAGAAAAAAAATTTCTACAGTGCAGAGAAGGCCATTCAGTCCATCGGGTATGTACCAACTCTCTGAAAGCATACCCTACCTAGGCTCACACCCCCACCCTATTCCCATAACTCCACAGAATGCAGATTTTGTATCTATACCAGGCGAATAGGAGTGGTCCACACCATTCACACATCCTCTGGTCACATCTTTGTTTTTCATTTCTGCCATGGCCATTATTGCTTAATTATTTAATCATCTCTGGTTGTCCACCAAAATGCTGATTTTAAAAATGTATCTGCTCTTTTTTTCCTGGATCTGCACCCGTTAAAGGTTGGTCATCTGCATATCTTTCAATTCTTCCAAAGAGCACTAACCTGAAAAGGTAACCCCATGATTTTCTAGTCACAGATGCTTGAATGTTTCTGGCATCTGCAGTTAGTTTATCTTATATTAATTTTAGCTCCATCCTGATGCAAGGGTATTGAGAGTTTTCCCTTATTGAAAGGATTATCCAATACATTAAACACTTGTTACATGTTGGGTAATTGCGTTTCTGGATACTAAATAAGTACATAGCATTTATTCGACATGTAATCTCAGCATTCACATTTACACAAATATGCATGTGAACTTTAACCTCTTAGTGCATTTGTTGGTGAAAATGATTTAACAAAAATGCAGTGACTTTTGATCATGGAATGTTCTGCTTTTTTAATTTTGGAATGGTGATTGAGTGAAGTACATTTACCTATAAGTCAGGTGTTTTCTACTAAAATTGGTACATATGACTAAAATGTTGCTGCTGTGGACACAACTGTAGCTTGTCAGCAATACTTCCTTAAATTTCTGAATTCTAACTTTATTAGAGCCTGTGTGCTGATCTTTTGTTTATATCTGGCAGTGCTATGTAAGCTAAAAATCCCAACAGCATTCAAAAGCATAAAAGGTGAAGCCAAACAAAAAAACATCTAGAATGTTGGCGCTCCTGTAACTTTGGTAGCAATGTACTATCGTTTGAAATTTAAATTTTTAAAGAATACCCATTGTTCTTAAATGCAATTTTTTATACATTTTTCAAGTGTTGACCTAGAAGCTGCATTGTGCAATTAGAATAAACTTAATTTTTTTCAGTGAATTCATTTGTAATTGCTAATATAAAACTATTGTTTGCATTAGCATTTCTTTATGCAGTGTTTGGAATTTAATGCTGTAAATTGATTCATTTATCTGGGGCACTTATTTTGAATTATTTAAGGTGGTTGGCAAATATAATCTCATCTTAATCTCCTGAGTCACAAAATTCTGGGTCGTGTGCTGGAGGTGTGTCGTCTTTTGGGTGAGACATTTAAGCTGAAACTCTGTTTTTGCTCTTAGGTGGATGTCAAAAATCAGATGGCATTGTTTCAAACACAAGCGGGGGAGTTATCCCTGGTGCTCTGGCTAATATTTGTCCCACAATCAACATAATTAAAATGAAAGCATTTTCTAATCATTATCACATTGCTGTTCGTAGGAACTTGCTTTGTGCAAACTGTTTTCCTACATTCCAACCATGAATAAATTCAAAAAGTATTTTATTGGCTGTAACTCATTTTTTGGGATGTCTGGAGATCATGTAAAGTACTTTATAAATGCAAATCTTTTTAGCACGTTGTCCAGACAGTTATCAACTGCACTATTTGAAGGAATTACATCAATATAATCAGTCGTGGACCAGAAGTGGTCTAAAAAGGAGAGATTGTTGGGCAAAGAAGGGAATGGAGTCTGCAGCACAGGAAAACATGGCGGAGGCTCAGGCACTGGGATTGTCGGCCCAGTGATCAAAGGAGCAGCGGGTGGAATTCCTTCAGGAGAGCTTTGCTAAGCAAAGACAAGAATACCTGGACCCGATTTTAAGACGGGGATTGACTGGATGGAGCAAAGATTGGAAGCCCAGGGCCAGGCAATTCAGAAGGTGGAAGAGGCGGTGGCTGACCACGAGGGCCAGCTAACCGCGATGGCGGCGGAGATGGGGCTGATGAGGGACCACCAGAAAAGGGTGCAAGCGAAAGTGGAGGATCTGGAGAACAGGTCGAGCAGGCAGAACCTGAGGTTCAGCACCCGCAATGGAGATTGGATGTAGGACTGTTAGTCGATGAGGGGGTATGCGGGCGGGTGAGGGAGGCCATCCAGAATTATTATTTGGGGAAAAATTGACACTGGGATGTTTTGGCAGCAACGGTGTGGGAGGCGCTGAAGACAGTGGTTAGGGGGGAGCTAATTTCGATACGGGCTCATAGGAAAAAGGTGGAGTGGGCAGAAATGGATAGGCTGGTTAGGGAGATACTCCAGGTGGACAGAAGGTATTCAGAAGCCCTGGCGGCGAGGTTGTTGGAGTGGCAGAAGCTGCAGATGGAGTTTGGTCTGATAGCCACAGGGAAGGCGGTGGGGCAGTTGAGGAAGGCGAGAGGGGCGATATACGAGTATGGTGAGAAGGCTAGTAGGATGCTTGTACATCAGCTCCGGAAAAGGGAGGCGACCAGGGAGATAGGAAAGTGACGGACAGAGGGGGGGAAACGCAGTATTGGACCCAGTGGGGGTGAACGGGGTGTTCAAGGAGTTTTACAGTCATCTGTATGAGTCGGAGCCTCCAGTTGGGGTGGAGGTGAGGAGGCAGTTTTTGGAAGGGTTGAGATTTCTGTAGGTGGAGGAAGGGTTGGTCCTCCAAGGGGGCGGGGCGATGGAGGTGGTGATTGCTATGGACGCAGAGAAGGCCTTTGACTGGGGTGGAATGGAATTATTTGTGGGAGGTCCTGGGACGATTTGGGTTTGGGCAGCGCTTTATTGACTAGGTTTGGTTGCTGTACCAGGCATCATTGGCGAGTGTGCGGACGAACCGACTGAGTTCGGACTACTTTTGACTGCACCGGGGGACGAGGTAGGATGTTCCCTTCTCCACTGTTGTTTGCCTTGGCTATAGAGCCATTGGTTATGGCACTGAGAGCATCAAAGGACTGGAAGGGGTTAGTCCGGTGGAGTGGTGGAACACAGGGTCTCGTTATATGCAGACAACCTACTCCCAATTTCTGACCCGGTAGGGGGGATGAGGAAAATTATGTGGCTCTTCGGAATTTGGCTGGTTCTCATGGTACAAATGGAATATGGGTAAGAGCGAGGTTTTTGTGATCCAGGCGAGGGGCAGGAGAGGAGACTGGGGGAGTTGCCGTTTAAAGTGGTGGGAGGGATTTTCGCTACTTGTGTATTGGGGTGGCATGGGGATGTTCCATAAGTTACATTTGATCCGGTTGGTTGAACAAATGAAGGAGGGCTTTTGGAGGTGAGACATGCTCCCATTGTCACTGGCGGGGAGGGTACAGAGACGGTTCTCCCAAGATTTTTGTTTGTCTTCCAGTGCCTCCCTATTTTTGCACCAATGGTCTTTTTTAAGCGGGTGAATAGGGTGATATCTGGGTTTGTGTGGGTGGATAAAACCCCGCAAGTAAAGGAAGTGCTGTTGGAGCGACGGGGTTGGGGGGGGTGGCTGGCACTGCCAAACTTTAGGAACTACTGGGCAGCAAATAGAGCCATGATTAGGAAATTGGTGGTGGGGAGGGGTCTGTGTGGGAGCCGGTGGAGGCGGCCTCATGTAAGGGCACAAGTTTAGGGGCATTGGTAACTGCTCCTCTGCCGTTCTAGCAGCCCGCTACTCCACAAACCCAGTGGTAGTGGCGGAAGCATATGGGTGTGGAGGGAGCATCGGTGTGGGCTCCAATTTGTGGTAATCACTGGTTTGTCCCAGGGAGGATGGATGGGGGGGTTTCGGTGGTGGCAGAGAGCAGGGATTGAGAGGCTGGGAGATCTGTTTATTGATGGGAGCTTTCCCTGTTTGGAGGATCTGGAAGTGGAGTTTGAATTGCTGGGAGGAAATGGGTTTTGGTATCTGCAGGTAAGGGATTTTGTGCAAAGGCAGATTTGAACATTTCTGTTTCTACTGCCGCAGGGGATTCCGGACAAGGTAATTTCTCGAACGGGTGGGGGAGGGGATCGGAAATCTATAAAGAATGTATGGAGTGGGAGGAAACCCAGATAGGTGAGCTGAAGCATAAGTGGGAAGATGAGTTGGGAAAGGAGTTGGAGGCGTGTCTGTGGGAGGATGCCCTGAGCAGAGTCAACGCAACCTCATCATGTGCCAGGCTCAGCCTGATGCAATTCAAGGTGGTTCACCGGGCACACGTGACAGTGGCCTGGATGAGCAGGCTTTTGGGGTGGAGGGCAGGTGTGTGCAGGAGGGCCTGCAAATCATGTCCACATGTTTTGGGCATGTCTGAAGCTCTGGATTCTGGCAGGGATTTGCGGATGTCATGTCCACGGTACTAAAGTGTCGGAAGACCCGGTGAGTCCAGGGGGAGTGAGAGGCTGACTTTTTAGCCTTTGCCTCCGTGATAGCCTGGAGTAGGATCTTACTCGTGTCGAGGGACCCGAAGCCCCCAAAATCAGGGGGTATGAGTTAGTGACATTGCTGGCTTTCTCAGGCTTAAGAAAATTAAGTTTGCCCTGAGAGGATCAACGTTTGGGTTTGTTTGGAGGTGGCAGCCATTTATTGACTTCGGGGAAAACTAAACTGTTCGCAGATTCAATAATCTGGGGGGGGGGAGGAGTTTGGCTATTTTTGTCTAGCTTAGGTGGGAACAGTGGGAGATGGAGGGGTGTGTTACGCACTGAATTATGTTAACATTTGTATCTTTTGTTATAAAACCATAAATCCCTTAATAAAATGTTAGTTTAAAAAAAAAATTCGATTTAAGTTAGTATTTTTTTTTAAATAGAACTTGTTGCTCAAGGGCATAACTGGTTTTCCACCTCAAACAGTTTGTTTGTTTAAGCCAAAATAAGAAATGGCACCTGTAAGTGTTCCTGCTCAACTGCCCGATCATGTGGTCGCCTGAAATACAGCATGCAGCCCTTCTTCTATGAGAAATAACACGTAGCCCTGCAAAAAAGGCGATGTATTGAGGAAAAAATGAACAGTGGACAGGAACTAAATTTTAGTAGGATATAAGGAGTCTACAGAGGGGGGTTAGATACATTGAAC
This sequence comes from Scyliorhinus canicula, assembly GCF_902713615.1. Lineage (NCBI taxonomy): Eukaryota > Metazoa > Chordata > Chondrichthyes > Carcharhiniformes > Scyliorhinidae > Scyliorhinus > Scyliorhinus canicula. The sequence goes on along the minus strand of NC_052149.1, from coordinate 74,946,339 downwards.
GAGTGAGCAAAACCCATGGTGGCACAGTGGCTAGTACTGCGGCCTCAGCACCAGGGTTCATGTCCGGCCTTAGGTGACTGGAATTTACACATTCTCCTCGTATCTGCGTGGGTTTCCTCCCACAGTCCAAAGATGCGCAGGTTAGGTAGATTGGCCATGCTAAATTTCCCCTTTGTGTCCAGGGATGTGTGGTTAGGTTATCGAGATGGGGAGGAGTGGGCAGGGAGAGGTGTAGCAGTATACCTGGGTAGAGTGCTCTTTCAGAGGGTTGGTGCAGACTCGATGGGCCAAATGGCCTCCTGCACTGCAGGGATTCTATGAAAGCATTGACAGATTGAGTATAATGTGGGAAAATGTTAACTTATTCACTTTGACATGAAGAATGCGTAAACAGTATCTCTAAATCGGGAGAGACTGCAGGCCTCTACAGTGCAAGGGAATCTGAGTGTCCTGGTACATGAATCACAAAGTTAGTATATAGGTGCAGCAAGTGTTTAGTAGGCAAATCGAGCAGTACAGTGGTTAGCACTGCTGCCTCACGGCGCTGAGGACCTGTGTTCAATCCCAGCCCGGGTCACTGTCCGTAGTGGCGTTTGCACATTCTCCCCATGTCGGCCTCTGTGTCACCCCCACAACTCCAAGATCTGAAGGGTAAGTGAATTGGCCACGCTAAATTGCCCATTAATTGGAAAAAAAATTGAATTGGGTACTTTAAATTTAAAAACAAAAAGAAAATGCAGAGGCTCATTCCTGGAATTAAGAGGTTATTTTACAAGGAAAGGTTGGGCATAAAGTCTTTGGAGTTCAGAAGAATGAGAGGTGATTTTGTTGAATAATACAAGATCCTGAACAGATTTGACAGAGTGAATCCTGTAAGAATGTTTCTCCCTGTGGCGGAGCCTAGAATTAGGAAACAATTTAAAAATTAGTGGTCTCAAATTTAAGACTGAGGTAAGGAGAATTTCTTTCTGAGCATTGTTTGTCTGTGCATCTCTTCCCCGGGGAGCAGTGAAGGCAGGGTCATCAAATATGTTGAAAGCTGAGTGGAATCCAGGGGTATGGGGCCAGTGGGACCATAAGATCAAAGGAGCATTAGGCCATTCGGTCCATCAAATCTGCTCCACCATTCAATCATGGCTGATATGTTTCTCACCCCCAATCGCCTGCTTTCTCCCCATAACTCTGATCCCCTTTTTAATCAAGAACCTATCTATCTCTATCTTAGAGACCCTCAATGACTGGCCTCTGCAGCCTTCTGCGGCAATCTAAAGATTTACCACCCTCTAGCGGAAGAATTTCTCCTCCTCTCCGTTTTGTCGGTTTGTCACTTCAGTCTGAGGCTATGCCCTCTGGTTCTAGTCTCTCCTACAGGTGGAAACATCTCTGTCCACTCTAACTAGGCCTCTCGGTATCCTGTAAGTTTCAATGAGATTCCCCCCTCATCCTTCTGAACTCCATCGAATACAGACCCAGAGTCCTCAACTGCTCATATGACGAGCCCTTAATTCCTGGGATTGTTCTTGTGAATGTCCTCTGGACCCCCTCCAAGGCCAGCACATATGTCCTTGGATATGGGGCCCAAAATTCACAATATTCGTAATGGGGTCTGACCAGAGCCATAAACATCCTCAGCAGTGCATCCCTGCTCTTGTATTGGTCCGCTCGAAATGAATGCTAACATTGCATTTGTCTTCCTAACTGCCAACTGAATTTGCATGTTAACCTTAAGAGAATCCTGAAATAAGACTATTAAGTGCTTCAGACGTCCGAAGCCTTTCTGCATTGAGAAAATAGTTGATGTCTCTATTCTTCCTCCCAAAGAGAATAACCTCACTTTTCCACATTGTATTCCATCTGCCACATCTTTGCTCACTCTCCTAGCCTGTCCAAGTTCTTCTGCAGCCTCTCTGCTTCCTGAACCCCAAGTGTCTCTCTACATATCTTTGTATAATTTGCAAACTTAGCAACAATGCCCTCAGTTCCTTCTTCCAGATCGTTAATGTATATTGTGAATAATTGTGGTCCCAACACTGACCCCTGCAGAACACCATCCTGAAAAAGATCCCTTTATCCCTACCTTCTGCCAATCCGCCAATCCTCTAGCCATGCCAGCACCTTGCCCTGACATCGTGTGCACTTATCTTATTTAACAGCCTCCTGTATGGTACCTGTGTAGTTGAGGCCACAATGCGATCAGCCATGATCTTATCGAACGGCGGAGCAGCCTTTAAGGCCATAAGACATAGGAGCAGAATTAGACCACTTGGCCCATCGGGTTTGCTCCGCCATTCAGTCATGTCTGATATTTTCTCATCCCCATTCTCCTGCCTTCTCCCCATAACCCCATGTCCCCTTTTAATCAAGAACCTATCTATCACTGTCTTAAAGACAATCGGTGATTTGGCCTCCACAGCCTTCTGTGGCAAAAGAGTTCCACAGATTCGCCACCCTCTAGCTAAAGAAATTCCTCCTCATCTCTGTTTTAAAGGATCCTCCCTTTAGTCTGAGATGGTGTCCTCTGGTTCTAGTTTTTCCTACAAGTGGAAACATCCTCTCCACCTTCACTCTATCCAGGCATCACAGTATCCTGTAAGTTTCAATAAGATCCACCCTCGCCCTTCTAAACTCCCAACGAGTACAGACCCAGAGTCCTCAACTGTTCCTCATACGGCAAGTTCTTCATTCCAGGGATCATTCTTGTGAGCCTCCTCTAGACCCTTTCCTTAGATACGAGGCCCAAAACTGCTCACAATACTCTAAATGGGGTCTGACCAGAGCCTTCTACAACCTCAGAAGTACATCCCTGGTCTACACCTTATTCTTCTGTAATTGTGTAAAGAGCGCATTGCCTCTGCATGAACATGAATCTAGTTGGAATGCAAGTTGAATGATGGAAGAAATTGTAACCCTGGTTCCTGAATTGAAGGGAATAAGAAATGTTGATGCTAACAAAGGCAATTGATCACAGAAGAATGTAAATAAAAATAATTAGATATTATGGCATCTTAAAATCTTGCAATCTTGATTTAAATTGGGCTTTTTCTTTCAGCTTTTGTTACTTTGCTGAATGGAGAACAAGCGCAGGATGCCATTCAAAAATGTCATAAATCCAGTTTCCAGGGAAGAGAGATATCTGTTCAGCTGCAACCGACTGATACCTTGCTTTGCATTACTCAACTTCCATTGTCCTATACTCAACAGCAGTTTGAAGAACTGGTCCGCCTTTATGGAAACTTGGAGAGGTGTTTCCTCGTTTATAATGAAACTACTGGCCATTCAAAAGGTTATGGTTTTGTGGAGTACATGAAGAAGGACTCTGCTGCTCGAGCTAAATCCGAACTTATGGGCAAACAGCTGGGACCTTGCATACTGTATGTGCAGTGGACAGATGTTGACCATCTCTCAGCTGATTTCCTTCATTCAAAGTGCCTTTGCATAGATAAAATTGCCCACGATTACAAAGATGGAACGGAGCTGACACAGCTCTTCTCTCAAAAGTTTGCACCAGTTTTCTGTCAGGTATGTGGAGCAGTGATGGAAGGTGTTCAGGTCATTTTTGTTCATTGGCATGTTCTGTTTACTGTAATTTAGCAGCTGGAATATTTTTCAAGCTGAATGTGGAACATTTGAAATCATACAAATTGATAACGTTACTATGCAGAATCAAAATGCCTTGGAATTTTTCTCTTGCCATTTTGTTTTATACTGCTTTAGTTTCTCATTTCTCAATTGTTTTAAATTTTGGTGTTCTGCAGAATGGGCCATAGCTTATGTTTTGGAAATGTTTTAGTTGAGTGTTTTGCATTTTATATAAAATTATGAAACATTCAAACAATGACCCTTAACCAAACACAAATCCCAAAAAACATAATCTCCCATCCTGTGAAACAATTAAGAAACTCTCCTACGTACTCATCGTCTCTCTCTCTCTCTCTCTCTCTCTCTCTCTCCCCCATTCCAACAGTTAAGTGATCAATTCTCTGAAATACAATATAAACGGTTGCCATCTCCAGTAGAACCCGCCACCTGTTCTGCTCATGGTGTATTTTACCTTCTCGAGGTGCCAAAACTCCCATCAAATCACCTGGCCATGTTAAAGCAGTATAAACCCCTCCAGCCCAACAGAATCTGTCTCTGTGCCACCAATGAGGCGATAGAACATAGAACATAGAACAGCACAGAACAGGCCCCTCGGCCCTCTATGTTGTGCCGAGCAATTATCACCCTACTCAAACCCACGTATCCACCCTATACCCGTAACCCAACAACCCCCCCCCCTAACCTTACTTTTATTAGGACACTACGGGCAATTTAGCATGGCCAATCCACCTAACCCGCACATCTTTGGACTGTGGGAGGAAACTGGAGCACCCGGAGGAAACCCACGCACACACGGGGAGGACGTGCAGACTCCACACAGACAGTGACCCAGCCGGGAATCGAACCTGGGACCCTGGAGCTGTGAAGCATTTATGCTAACCACCATGCTACCCTGCTGCCCCATCCATTATCCACCTCACCTTCCTCCGGCACCTGTCCGAATCTCCGGTACATCTGAAATCCCAAAAATAGCCACCAAAGGATAGGGCTCTAGCTCCATGTTTAAGATCCCTGAAATGGTGTTGAAAAGGGACCTCTTAAAAACCCAGAAGCTTGGAAGAGGACCAGAACATGTGTGTGTGGTGTACGGGCTCTCTTGAACAGCGCTCACACCAATCCTCCACCTCCTCGAAAAAACAACTATCCTAGCCTTAGTGAGATGTGCTCAAAACACTATCATTAGCTGGAAAAGGCCCAGTCTCGCACACGACGTTGAGTTCCTGCTATGCGGCCCTCTCACTCCATAATTCCTTCCCCGGTATTGGCCCCCAATTCCTCCACCCATTTAGCCTTTTCTCCTTTCACCGAACTCTACTCTTCCCCTACATTTCTTTCATAAATGCCAGGTGTACTTCTCTCCTTAGAGAACATGAGAGAATCCCCTTCAATAAGGATGATGGCTGCACCACTGGGAAATCCGCAAACAAATCTGTTAACAAGGCTCCATACCTGGAGGTACTTAAACATGACGGCCTAAATTTCTCCTTCAGCTCCTCCAGACTGGCAAACCGTCCCTCCAAGAATAAATAACCCACTCTCTCCAGCCCTTTCTCTTTTCGTGAGCCAAATGTGGCATCCAGCCTTGCTGGCCCAAACAGATGGTTAGCACATGGGAGCCAGCCTTGAAGCTGTCCCCAACTTGAAATGCTGGCAGAGTCGCTTCCATATTTTTAGCGAGGACACCACCACTAGGTTCGCTGAGTACCTTACCGGTGCTAATGGAAGTGGTGCCATTACTAAATACTTCCACCTTTCCACCTACGTGACCCCAGCTCCATCTGAATCCAGAGTGTCCCCGGGTCCCTGCACCACCCCAATACCTTGGCGTTGGTTGTGCAATAATAGTTTGGCAGCGCTACACTCCCTGCCTGTCCCTGTGGAGGATTCCCTGCCAAATCCTCAGTTCCTTACCTGTCCAAGTAAAGCCAGAAATAAGCCGCTTGACCCTTCGAAAAAAACAACTTGGGCAGGAACACCAGGAGATACTGAAATAAAAATAAAAATGTCGACACGATGTTCATCTTAACTGATTGAATGTGGTCTGCCAACGATAACTGAAGACTAGCCCACGTCTGTATACTGCCTTAACTCTACTCACAGGCTCCTATAATTCAACCCCCAGAGCAGAACCAATCCCGTGCCATATGGACCGCTAAAGTTGGGTCTAGAAAACTAGACACGCAAACAGAAACGCCCACCCCCCCCTTCCTCCCCACCCTGATGCACCGACCACAAAATATTCGCTCTTCCCCGTGTTCAACTTGTAACCGGAGAAGGCACCGAAGCTCTGCAAAATACCCATGATATTCTCGGTAGACAACCCCGGGTCCTGAACGTACAGCGCTAGTCATCTGTATATATCGATACCATATGTTCCATCCCACCCCTAATGATCCCACTCCACACATTCAACAGCTCAATTGCCAATGCAAACAATAAGTGAGACATCGGGTACCCCGATGCATCCGGAAAAAAAACAAGCTCTTGGTGCTGGTAGAAACACCAGCAAACGAGGCCGCATACAGCAACCGCACCCAAGGCACAAACCCAAACTTCTCCAACACCGCAAAAAGGTACCCCACTCCACCCAGTCAAAAGCCTTCTCCACATCTAACGATACAATTATCTCTGGTTCTGTCCCAGCCCAGGGGTAGGCACCACATTCAACAAATGCCTCGAGTTAGACAACAATTTAGTCCCTTCACAAGCTCCATCTGATCTTCCCCTACTACCTCCGGAAGGCAAGGTTTAATGCTGAAACATTGGCCAATAACGTGGCAACTACATTTAACAGGGAAATTGAGCGATACGACCCTCACTTTGTGGGGTCCTTATCCTTTTTCAGGAGCAGACGATGGACGCATGCCCCAGTGTCTGGAGAGTGCCTCATGCCAAGGAGTCTCTAAACATATCCAACAACAACATACCCAACTGATATGAAAACTTACAAAATTCTACCCTGAACCAATCGTGTCCTGGTGCCTTCCATACCTGCATGTGCCTTAATGCTATCTGAATCTCCTCCAGGCCCAGTGGCGCCTCCAGCTCCTTCTGCAATTCCTCCCCCACTGTAGGAAAACTCCAAGTCACCCCCCCCTCCCCTAGGAAATCTGCCATTCCTTGTTCATCCTCCAGCATCTCCAACTGACACAACCTCTCATAAAAGGCCCTAAACACTCCATTCACTTTATCCAGTGTTGAGATCAGCCTACCCTCCAAATCCCTAACCTGAACAACCTCCCTGGCTGTCTCCTGCCGCCGTAGTTGGTGAACCAAGAGACGGCTGGCCGCCTTCCCCATACTCTTACGCCCACCTCATTGTTGCACTGCCCTGTCCGTGAACGTCAAGTCAAACTGCATTTTGCAGTTTTTTGCATGCCTAAAACCCCAGGTTGTGTCCCCTGCATATCTATGATCCACCGCTAGAATCTCCTCCTCCAGTTTCTGCCAGTCCTCCTTTTCCTCCCCATGTGCCTTAAATGTAATGATCTCTCCCCTGATCAGCACCTCCCACAAAGTCGAGGAAGAGACCTCCTCTTTATTATGCTCCACATACTTCTGTATGGCCATCAAAGTCCTCACACACAATCCCAAATCCTAGAGTACACCATGTGCACCAAAAGAAAAAACGGGAACACTTTTACCCCAGGGTGCATAAATCCCACAGGTTCCTCCTCCACAGCCCTCCCCCCACCCCCCAGAAATGCTTGCAACACCTTCACCATCCCAACAATTTGGACCCCAAGCAATTCACCTTCAGGTCCAAGACACAGTTTAAATCACTCCCCCAAAATCAATTGGTGGGCGTCCAGATCCGGTAGTGTAACCAGCAACTGTTTCATAAGCGATACATAATCCCAATTTGGGGTGCACACATTCACTAAAACAGCCAACTTCTCTTCTAATGCCCCTGCAACCATCACCTACTGTCCACCCTGGTCAGCTATAACCCTCTCTTCCCGGAATTGAACTCTTAATAATTAAGATCGTTACCCCACCTCAGCCCCACTATCAAGCCCGAGTGAAGCACCTGGCTCATCCAGGCTTTCCGGAGCATAATTTGATTCCGGCCTTGCAAGTGAGTCTCTAGTAAAAACATGTCAGCTCCCATGGTAACACTGCTTCACAGCGCCAGGGTCCCAGGTTTGATTCCCACTTGGGTCACTGTCTGTGTGGAGTCTGCACATTCTCCCTGTGCCTGCGTGGGTGGTACGGTTTTCTCCCAAACATGCGTTGGAATGTGGCGACGGGGGGATTTTCACAGTAACTTCATTGCAGTGTTAATGTGAACCTACTTGTGGCACTAATAATGATGATTATTATTAGACTCTTTAAATGTGCAAACGCCCTTGCCCTCTACTGGTCCCTGCAGGCCATCCATGTTCCAGGTGACTAACCTTGTTGGTGACCTCTCACCCTCGAGTCGGCCATTACCACCGTGATGCATCATACGTTCACCACCAGTTCTCAGGCTCCAGGCCCACTTAAGATAGTCAATGGATGAGATACAGGAAATCCCCATGTCATTGTTAGCTCCCCCTCTCCCCAAAAAAGCTGCCGGGCTGCCTCAACCAACCCCCCTCTCAAACATCTAAGTTATGAATTTTTCAACAAAAAAATTGTGCCATGCAATTTTGATCAAACATATTAAGTGAATCTGCATGAGCTATCTTCTGTTGGTATTAACTTGTATAATATTCTTTATCAATGCGCTGACCTGACTGAGCGAATTAGAATTTTACTCACGGGAATAGCAAAGAACAGATTTCAGCCAATGAAATGTGCTGCTTTTATGGATTATGCACTATATCCCACACTTTTCCTTGAGAATGTTCTGCATGAATATTCCTCAGGAAAGAGCATTGAACATCAATGTAGAATGTTCACCCATTTTGCATTTGTGTTGCTTAAGGTGTCATCTTCTGCTGTTCCTGATCTTTTTGTTTTCCCCTTTACTGAACAATGTTTAGTAAATTTGTTGTTAGATTATTGCCCCATAATTTTGAAAGAATACCCACAGTAAATAAAAGGTTACATGTAAAATTGGGACGGAAAATGTTTCCAGAGAATTTCTGGATTGAGTTCACTAGTTCTGAAAAAAAAAAATCAAATTATATCACTAACTTTTTGTCATTGAAGTGCTGTAATTCAAACGTTTACAGTCTTTAATGAAAATTGAAACTCCCTGTGAAGTACTTTGAATTAAAACAAATTGAAAAATATTTATTGGTTTTCTACTCTAATATCCATGTGCTTCCCTGGCTGGTTATTCCTCCACTCCTGCCATCCATGCAGCTCTCCCGGAACGTGGGAGAATGGAAAAGATTAGTTATGAACACTTTGTGATCCAGAATAGTATGGCACAATATAGGTGAATATTATTTCATCCACCTCTTCTGGCAATGCTAATTTTATGGAATTGCAGAATTGTTAGTGTAGAAGGAGACACCAACTCTATGACTAAGCAATTTACTTAATGCCATTTGCGTGGGTTTCGCCTTCACAACCCAAAGATGTGCAGGGTAGGTGGATTGGCCACGCTAAATTGCCCCTTAATTGGAAAAAATGAATTGCGTACTCTAAATTTATTTTGGGGGGATCCTGGAGCTCCCACATAACACAGGATGTGAATGCTAACGGTCGAAGCAGCCCTGCCATTCCTCTATTTATTAATCTCATTACCGCTAAGAAACCTTACCACTATTAATAAACCTTACTGATTCTGAAAAACTCTACTAATAGTTCATACAACTTACTAGTGGGAATGAACTTTACTTGAGAGTAAAATATGAGACTCCCCAGCTACTCATTTGGTAGGTGATATTATTAGTTAATATTTTAAAAAAGTATTTTAATTCAAAATTTTAACGCGCCCCCCCCTCCAGATAGCCCCAGCAGCTACGCCTGAAAATCACCTCACCCAGTATCGTCTCCATCCCTCACCATTTGCACCTCCCAGGCCCATCGAAACCGGTTCATTCAGGTTCCAGTGACCATGGCCCCTCCCGCCAACTTGCTCCTATTCACCAGCCAACTTATGTTTGCTAGCCAGATGGCTTCTTCCAAAGCCCCCTCCCCCACATAGAGAAAAAGAAAAAATAAAGTCACCCCCAAACCCAACCTTCCAAACTCCCAACAGTAATCGCTCAAACCAAGAGACACAAATCCCAACTGATCACCACACAACCCCAAACCATCTCTTCCCAAACACAACGGAGAAGAGAGAAAAAAACGCAAGAGAAAAATAGATTAACACAACCAAACTCATTTCAGGCCCCGCCCTTCAGCTGTCTCCCCCACCACTTCAAAAAGTAGAAGTCCTTGGAGTTATGTGTAACTCTCGGCTGCGCTGGATAGACCACCCCAAACCTTAAGTTGTTTTTGTACAACGTCGCCTTCTCACCAGCTCTGCCATGGGATCTTGTGTATAAGAATACCATCTCCTTCCCACCTCGCCTCTCTGTTCAGCTTCGCCCATCTCGGCTCTGTTTCCATCACCTGATAGCTGTGGAAGCATACTATCACAGCTCTTGGTGACTCCTTCGCATTTGGTTTTGGCTGGAGCGACCAGTGAGCCCAGTCCAGCTTTAAGAGGGAGGGGCTGTCATCCTTCCCCCATCAGGATTGCGAACATCTGCGTAAAGTACTCCGTCGGCCTCTGGCACTCATGCCCCTCAGGAAGTTCCACGATCCTTGGGTTCTGTCTTTGTGATATGATCTCCAGGTCCTCCACTGTGGCCCTTTATTACTCTCCAGCACCATCTGCAGCTGCTCACCCATCAAAATTGGTTGTTATGCTGTGACTGCACCATCCGCAGCTGCTCGCCCATCAAGATTGGTTGTTATGCTGTGACAATGTCGTCTCAACACCTCGCCTTGCTCTCGCACCACCGTCGATATCTTTGCCAGAGCCTCCTTCATATGGGCAAGAATCTCATCCACCCACTCCTTGAGCGAGGCCATCTCCTTACTTAGTCCTTGTTTACGGTCAATTTATAATTCCCACATTGGCATACAGTTTTAGTACTCGGACTACCGGTGCTGGCCAATCGGCAAACCGTACCAGCCAGATGATGTCAGACGTACCAGCAGCAATGCATAGGGGACCAGGCGGGCCCTGAAGTATTTTGGGTGGGCCTCAGTCTACGTGTATCTAGGTCAGGGCTCCCTTTATTTTGCCCAGGCCCTCCTGAAAGACCTCTGGGTGCTTCCCCAAGACTTTGTAAAGTCCTCCGAAGCCAATCTGGAAGATCTATTGCCATTCAGCCGGAGAAGTTGTAGCCAGACTCTGTCCAGGATAGCGCATATTGTTAACGGCAGCCTAAAGGACTGCTATCCATAGGTGACCGGGGTCATAGTCGAGTCTGTTGTGGCTAGGGGTGCTTCGTGTAGGTTGCTAGCAAGCCAGCTGTTGAATCCTGTCCCAATTTTCTCAATCGTGTGTCTCTCTATTACTGAAACCGTAGCCCCTGAGTCCAGCTCCATATCCAACAGGTGGCTGTTTACCTGGACAGTTGATCGGATGGAGGCACGCGGCGTGGCAATGCAACTTTAAAAAATAAATAAATAAATAACTTTAGAATACCCATTTCATTTTCTTTTCCAATTAAGGAGCAATTTAGCGTGACCAATCCACCGACCCAGCACATCTTTGGGTTGTGGGGGTGAGACCCACGCAGACACTGGGTGAATGTGCAAACTCCACGCTGACTGTAACCTAGATCCTCGGCGCCGTGAGGCAGCAGTGCTAACCACTGTGCCGCCTGTGGCAATGCAGCTTAATTGCATGAACTCATCTTCAGGCTGTTCCAGATGAAAGGTCCTGGCTCTGGGCTGACCTCTCCCTCAGTTAGGGCAGAGGATTTACTGGCTGACCTGTGCTTTCAAATCTGCGGCTTCGGCCGCAAGTGGCGCGGATCATCCTCCATCGACTCTTGGAGGTATCCTGCCTGGTTAGAGCGGCCCTCAGCCAACGGGCCTGGTCCCAATGGTGTTCAGGCCAGGATGGGGCTTCAAGGAGTCCCACATTTAGGTGGCATTGTGCATCCGAATGGGGGGCATCCAAAATGTTTACCTCCATCCTGGATGTCCCCTGTAGTTTCTGGACCGCACACCCGCTGCACTCTCCCATGAGAGGGAGATCTCAACAGCTTTATTTTGGGTCCAGGAACAGCTCGGCAATTTCCGCTAGGTTGCCATATTATTTATGCCGCAAAGTAGGGGTCCTGTAGCATATCGGACAGGGATGGCCCATAGTCACGATACTCACTAGTTTGCTCATTCACGCCAGAAATACGGTAGCGGGCTCCCCTGAGATTCGCTTAGTCGTGTTAAATTGGTATCTTTGTACACTGACCAATGGCTTGGGTACGTAGTGATGTGTCACGCTTGCCAGTTGCTCTTCAAACATCTTGGAGTCTGGGGCTGCTTGGGATGTTAAGGTTTTTATGAAGCTGATCGTGGGGGCCCCACGGGTGGTTAGAAGAATGAATGCCTGGCAATCATCCTCGTGGATGACGGTTGCCTTAAAAAAGCGCATAGCGCTTCTCGTTCTGAACCCAGTCCTCCCTTCACCTCCGAATGCATTGAGTCTGCCAAAGAGCGGCGTTTTCAGAATGGTTTAAATGATTTTCCTTTGCAAAGAGAGGTGGCTGGACTCTAAATGGCTAGCGACGTTGACTGCGGTTCCGCTTTATCCTCGTTGCCAATACGGTAGTCCAGGAGGAATCCAGGAAAGAGAGTCAAGAAAAGGTTTATTTCCGATCTTCGGTTTAGGAAAAGTACACACAAGCAACAGTCCAAGTCCCAGCCAGGACTATTCCTACTTTGGCCGGGTTTTATCTGTTCTGTGGTATTAAGCCTGCTGAGGGGCCTCCATCCCTCGGCATGGGAGTTCGTACTCAACGAGGCTCACTGGGAGATTAATCGGATCGTCCTTGTGGGGGTTATAACAGTTTCATTTGTTGTTCAATTATTTTATTAAATTGTGCCCCAGTGAATGATTTTAAAGTTTGAAACTACTTGGCAATCCCCTTTTTCCTTAATCGATCCACCACACATTTTTCACCCTTAGTCCAGCCTCCCCACAGCCATTGGCTGTTTGGGTAGGTTAATGACACTTGGAGTGAGGGGATATTGAACTGAGGATATTCAGAAAGTAATACATCGATCCACATACTATTGCCTTGAAGAGGAATGCTGCCTAATGTTTTTTAATGAGCTTGTATGTCTTTTGTTTATCTGTCAGCTTGCCCAGGCCTCAGGTAGCCATCCTTCCTTTGCAGTGGCAGAGTATGAGACTGCAGATCAAACTGAATTTGTGCAACGTTCCACTGATGGAATATTCATTGGGGGCATTCAAGCCCGTGTTTCATTTTGTGCACCAGGGCCAGCGGGCCGTTGTACACTGGCAGCACTGATTGCTGCTCAGAGGTTGGTAAGTCACGTTCTTAAACTTTTTTGGAATAAGGAACTGTATTGTTAAACTATTCACCGGAAGAATTTTGGTACTCATTTTGTTCTTTAGTAACTTTGGGGAACAGAAGCCTTATTTTGTTTAAGTGTTGAAATTGTGAGTTACTGTTTTTAATGACTCGTGTTTTTTGGATGAAATAATGTTGATATCATTTTATATTGAACTTTTATGTTAATGTAGTTAAAGCGATAGCACATCAACATTTAAATAATGTGAACAATTTGTTAATTATCTTACTCTTCCCTGCCACACCCCAAAGGGCTGCCTCGGTGAGGTTCAGATGGTCGTATGGTTCTCCACCGAAATATCTATTCTTGAAGCCTTGATAGCGAATGTTGTCAAGGCATTAAAGCACTACAGTACCACAGCCAAGCCCAGGGCACACCGGTTCTCTATTCACGTTATTATACCAATATTACATCGGTGCTAGATACTGTAGTCACATTTCTGACTTTAAGAATGATTTAATTGGATGATCCATTTTATCAACATCAATCCATTATACTCCCTATTCAAATCATCCTAATGGATAAATTACTTGGAGTACCTGCAAATGTGTTACTGTAAATATGTGTTGAAAGATACAAATTTATCTTGTGTTTTGGTATGATTCACTTGTTTTATAATAGTTGGATATATTGATCTCATTTAAAATTTATCTTGTCTTTAGTTGCTAAACAGCAGGAAGGGTCTTCTTCCAGAACCCAGCCCGTTGCAGATTATAAACAGCCTGGGTAATCCTGCTGCATTGCCATTGCTACTGAGGCCATACTTCCAAGGGCATGCTGGCAAAAAAAGTGAGTATTTTTTTTGGAAGGTAATTTGTCTGTCCTTGTGACTCGTTTCCCCTCTTAACAGATCCACTTCACAAAATATATTATGACCTGTAGTTTCATATGACACTTGTACATTTCATTTCTAAGCAGCTTTTTAAAACTTGGCATTAGGTCTTTCCTTTCTAGAGACAAGAGCACAGAAGTGAACATTTTATTTCCATGAGTGTGTTCATCTACTTCAGAATGTTTCTCAGAATTTGGTCAAACTATCTCTCCTGACTTGAGCAATAAAAGATCATAGCAAAGTACAATGAAGTTCAGCCCATTTTTTTGCGCTGACCCTGGTTGGAGTAATCCAAAACTAATATCGTTCACATTCCATAGCATTGAATTTTACTCTGCTTGAAATATTCATGTATCATTAAAAGATGCAGCTGTTTATGCCTTATTCACACCAAGTGTTCCATGCTCCATTAATCCACTGCAGATAGACCTTTTTCATAAGGTCCTTAATTTTAGTGACCATTGAACTTGATGCTTCGTGCCCAAACAGTGAAAATAGTCTGTCAATCAGTTTAACAAAATGCTTCATAATTCTGTTCTGCTAATTTATCTCTTGTTCTTCTCTGTTCCCAGTCCCTTTAATTTCACCTCATTAATTTCCTATTTCAGACGTTTTCCTGGTGAACCTATCTTTTTTTTTTCTGTTACTCTAATGTCCCTCCAATGGAGCATCCAAAATTGCATATTATTCTGTAACTGTGGTCTGGTCAATATTGTGTCCAAGTCTATCAGCCAAGGGGCTGGTTTAACACAGTGGGCTAAACAGCTGGCTTGTAATGCAGAACAAGGCCAGCAGCATGGGTTCAATTCCCGTACCAGCCTCCCCGATCAGGTGCCGGAATGTGGCGACTAGGGACTTTTCATTGTAACTTCATTGAAGCCTACTTGTGACAATAAGCTGCTATTATTATTATTTATTATCATTATCATTATTATCATCATCATTGGTTGTTATTCTTCTATTCTGTGCCCCTGTTTTTGTATTTTTCTATCTGCACATTAAACTTCAATATGTCGATCTCTAACAATCCACATTTTTCTGTGTCTTTTGGTTGAGTATATGCACCCATTCCTTGTATTGTATAATTCTGCACCTGTTTGTCTTCCTACAGTCTTTTACAATACTTCTGTGTGCCAACTATCTTCAAACAAATCATCCCAATGCAACACAAATATCTAATCTGTCAAATGCTTCTTCCAACCTATTTTCAAGCAATGTTTTTATATCTATCCATGGTGCTACATTTCCTCTTGTATCATATGCTCGATGATGTATAACAAATGTCTTGAAACTCGTCATTGAATGCTTTCTGAAAATCTCTATATAGTTCATCTCTAACATTTAGTTTATCTATCCAGTTGGTAATTCCTTCAGACACCCCACTGATATTTGTCAAATGTGACTTGTCTTTATCCACAAGTGATATCCTGCTTGTTTTTTTAATTTTCATTTGTATTTGAACTCTGCTCAAATAGCTAACCATGATTGTTAAAAGTCATGGTAAGAAGTCTTACAACACCAGGTTAAAGTCCAACAGGTTTGTTTCAAATCGCTAGCTTTCGGAGCACTGCTCCTTCCTCGGGTGTATGAAGAGGTAGGTTCTCGAAACATATATAGACAAAGTCAAAGATGCAAGACGATGCTTTGAATGTGAGCATTTGCAGGTAATTAAGTCTTTACAGATCCAGAGAGGGGGGTAATCCCAGGTTAAAGAGGTGTGAATTATTTCAAACCAGGACAGTTGGTAGGATTTCACAAACCCAGGCCAGATGGTGGGGGGTGAATGTAATGCAACATGAATCCAAGGTCCTGGTGGAGGCTGTACTCGTGTGCAGAACTTGGCTATAAGTTTCTGCTCGGAGTTTCTGTGTTGTCGCGCGTTCTGAAGGCCGCCTTGGAGAACGCTTACCCGGAGATCAGAGGCTGAATGCCCTTGACTGCTGAAGTGTTCCCTGATTGGAAGGGAACATTCCTGCCTGGCATGTGATGCCCGTTCATCCATTGTCGCAGCGTCTGCATGGTCTCTCCATTGTACCACGCTTCGGGACATCCCTTCGGGAAAGGATGTAAGACTTCTTACTGTGCTCACCCCAGTCCAACACCGGCATCTTCACATCACGGTTAAAAGTCATGTGATGGAAGGAGTTGGACTGCAGTTCCCACTATATCTTTGGATTAATCTAGTTGGCTTTGGGGTTTGAGAAACCTGTCATGTGGATAGGTCTGTCTGGAGTTTGAAGTCCTTTGAAATGTCTTCAGTCTTTCAATTAAGTGCCAGACTAACGGGGGAACAGTTAGTCCTGATTCAAAGCCATGCAGCAACTCGGAAGGTTGTGTAAGGACAGAGCACAAGTCAATCCTATTAAATTACTGCATGTTTGTGGCAAAAAAAAAGAGGTTCCGTACTATTAAATATATAGGCCACACAAAAAAATTAGAACAGACGTTCAGGACTTTTGAGATTTTGAAAAACCAGTTTTCTTACCCAGGTGATAATCAGGTCACCCATCCTGTTCGGCCACCCCAGTGAGGTGATTCAAAATCAACATTGAGTATGCCTGAGAGACAGTCTAGAGAAGGGAAACTCGAAGAAACCATGCTCAAGCGGAGGGCTGCAGATTTCAAGCTTGTAGTTTGTGCTCTGATGACTCTAGAGTGGCTCTTGGGCCATTCTCATTCATTGCCATATATTTTTTTCTGCTCACTTCAGTAGGCAGATTGAGCTTTTGGCTAATAGAACATAGAACAGTACAGCACAGAACAGGCCCTTCGGCCCTCGATGTTGTGCCGAGCAATGATCACCCCACTTAAACCCACATACCCCTCACCCAACAATCCCCCCCCCATTAACCTTTTACACTACGGGCAATTTAGCATGGCCAATCCACCTAACCCGCACATCTTTGGACTGTGGGAGGAAACCGGAGCACCCGGAGGAAACCCACGCGCACAGGGGGAGGACGTGCAGACTCCACACAGACAGTGACCCAGCCGGGAATCGAACCTGGGACCCTGGAGCTGTGAAGCATTGATGCTAATCACCATGCTACCGTGAGGCCCTAATGTTTCTTCTAAAAGCTTGACACTCTCGACAACATAACACTCGCACATTTCATTCAAGTGTCCACCTGAATTTGGTGCTCAAATCAGTAATGGGTTAAAAATGGTCAATCTTCTGACATACAGGGCCAAACCTGCACTGGCGTTAGCTCTTTTTATTTGATAACAAACACAACATTAACATCAAACAGCCCAAAAAGTGGCTCGTACATAGTTATCATAATAGCAATATACACAACACATGAAACCCACAACTGACGACTTTATAACTCCATCAGCTCAATAAAAATTACCCCCCCCCCCCCCCCCCAAACCATAATACTAACCGCACCCCCCTCCCTGCCACCATCTTCTAACAGTTGATAATGACTAATTCTTTAAAGTATGAGATGAATGGCAGCCACCCCGGGCAGAGCCCCTCCACCAATCCCCTAACAATGTACTTGACCTTTACCAAATTTGGAAATTCCATGATCTCGCCCAA
This sequence comes from Scyliorhinus canicula, assembly GCF_902713615.1. Classification (NCBI taxonomy): domain Eukaryota; kingdom Metazoa; phylum Chordata; class Chondrichthyes; order Carcharhiniformes; family Scyliorhinidae; genus Scyliorhinus; species Scyliorhinus canicula. The sequence continues at coordinate 74,928,880 of NC_052149.1, read as the reverse complement.
CCAGACCGAGGCACTAGACTGATCAGAAGCAGACCTCTCCTCCGGGCTATCAGCGAGGCAACGACAAGAACATCCACCTTCATCCCGGTCTGCAGACCCGAAAATGGCCACCAGTGGATGATATTAAGAATTGATGACATGGTGCTAAAGAAGGAGAGCCAAATGCTTACCATCTTTGGGCATGACCAGAACATGTGGGGTGTGATTAGCAGGCCCACTAGAGAACCGCTCATGCCTGTCCTCCACTTCATCAAAGAACCCACTCATCCTAGCCATAGTTAGGTGAGTCCTATGTATGACCTTAAGCCCTTTCCTTCCTATGACTTAAGCGTTGTGTCCAAACCTGATGGCACAAACAAATGGTTACCGTGTAAAGGTACAGTAAAGTCTCCAATGTCCCAGATGACATTAAGCTGCTTTCCACTTTGAGGTGGAGAGCTGACTGGTGGTGATTTAATCTGAGGATCACAACACCTCAGACGAGGGCAAGGTTGAGAAGGGGGGCCTTCATGAATAACCTCAGCCGTTGCAGGAATTGAACCTGTGCTGCTGGCCTTGCTCTGCGTCACGAATCGGCTGTCTAGCCAAGTGAGCTAAACGGGTCCCATATGTTACTACATATGGGAGCCAGCAATGAGGTGGCACTCCGCTTGTAATGTTGCCTAAACTGCCTTAACGTAGAGATCATCACCGGGTTCGAGGAATGCCTCACTGGGGAGAATGGTTGCAAAGCCATAACTAAAGCTTCCAAATGCACCCATGCCGACTCCCCCACCCCACCAGCCACCTCCTAACCATGGCTATATTAGCCGGCCAGTAATAATTGCTGAAATTCGGCAGCGCCAGGGCACCCTCCCCCTGACTCCACTCGCGCATTGCCCTCTTCACTCGTAAGGACTTGCCCCCCACACAAAGCCCGCAATAACTTTATTGACCCGCGTAAAAAAGCGTGTCGCGTCTTTTCGTCCGACGTCACTTCGTCCAACGACACTTTGTCCACGTCTTTTGGTCCAACGTCTTTTTGTCCGCCCGTCTTTTGGTCCAACGTCACTTCGTCCAATTATCCAATTACAAATTAACTCCGTATAAAACCATTTAATTGATAAAATGCAAGTACAATACAGCAAGTGAATTTAGTTGCTAAAATGCAAGTAATTGATAAAATGCAAGTAAAATGCAAGTTGAAAAATGCAGTTTTAAAATCTAAAAATGCAGTTAAAAAATCTAAAAGTTTACTAATTACTTCAAATTCCCGAAATTACTTAAAATTGATGTAAATTGTAAGCAACATTCCTCAAGAAATCAATTTTTGTTGTAGAATCATATTCAACGGCCAATCTTTTGAGGCGTTCAGTTATTTTCTTATATCGCGTACATGAAGTCGACTGATCTCCCCGAAGAATTTGAGCCTTTTTGCCTATTATGAACCCTTCCTCTTCCTTCAGAGTTTTGATTAACCTCCAGATATTCAAATGAGCTCCACCCGCCGAACGCTTTATGGCAGAATGAAACCCCTCAGCAGCATTATTTGTTCTCGGTAGATCTTGTAGAACACGCTGATTAACATTCCATACAGCTGTCGGGAATGTAGGTGTTTCACTCCTTCGTCTGGCACCACGTCCTCTCACAATGCCTATGTAAGTCAAGTCGAAGTAAACGATGAATTCAGCAGGTATTTCTTCATCGTCTATCAAATAGTGGAGTGGAGTGGAGTGGTACAAGTTACAAAAAGTCAAGTTACAAAAAGTCTTAGACAAAAAAATTATTAGTAAACTTTTAGATTTTTTAACTGCAATTTCAGATTTTTAAACTGCATTTTTCAACTTGCATTTTACTTGCATTTTATCAATTACTTGCATTTTAGCAACTAAATTCACTTGCTGTATTGTACTTGCATTTTATCAATTGAATGGTTTTATACGGAGTTAATTTGTAATTGGATAATTGGACGAAGTGACGTTGGACCAAAAGACGGGCGGACAAAAAGACGTTGGACCAAAAGACGTGGACGAAGTGTCGTTGGACGAAATGACGTCGGACGAAAAGACATAGCACCGTAAAAAAGGACCGCAGGATGAAGATGGGGAGCCATTGGAAAATGAATAGGAATCTCGGGAGAACCGTCATTTTTACTGTCTGAACTCTGCCCGCCCGAGACAACAGGAGTGCATCCCATCTCCGGAAATCCTCCTTCGTCTGATCCACCAACCGGGCCAAGTTCAATTTCTGTAGCCTGTCCCAATCCCCCGCCACTTGGATACCTAGGTACCTGAAACTGTCGCCTACCACTCTGAACGGCAGTTCCCCCAGTCGCCTCTGACCCCCTCGCCTGGACCACAAACATCTCGCTCTTCCCCATATTAAGCTTATACCCTGAAAACCAGCTGAATTCCCCTAAAATTCCCATAATTTCTTCCATCCCCTCCATTGGATCTGAACGTACAAAAGCAGATCGTCCGCATACAGTGAGACTGTGCTCCACCCCCCTCAAGGCCCTCCGAGCAATTGCCAGTGGTTCCATAGCCAGTGCCAAACAGCAGTGGGGAAAGGGGGTCCTTGTCACGTCCCCCGGTGCAGTCTGAAATAGTCCGAAGTCATCCTGTTCGTCTGTACACTTGCCACAGGAGCCTGGTACAGCAACCTGACCCAGTCAATAAAGCCCCTCCCAAATCCAAACCGCTCCAGCACCTCCCATAACTAATTCCACTCAATCCGGTCAAAAGCTTTCTCCGCATCCATCGCGACCACTACCTCCACCTCCCTACTCTCCGGGGGGGTATCATGATCACGTTGAACAGACTTCTTACATTGGCCACCACTGCCTGCCATTAATGAACCCTGTCTGATCTTCCACAATAACGTCCGGTACACAGTCCACAATCCTGGGGGCTAAATTTTGCCCAACAATTTGGCATCTATGTTGAACAGGGAAAGCGGCCCGTCAGACCCACATAGCTCCGGGTTCTACCAGCTCCCTGTCCACCTTCGTGAACGTCAGCCCCTCCAGGAAGTGCCTCATCCCATCCGGTCCCGCAGGGGGTTCTGACCTCTACAACCTGCTGTAAAAGTCCCGGAAGGCCTTACTCAGCCCTGTCGAGTCCCCAACTTAGTTCCCATCCCCGTCAATAACTTTCCCTATTTCTCTAGCTGCCTCCCTCTTTCTGAGTTGCTGTGCAAGCATCCTGCTGGCCTTCTCACCATGCTCGGATATTGCCCCCCTCGCCTTTCTGTGCTGTTCCACTGCCCTCCCTGTGATTAACAAGCCTTTCTCCACCTGTAGCCTCCGACGTTCCCAGAAAAGCCCTGCCTCTGGAGTCTCTGCATACTTCCTGTTGACTTGTAGAATCTATTTTACCAGTCGGTCCATCTCTGTCCTATATGTCCTGTCCCTGTGAGCCCGGATCAAAATCAGCTCTCCTCTCACCACTGCCTTCAGCACTTCCCAGACCACCGCTGCTGAGACCTCCCCCATAACATTTACCTGCTGGTAATTCAGCATGCAGTTCCTCAGCCTCTCGGACACTGCTTCGTCTGCCAATAGTCCTACATCTAACCTCCATTGCGGGCGCTGCTTGCTATCCATACTAACTGCAGGTCAACCCAGTGAGGAGCATGGTCCGAGATCATAATCACCGAATACCCTGTGTCCACCACCCCTGCCAGTAGGGCCCGACCCAAGACAGATAAGTCGATCCGAGCGTACACCTTATGTACATAGGAGTAAAACGAAAACTCCTTTGCCTTTGGCTGCCTAAATCTCCATGGATCCTCCACCACCACCCCCATCTGCTCCACGAACCCTTTCAGTTCCTTTGCCATTGCAGGTACACAGTCCACAATCCTGGGGGCCAAAATTTTGCCCAACAATTTGGCATCTATGTTCAACAGGGAAAGCGGCCGTTCCCGTTCTCGAGCATGACCGATCCAGGCTGGGATCAATAACTATTAAACTCCCCTCCCATGATCAGCTTGTGCGAGTGCAGGTCCGGTATCTTCCCTAGCACCCTCTTTATACATTCCAGGTCATCCCAATTTGGTACATATACATTAACCAGCACTACCTTCATCCCCTGCAGCTTACCACTAACCATGATACATCGACCTCCCACATCTGAAAATATTCTGCCCACTTCAAATGTCACCCGCTTATTAATCAAGATCGCAACCCCTCTAGTCTTTGTATCGAGCCCCGAGTGGAAAACCTGATTGATCCAGCCTATTCTCAACCTGACCTGGTCCACTACTCTAAGGTGCGTCTCCTCAGTCCCCTCAGGTGCACAAACACACGTACCCTCTTTATAGGCCCATTTAACCCTCGAACATTCCAGGTGATCAGCTTAGTTGGGGGGGGGGGGAATGCCCCCCCTTCCCCCGATTCGCCGTCCCCTTTCTTGGGCCAGTCTCCTGCGCCGCATCTCCTCCAGCCCGCCCCTCGGCGACCCCCACCCTCGACCATCTCACTGTCCCTCCACCAAAGTCCCTAGTTCTCGGACCCCCACCAGTCCTTTTCTTTTAGAAACGTCCAGCGCATCTTCGGGCAACTCAAAATAACGATGCTGGGCCTCGTGTAACCCAAAGACGAGCTGGATACAGCAGCCCGAACTTCACCTGCATCTTGAAAAACATTGGCTTAACTTGGTTAAATCCTGCCCTCTTCCTTGCTGCCTCCACACTTGGGTCCTGGTACACCCGCAGGATACTGTTGTCCCACTTACAGCTCCGTGTTTTTTGGCCCACCGAAGAATACATTCCTTGTCCAGGAACCTATGGAATCTCACCACCATTGCCCTCAAGTGTCCCCGGCTCGCGGCTTCCTGGCAAGCGCTCTGTACGCCCTGTTCACCTCCAATGGTCGGGGAATGCCCACTCCCCCAGCAGTTTATCGAACTTACCCGCTACGTATACCCCAGCGTCCGCTCCCTCAGCCCCCTTCGGGAGCCTGACAATTCTTAAGTTCTGCTGGAGGGACCGATTCTCAAGGTCCTCCACCTTCTCCAGAAGCCTTTTCTGCTGGTCCCGAAGTCCGGTGCGCTCTGTGCACCACTTTGAGCTGCGTTAGGCTTAGCCTTGCGCAGGAGAATGTGGAGTTCACCCTGCTCAGTGCTCGCTCCAGATTCCCCACCCTACCTCTGTCCCCAGTTTGTCCTCCCATTTTTATTTGGTCCCGTCCAGTGGTGTTCAGGCTCTGTCCAGTAGCTGTCCGTATATTTTCCCACATAGACCCTCTTCTCACTGCTTGTGCCTATCAGGTCCTCTAGTAGTGTGGTTTCTGGGGCCCCGGGGTACCCTACTGTCTCTTTGTGGAAAAGTGTTTTATTTGGAGATGTCTCAATTTCTGACCTTTTGCTAGTTTCCACTTCCTCGTCAGTTCGTCCAGTGTCGCCAGTCTGCACCCTACGTAGAAGCCCCGACCGTCCTGCCTCCATCTTTTGAAGGTGGTATCTAGCATGGCTGGGTGGAATCTGATTGCCACAATGGGGGCCATAGGGGATGTTTTGGTTATCCTGAAGTGCTGTCTCAACTGTGTCCATGTTCTCAGTGTGGCTGCTACCACTGGGCACGTTGTATACCTTGTTGAGGATAGGAGTGCTGCTGTGATCAGGGCCCGGTGAGTTTTTCCTTCCCCCCCCCCCCCCAAACACAAACGTCATGATTGGACTGTCTATGTTTTGGAAAAAGGCCTTGGGGATGAAGATCGGGATGGATCTAAACAGGAAGAGGAGCCTTGGCAGTATGTTCATCTTGATCGTCTGCACTTCTGCCAGGGAGAGTGGGAGTGAGCCCCACCGTTGAAGGTCTTTTCTTACTTCTCCACCAGGCTGGTCAGGTTCCACTTGTGGATCCATGTCCAGTCTCTGACTATTTGGATCCCCAGGTAATGGAATCTGTTCTGGGCCGTTTTGAACGGGTGCCCCTTCAGCTCTGTCCCTCCCCATTTTGGGTTCACTGGGAATGTGTCGCTTTTTTCCAGGTTAAGTTTGTAGCCCGAGAAGGTTCCAACTCTTTCAGTATTTGCAGCATTGCCTTCAGTTCCTCCTGTGTCTTCGAGACAGAGGAGCAGGTCATCTGCATAAAATGAGACTCTGTGCTCTCGGTCTCCTCTCCGGATTCCCTTCCAGCTTTTTCTGTCCCGCAGGGCTATCGCCAGGGGTTCGATCGCTAGCGTGAACAAGAGTGGGGGCATGGAGCAGCCCTGTCTTCCTCTCTGTAGCTGGAAGTATTCAGAGCTGGTGGTCTTAGTTCAGACACTCTCTTTGGGAGCATTGTGCAGGAGCCTCACCCAGGCGGTGAATCCCGCTCCTAGCCCAAATCGTTCTAGTCCCTCGAGGCGGTTGCTCCATTTGACTCTGTCGAAGGCTTGTTCTGCAGTGAAATGGGTCTGTATGATCCACATTCCGTCGCCTCAGTTAAAGTCGCCTCTCGTGATCAGTCGGTGTGTGTCAAGGTTGGGGATTTCGACTTCCGGTGGCGGCAATGCGAAGCTAAGCCGCACGATTGGCAGCTCCCGCGAATAACGGACTTTGGGGCTCTTTTCAGGGCCCCCAACGGAACTTCGTCGACAATTCCCGACGTGGGAAGGGGCGGGGGGGGGGGGGGGCTTCCACACGGTGCTGGATCCCCCATTGGATCGATCCAAGTCCCGGATGGGTAGGAGGCCAGCGGTGGCTAAGGTGTTGAGGGGATTTATGGATCAGATGGGAGGGGTGGATTCCTGGAGGTTTGCGAGGCCAAGGGCCAGGGAGTACTCGTTTTTCTCCCACGTGCATAGGCCTGTTCGAGGATTGATTGTTTTGTCCTGAGCAGGGGGCTGGTTTCGAGGGTGGAGGATGTTGAATACTCTGCCATTGCCATTTCAGATCATGCCCCGCACTGGGTGAACCTCGGGCTGGGTGAGGAGAGGGACCAACGTCCACTCTGGCGCTTGGAGGTGGGGCTGCTGGCAGATGAGGAGGTGGCCGGGAGGGTACGGGGGTGTATTGAGAGGTACATTGAGGCCAACGATAACGGGGAGGTCCGAGTGGGGACGGTCTGGGAGGCATTGAAGGCGGTGACTAGAGGGGAGTTGATTTCCATCCGAACCCATAGGGAGAGGGGGGAGCAGAGGGAGAGACTGATAGGGGAGATGGTGAGGATGGATAGGAGATATGCAGAGGCTCCAGAGGAGGGATTGCTGGGGGAGAGGCGTAGCCTTCAGGCCAGGTTCGACCTATTGACTACCAGAAAGGCGGAAGCTCCGTGGAGGAAAGCACATGGGGCGGTGTATGAATATGGGGAGAAGGCGAGCAGGATGCTGGCGCACCAGCTCCGAAAGCTGGATGCGGCCAGGGAGATTGGGGGAGTGATGGATAGAGCTGGGAAGGTGGTGCGGAGGAGGGTAGATGTTAATGGGGTCTTCAGGGACTTCTATGGGGAACTGTACCGGTCTGAACCCCCGGTGGATGGGGGTGGAATGGGGAGCTTCTTGGACAAGCTGCGATTTCCGAGGGTGGAGGAGGGGCATGTGGAGGGACTGGGGGCGCTGATTGAGCTGGTTAAAGGGATAGGGAGCATGCAGTCGGGGAAGTCGCCGGGGCCGGATGGGTTTCCGGCCGAATTTTATAAAAAGGTATGCGGACCTGTTGGGCCCCCTGTTGGTCCGGACCTTTAACGAGGCGAGGGGGGGGGCTTTGCCCACAACTATGTCACCGGCGCTGATTTCCTTGATCCTGAAGCGGGACAAGGACCCTCTGCAGTGTGGGTCATATAGGCCGATCTCGCTGCTAAATGTAGACGCCAAGCTGCTGGCAAAGATCTTAGCCACAAGAATAGAGGATTCTGTGCCGGGGATCATTCATGAGGACCAGACGGGGTTTGTGAAGGGAAGGCAGTTGAATACAAACGTACGAAGGCTCCTCAACGTTATTATGATGCCTACTGTGGAAGGGGAGGTGGAGATAGTGGTGGCATTAGATGCGGAGAAGGCCTTTGATAAGGTTGAGTGGGGGGATCTGTGGGAGGTGTTGGAGAGGTTTGGGTTTGGGGAGGGGTTTGTCCGTTGGGGGAGGTGCTCTATGAGGTCCCGATGGCGAGTGTAGCCACGAATAGGAGGAGGTTGGAGTACTGTACCGGGGGACGAGACGGGGTGTCCCCTGTCCCCCCTTGCTCTTTGCATTGGCAATTGAGCCCCTGGCCATGGCGTTGAGGGAGTCAGGGAACTGGAGGGGCCTGGTGCGGGGTGGGGAGGAGCATCGAGTGTCGCTTTATGCGGACGACCTGTTGCTGTATGTGGCGGACCCGGTGGGGGGGGATGCTGGAGGTGATTTGGATTCTTGGTGAATTTGGGGGCTTCTCTGGGTATAAGCTGAACCTGGGCAAGAGCGAGTTGTTCGTGGTGCACCCGGGGGATCAGGAGGAGGGGATTGGTAGGCTCCCACTGAAGCAGGCAGGGAAGAGCTTCAGGTACCTAGGAGTCCAGGTGGCTGGGATCTGGGGGGCCCTGCACAAGCTCAACCTCACAAGGTTGGTGGAACAGATGGAGGAGGAGTTCAAAAGGTGGGATATGTTACCACTGTCACTGGCGGGGAGGGTGCAATCCGTTAAGATGACGGTGCTCCCGAGGTTTTTGTTCCTGTTCCAGTGCCTTCCCATCCTTATCCCGAAGGCCTTTTTTAGGAGGGTCAACAGGAGTATTACGGGATTTGTGTGGGCGCGTGGGACTCCGAGGGTGAGAAGTGTGTTCTTGGAACGGGGCAGGGATAGGGGGGTGCTGGCGTTGCCCAACCTCTGTGGGTACTACTGGGCTGCCAACGCAGCGATGGTGTGTAAGTGGGTAATGGACGGGGAAGGGGCAGCATGGAAGAAGATGGAGGTGGCGTCCTGTGTGGGCACGAGCCTGGAGGCGCTGGTAACGGTGCCGTTGCCGCTCCCTCCAACGAGGTATACCACGAGCCTGGTGGTGGCGGCTACCCTCAAAATTTGGGGGCAATGGAGACGGCATAGGGGAGAAGTGGGGGGCTCGATGGAGGCCCTGATACGGGGGAACCATCGGTTTGTCCCAGGGAGCATTGATGGCGGATTTCTGGGCTGGCACAGGGTAGGGGTTGGAGGTTGAGGGACCTGTTTGTGGAGGGGAGGTTCGCAAGCTTGGGGGAGTTAGAGGGGAAGTTTGGGCTTCCCCTGGGGAACATGTTTCAGTACATGCAGGTTAGGGCGTTTGCCAGGCGGCAGGTGGAGGGGTTCCCCTTGCTGCCCCCACGTGGGGTACGGGACAGGGTGCTCTCGGGGGTGTGGGTTGGAGGCGGGAGGATTTCGGACACATACCGGGTAATGCAGGAGGTAGACGAGGCCTCGGTGGAGGAACTGAAGGGTAAATGGGAAGAGGAGCTGGGTGAGGAGATTGAGGAAGGGACGTGGGTGGATGCCCTGGAGAGAGTGAATTTCCTCCTCTTCCTGTGCGAGGCTTAGCCTCATACAGTTCAAGGTGCTGCATAGGGCCCACATGACTGGGACGAGGATGAGTAGGTTTTTCGGGGGCGAAGACAGGTGTGTTAGGTGCTCGGGGAGCCCAGCGAACCACGCCCATATGTTTTGGGTGTGCCCAGTGCTGGGGGAGTTTTGGATGGGGGTAGCAAGGACGGTGTCGAGGGTGGTGGGATCCAGGGTCAAGCCAGGCTGGAGACACTCAATTTTTGGGGTTGCAGTGGAACCGGGAGTGCAGGAGGCGAAAGAGGCTGGTGTCCTGGCCTTTGCGTCCCTATTAGCCTGGCGGAGGATTCTTCTTCGGTGGAAGGATGCGAGGCCCCCAAGCGTGGAGGCCTGGATCAATGATATGGTGGGGTTCATCAAATTGGAGAAGGTGAAATTTGCCCTGAGGGGATCAGTTTAAGGGTTCTTTAGGCGGTGGCAGCCTTTCCTGGACTTCCTGGCGGAACGGTAAGGAAATAGAGCGGCATTGGTTCGGTGGGAGGGAGAACTGTGTTCACGGGTTTGTGGGATGTGGCGGGTGTTATCTCTTTCCCTGTTGTTGTTTATTTTTTTTTGTTTGCAGTTGCTTTTGTAGTTGGGTGGGTGTTGTTCTTGGGTTTTTACCATGGTTGTTTTGTTAATAATGTTTTGTTATTTATATTTTGTGAAAATCTTAATAAAAATTATTTTTATAAAAAGGTTGGGCATTTCCGCCATGGTCGTCTTTATGAATTCTGAGTCGTCCCAGTTAGGAGCATACACATTTACCATTACGACCGGTGCCCCTTCCAGGACACCGCTGACCATGATGCACCTTCCCCCTGAGTCCGTAACTGTCTTGGTTTCCGTAAAGCTTGTCCTTTTGCAAATTAATGTTGCTACCCCCCTAGCCCTCGTCCTGTAGCACAAATGGTATGTGTGTCCCAGCCAGCCCTTCCTTACCAGCAGTCGGTCCTTCTCCCTCGGGTGTGTAGGTAGATTTATGTTTGCCTTTCGGCTTTTTAAGTGGCAGAGAGTGTGGATCTTTTCACTGGGCCGTTGAGTCCCCTTACTTTCCAGATAACACGCCCCTGCACTCCGGGGTTTCCCTTTGCTTGGGGGCCCTCCAAAATGGCCAGGGTCGCCGCTCTCACTATGGGGTTGGGCCCCAGGGTTTCCCTTTGTCCAGGGGGCACCCAATGTGGCCGGCAGCTGTGTATGCTATGTGGGTGTGCCCCTGCGCTCCAGGGTCTCCCTTCGCCCTGATGCCCTCCCAAGTGGTTGCTTGCGACACCATCTTGGTTCCTCGCCCTGTTCCATGCCCGCCGAGGCCAATGTCTGTACAGCTTCACTATCTCACCCTTCTCTTTGCTTCTCTTTTGTTCTGTGCTCTCCCTGAGACTCCTAGCCCCTGTCCCTTTGTTCCCCCACCCCCAACACCTTGTGCCAGGTGCTCCCTCTCCCCTGAGAGGCATGCCATAGCCCTCCTGTGCTGGCCATCCTCGCTAGTATGGTGACCCTCCTCAATACACCTCTTAACCCTCAAATGTTACCCAGAATTTGGCCCCTTTTTCTGGCAGGTCCGCCCCAATGTCCTGATACACTCTTATGGCCTTCCCTTCCCACGAGCTCTGTTTCATTTGCTGGGCCCACTTGGTCTTGGAACCGGTGTAGCCTTGCAGTAATTGCTCTGGGCTGGTCCCTGGCTTTGGGCTTGGGTCAGAGCGACCTGTGCACCCTGTCTATTTCTGGTGGGTTTAGGAATGCATCCTTTCCCACTAGCTTGCCCATCATTTGTCCGATGTAACCTGTTGGGCCTCTGCCTTCTATTCTCTCTGGAAGACCCACTATTTTAATGTTCTGCTGTCTGGACCTATTTTCCTGGTCCTCCACTTTCCCTCTTAGTCTCCCCTGGTCTGCTACTAACCGTTTGATCTTGGCTTCTAGGGTTATCAACCTGTTGCTCTGGTCCGAGGCGGTCCTCTCCACTGCAGAATCGTTTTTTTCTGTACCTTCACTTCCCTTTCCAGGCCTTCGATGTTCTGCTGCATTTTTGCAGCGTCTCCATCATTGCTTGGAGCTCCGACCAGAGCTCCGCCTTTATGCTGGTCGCTGCATTCTGCTCACACACCACCTGAACCTCCGTCTTGTCTTCTGGGGCCGCCTGCCTGCGCTTCTGCCACTCATGCGCCTTTCTGTTGCTGCTGTCTCTTCGCTTTGGTGTTTTTCTTGCCTCCAGCTATCTGTCTATCTCTTTCCCCGTTGCTGTTCCTTACCCTCAAAGAATTTTTTCTAATTGCCTTCCTCCTAGCATCAGGCACATGCTACAATAACTTCAAAATAGCCGCTGTACAGGCATTCATGAAAAATTTCTTTTTGAGCTGGGTACACAGTAGGGCGCTAATGTTGATATTAATATCAATTATAAGTTTTCATAGAAAATATATTGTTTTATATCATTTAACATTTTCAAAGTTTGTAATTTGGAATGGATGCTTTGCTTTTTAGGTGATTAAACTAAGAGCTATGTACGTATGTAAATAGTTTCTTCAGATTAGCCTCTAATCCGGTTTGATTTCTTCAGGTATTTTAGGAAATGCTGGCAACCTGCCTGTTCTGCCGAACCCTGTACTAACTGCAACCCTGCTTCAGATGAATCAAACACAGGTAACTTCAAATAGAAACCACACTTTCAGGAATGTATTCCAATATATAAAAGCCATGATGTGGAGCTGCTGGACTGGGGTGGGCACAGTAAGAAGTCTTGCAACAACAGGTTTATTTGGAATCACGAGCTTTCAGAGCGTAGCTCCTTCATCAGGTGAGTCCTTCCATCACCTGATGAAGGAGTTACGCTCCGAAAGCTCGTGATTCCAAATAAGCCTGTTGGACTTTAACCTGGTGTTGTAAGACTTCTTAATAGATAAAATCATACTGTTGAACAAGTGCAGACAAGCTCTGAATCTGGTTGAATTGTTGCACATTATCTGCAGTGGAATTCCATTTGTCCCCATCTTCTTTCCTGGGTGGATAATGGAAACTGGCAGCTAGTGGAACCTCAAGTTTTTGGTGTAGTACATCTGGCACAATAATAACTTTTAAGCATGAGGTTCATATGTTCATTTCTATCTGGCTGTATGGAGATTTGAAGAATCCTGTCCAGCATACCATGAATTACTTTGAAATGCAATTGGTATTCTGTGTAATTTATTTTTTTAAATAAATTTAGAGTACCCAATTTTTTATTTTCCAATTAAGGGTCAATCCGCCTACCCTGCACATATTTTTGGGTTGTAGTGGTGAGACCCACGCAGACATGGGAAAAATGTGTAAATGTGACCTGGGGCCAGAATCAATAACGGGTCCTAGTCACCATGAGGCAGCAGTACTAACCACTGTGCCGCCTGTTCTGTGTAATTTCTAACAGTCTATATAATGTCCAATAAATTAACTAATCTCAATAGTAACTTGCAAATAAAATCTGACAAAAAAAAAAAACCTTTTCTGCAGAACTTTTGGTTATTGACTTAAAATACTCTCTTGCCTGTTGCTATTCTTAGTTATTCGCAGCTGGAAAGATAAATTTAATCTTGTTTTGGTTGTTCATGAGAGCCCAAGAGGTTACCTTTTCTTTGAAGAGCTCCTCTGGTGTTTATTCCCCCCAAAAAAATCTTGTTATGGGCTTTTTTCAAATAACTGATTTGTTGCTTGACTGGAGATTTGCTTCAATCCCCATGGAAGCCACTCTAGTGACTCCACCAACTGGGAGGAAATGTGTATGCAAGAGCAGATCTGTTGACTGCAGTGTTCGCGGTGATATTTGGCCAGCATGAGTTTGGATCTGGAGCTGCTTAAACCTGAGAAAATTGTGTGTGGATCAGTGTGTCATGGTGTTATTTTTTCACAGATTTTTGAAGTTGAAAGTACATTTTTACATGTAGTAGAAAATGTTGCTGTTCTTTCTCCACTGATTTACCTTTTTTTCAGCTGTGCCTGCCCAAGAGGCCTTTATTTAGTTGTGTACTCAGTGAATATCCATAAGAAATAGGAACATGAGCCCTTTGAGTCTGCTCCACCATTTAATAAGATCATGGATGATCTAACACAGTCCATTTTCCCATTTTATAATAATCTTTATTGTCACAAGTAGGCTTACATTAATACTGCAATGAAGTTACTGTGAAAAGCCCCCAGTCGCCGCATTCCGACACCTGATTGGGCACACAGAGGGAGAGTTCAGAATGTCCAAATTACCTAACAACATGTCTTTCGGGACTTGTGGGAGGAAACTAGAGCACCCGGAGGAAACCCACACAGCAAGGGGAGAACATGCAGACTCTGCAGACAGTGACCCATGTCGGGAATCGAACCTGGGACCCTGGCGAGTGAAGCAACATTGCTAACCACTGTGCTGTTGCGCCGCACTTTCATTCCCTTAGATTTAAAAATCTATCCATCTTGGCCTTGAAACTGTTCAAGCACTCTGCCTCCACAGCTTCCTGGGGTAAAGGATTCCAAAGATTCACCACTCTTGAGAAGAAATTCTCCCTCTGATCCATTTTAAATGAGCACCTCTTATACTGCAACTATGTCCTCCGGTCCTACACTCCCATGAATGGAAACATCCAATGTTTACTCTGCCTAACCCCCTAAGAATCTTGTGTTTCAAATCATATCACTGCAAATTGTCCTGAGCTCCAACGAGTACAGACTCGACCTGTTTAATCTTTCCTCATATGGCAGTCCCTCCATGTTTGGCATCGTCCTTGTAAACCTCCTCTCTACTGCCTCCAAAGATATCTTTACTTAAATAAGGGAACTAAAGCTGCACACAGTAGTCTAGATGTTGCCTCACTCGTACCTTGTAGATTGCAACAACTCTTCTTTACCGTTATACTCCAGTCCCCTTGAAATAAAAGCCAGCATTCGATTTGCCTTCCCTATTACCTTCAGCACCTATGTACTAGCTTTCTGGGTTTCATTAACAAAGACTCCCTGTCCCGTTGTGCTACAGCTCTCTGCAATGTCTCCATTTAAATAAAAATATGCCTCCTTATTCTTTATGTCAAAATGAACAATCTCATTTTTTCACATTGAGTTCCATTCACCAATTATCTGGCCACTCAATATCTCTCTGTAAACTATTTGCACCCTCCTTTTCAACCCGTCTTCTCTGCCACCTTTGTATATCGTCTGCAAATTTGGCCACAGTACACTCTCATCCTTCCTCCAAATCATGACGTTATATTGTGCGGAGCTGTGGTCCCAGCACTGATTTTTGTGGCACTCCACTGATTACTTCCCTCCAACCTGAGAAAAACCCTTTCGCTACTTGCTGCTTCCTGTTAATTAGCCAATCCTCTATCCATTCCCGAATTATTACCTCCAACACATTGCGTTCCTATCTTGCGTAATAGCCTTTGGTGTGACACGTTATCAATGCCTTTTGAAAATAAAATATACAGCATTGACTGGTTCCTCTCTCTCCTCTGGCTGATACCTCAAAGAACTCTAGTAAATTTGTCAGACATGATTGACCTTTATGAAACCACGCTGACTGTGCTTGATCAGATTATGACTTTCCAAATGCACTGATAGAGTCTCTCAATCAATTCTGACATTTTCCAGTAACTGAAGTTAGACTAACTGGCATGCAGTTTCTTACATTCTGCCTCCTTCCCTTTTTGAACAAGGGTACCACATTGGCAGTTTTCCAATCCTTTGGCACAATTCCAGAATCCAAGGAAAATGGCTGCCAATGCATCCATGATCTCTGCAAACTACTTCCTTTTTAACATCCTGGGGTGAAAACCATTGTGTCCAGGGGACTTGACCGCTGTTAACCCCATGAGTTTGCATAAAACTAATTCTCTGGTGATAGTGACTGTATTCAATTCCTCCCGTGTAATTTAAAAAAATTATTTCTGAGTGCTTGTAGCATCCTCTACTCAGTAAAGACCAATGCAAAGTATTTATTTAACTCCGCTGCCAGTTCCTTGCTCCCCATAATTGCTTCCCAAGTTTCATTCTCCAAGGGGCCAATGCTTTCTTTTACTTTTATTGCTATTTTTACTTCTCTCTTCCTTTTAATGTATTTAAAACAGCAGGCAGCATGGTGGCGCAGTGGTTAGCACTGCTGTCTCACGGCACTGAGGTCCCAGGTTCAATCCCGGCCCTGGGTCACTATCCTTGTAGAGTTTGCAGAGTAGATGAATTGGCCACGCTAAATTGCTCCTTAATTGGAAAAAAAATGAATTGGGTACTATAAATTTATTTTAACAGACAATAAGCTTTTTTGTTTCATGCCAGAATTTCCTTATAGTTTATTTTCTCCTTCCTAATCATTCTTTTAGTCTGTCTTTGCTGCATTCTGAATCTTTCCCACTCTTCTGACCTACCAGTAACCGTTGCCAGCTTATGTTTCCACTTTCAACTTAATATCCTCTTTAATGTCCTTGGTTGCTTAGTTCTTCCTTACCTTAGTTCTTGCTTAGTTCTTCCTTGCCTTAAAGTCTTTGCTTCTCATTGAGATGTATATTTGCTGGAAGTCATGAATTATCTCTCCAAATGTCTGCCACTGCTCATCTATTGTCTTGCCTGTTAATCAATGTGACCAGTTCACTCTGGCCAATTCCATCATTACACCTTCGTAATTCGCCTTTTTTGAGTTTAACACTGATATTTCAGTCCCATTTTGTCTCAAAATGCTAAATTTTAATGCTAAATTTTAATGCTAAATTCTATCATACTGTGATCACTACTTCCTAGGAGATCCTTAACCTTGAGATCATTGATTAAATCTACCTTGTTGCACATTACCAGATCCAAAATAGCCTGACCCCTGGTTGGCTCCATAATCTATTTCTCCAAGAAACCATCCCAAATGCACTCCCCCAATTCATTCTCATGACTGCCATTTCCAATTGATCAGCCCAATCTATATGAAAATTAAAGTCACCCATGATTAATGCAGTGCTCTTTTTTTCAGTAAATTTTTCCATTGAAGGGGCAATTAGTGTGGCCAATCCACCTACCCTGCACATCTTTAGGTTGTGGGGATGAGACCCACGCAGATATGGGAAGAATGTGCAAACTCCACATGGACAGTGACCCAGGGCCAGGATCGAACCTTCCCGTCTGGTCTTCCTAAAAGTCAAATAATCATGAATGTTGATTTCCCAACTTTGAACATCTTGCAACTATATCTCAGAAATTGCTATCAGATCATACCCATTTAACTTTATTTTGTGCCATCAATGCATTTATTTTTTTTTGTATGCTATGTGCTTCAAGATACAGCACTCTTAGTTTTGTTTTTCTACCATCTTTTAAGCCTATCTCAAGGGACATAAAGCCACTGATTTTTGCCTTTTATTCCCATGTGTTCCTCTTTTGCTTTCACTTTTTCTACCTCCTGTTTCTTTTTAAAATTTTGATTTTTTTTATTTAAAAAAAAAGTCCAATTCTTTTTTTTCCCCATTTAAGAGGTAATTTAGCGTGGCCAATTCACCTACCCTGCACGTCTTTGGGTTGTGGGGTTGAAACCCGCGCAGACATACGGACACTGACCTGGGGCCGGGATCAAAACTGGGTCCTCAGTGCTGTGAAGCAGCAGTCCCTTTTCTGCCTGTGCAAACTCAGCCTGGGGAGTGACCACCACTCTAAACATGCTATCCACGAAAATCAGTGTGCCATATGATCTGGGGCGAGGATTGAATCATGCCTTATTCTGATCCAGTCTTATCTAACTAGTCAGACAAATAAGGAAGCTAATAGAATGTTTTTGTTAATTGTAAGGGGCCATCATTACAAAAGAAGGGTTATGCTTCAGCTGTGCAGGTTATTGGTGAGACCACATCTGTGGTACTGTATACAGTTTTGGTCACTTTACTTAAGGAAAGATGTAAATGCTTTAGAAGCAATTCAGAGGTTTACGAGACTAATACTTGGATTGGGCAAGTTGTCTTATGAGGAAAGGTTTGGACAGGTTATGCTTCTATTCATTAGAGTCCAGAAGAGTGAGGGGTGAATTGACTGAAACGTTTTAAGATTCTGAGGGATTGTGACATGGTGCATGTAAAGAGTATGTTTACTCTTTTGGGAGAATCTAGATCGAGGGGGTCGCTCATTTAAGACCGATGAGACATTTGTTCTGATATCCTAGACCAGACCCAAAGAGTGGTAGGGTACTGGACCAAAACCCCAATATTTTAATTTATTTTGTAAGACTGAAAGAATAACTTCACTCCAGGAGTGATTGCAGGAAGAAATAAGGATTTTAAAAAAAATGTTATTGTTAACACAGTATGAAAATCTTTAACCTTCTCACACCAGAAAATAGCTTACAATTTCTGGGATAGCGCAGTGGTTAGCGCTGCTGCCTCACAGCTCCAGGGTCCCGGGTTCAATTCCAGCCTTGGGTGACTGTGGGTGGAGTTTGCATTTTCTCCCCATGCCTGCGTAGGTTCTCCGGGTGCTCCGGTTTCCTCCCACAGTCCAAAGATGTGCAGGTTAGGTGGATCGGGGTCAGGGAGGAGGCATGGGCTTAAGTAGAGTGCTCTTTCCAAGGGCTGGTGCAGACTCAATGGGCCGAATGACCACCTCTGTAAATTCTATGATTCTAAATTGCCCCTTAAAAATACTACTAAATACAATCCCCTTAATTATTATCTCTCTTCCCAATTAAATAACAAGAAAGGAAAAACATACAACTCAAACCATCCTACATCAACTAATGGCATAGAGTAATTTATATGTTTGTATACACTAGTGTTCAATTTGGTAGTTGGTGAGAAATAGGGACTGAACTCTGAATTTTGTTCTTTCTGCTTGTTGACACTGAAGATAGTACATCTCCTGAACTCCAGTGCCTTACTGAGAACAAAGTATTTTATTAGTGGATTATTTGTTTTGACACTTTCATCTTAAAACTTCGTAAAGTTCGGATGAATTACTTTTCTGTATGGTTCATCTGTACCTTGTGACCAGCTTCATTTTAACTGATTATTTTATTAGAATGCTGTGTTGGGAAATGGACTATTTCAGAATCTACTACGAATGCAGGTAGCGCAACAGCAGCAGTTGCTCTTGAGCAAGGAGAATCCAGCAATCAACAATGTGAGTTATAGTTCAGATTCTAGCTGGTTTAATCTCAAATCCTCAAAACTGGATTTGTATTGTGATATGTTTATTCTCAATGCTATTTTATTCTTAACATTCACAGGCAGCACGGTGGCACAGTGGGTTAGCCCTGCTGCCTCACGATGCTGAGGTGCCAGGTTTGATCCCAGCTCTGGGTCGCTGTCCGTGTGGAGTTTGCACATTCTCCCTGTGTTTGCGTGGGTTTTGCCCCCACAACCCAAAAGATGTGCAAGGTAGATGGATTGGTCACGCTAAATTGCTCCTCAATTTGAAAAAAATGAATTGGGTACTCTAAATTTAATTTTTTTTTTTAAATTCTTAACCTTCACCTATTCCCTCCTAAAGGATCAACTTGTGCATTGGTATGGTTAGAGAGGTGCTACAGCTACTTCCAGTAAATTTGTGTAAATTTTAATGGTGAGTGTTGGAAGGATAATGAGCTGAGGGAGGAAGGAGCGAAACAATTGAATCAGCCCCTATTTAGTGTCCACGTGTTAGCAGGGAGATTCTGGGTAATGATCAGGAGTTTGCTTTTTTAGATGCACAGAGATGTTTGTACTCCTTGTGACATTTTGCAGGCTCTTGTTTTCATCTGGATGGGGAATCCTATGTTCTACCAAATGTAATTGTCTTGTGATTCCTGTAACTCATTGGAAAAACTGAGTAAACCAGTTCTCTTTTTTTGTCCATTTTTAAATATTAAAAGTAGCATTTTTAAAATTATACTATAATCTTTATTGTCACAACTAGGCTTACATTAACACTGCAATTAGGTAACTGTGAAAACCCCTAGTCGCCACATTCCGGCGCCTGTTCGGGTACATGGAGGAAGAATTCTGAATGTCCAATTCACCTAACAAACACTTCTTTCAGGCTTGTTGGAGGAAACCCGGAGGAAACCCACGGAGACACAGGGAGAACTGCAGACTCCGCACAGACAGTGACCCAAGCCAGGAATTGAACTTGGGACCCTGGTGCTGTGAAGCAACAGTACTAACCACTGAGCTACCATGCCACCCTAGCAAACGTCAGTCAAAATGTTTGTTTCTTTTGCGACCTGATCAGGCATAATATAGATGGTGATGATGAGTCCTAATTCTCTACTTATCAAGTACCTATCCCTTTCCTTAATATCCAGGTAAACATTTGGCAATGCACTGAGAAATGTACTGGAGGCCCTGTCTAGTGACTATCTTTAGCAATGGGCTTACCCTGTATAAAGATCTTATTAGTTACAAGTGATAAAGTACCGCTTCTTGTTGCATTCTAAAGTTCGAATATCAGGCAGATTTATGGGCAACTAAAATGTTAGCCATATCTCTTTAATAGTGAACAACGGGCATTCTTGGACCAACAACGTTTTCAAAAATCATAATTCCGAAGAAGCTAATCTTTTGTAAATAACTTCTCAAGCACAAGATTTTTCTCCTTAAAGGAAGTTTCAAACTGTCCGTTCTTATGGGGTATTCCAGTTTTCCCTTATTTCAATTGTTGCCTTTTATATCCCAGAAAAGAGTTATGAAGGTTTTGTGGATTCAAGATGGGAGGTGGCCTTTAAAGAGGGGAAGCGGTGGCACAGTGGTATTGCCGCTGGACTAGTAATCCAGAGAGCCAGGGTAATCCTGGAATGGTGAAATTTCAACTCTATAAAATATCTGCAATTAAAAGCCTAATGACGACCATGAAACCATTGAGGATTGTCGTAAAAAGCCCAACTGTTTCACTAATGTCCTTTAGAGCAGTGTTCTTCAAAGTCAGGGCCGCGACCTGCGGGCGGGTGTCAGGGGGGTTGCGGAGCAGTTGTCCGTGGCGCTCCTGATTGCGCAAATACCCACGCAGCTGCCGGCTTTTCATAACACCGGCTGCGAACATGTTAAGAACATAGAACATACAGTGCAGAAGGAAGCCATTCGGCCCATCGAGTCTGCACCGACCCACTTAAGCCCTCACTTCCACCCTATCCCCGTAACCCATTAACCCCATCTAACCTTTTTGGTCACTACGGGCAATTTATCGCGGCCAATCCACCTAACCTGCACATCTTTGGACTGTGGAAGGAAACCGGAGCACCCGGAGGAAACCCACGCAGACATGAGAACATGCAGACTCCGCACAGTGTCCCAGCAGGGAATCGAACTGGGGACCCTGGTGCTGTGAAGCCACGGTGCTATCCACTTGTGCTGCCTGTGCATGTTTTTTTAACATGTTAAAAAAAATTTGGCCGCATTGCGCATGCGGACGCCATGATCGGTTGCAGCTTTTTGTTTTACAAGTTCTGTAGTGGTTTTTATTCATTTATTTTATTCATTTATTTTATTCATTCTTTTTACAAGTTCGGGGGGGGGGGGGGAGTTTATTCATTTTCTTTCATTTATTTTACTAATTTTTATTTTTTTCTGCAAGTTGGGGGGGTGGGGGGTTCCTTTAAAATTTTACAGGAAATAAATTCAGAGCTTTGGACAGATGGAGACTCCATACTTTCCGACACGGAAAGCTTCACCTTCATCCAACGGGTTGCATTGGAGGAGCGTGTACGCGGGCCAAAGGGACCCAAAACCATTTCCTCCATTTTTTTTGTCAGCAACAAACAAGGTAAGAGAAAATGGTGGGTCGCGCAGGTCGGCCAGCATGGGTCGCGAAGGTCGGCCGGGTTGGGTCCCGAAGGTTGTCCAGTTGGTAAAAATGGGTCCCCGGAAAAAAAGTTTGAAGAACACTGCTTTAGGGAAGGGAATTGCCGCCCTTTCTTGGTCTGGCCTACATGTGACTCCACAGCAATGTAATTGAAATGGTCAGTAAGCCACTCGGTTGTATTCAACCGCTACAGAGAAAATACATGCATGAAACCAGATAGACCACCTGGCAGCTATCTAGACACCGGAAATTACATAGGCAAACTTAGCCCTGTTGATCCTGCAAAGTTCTCCTTATTAATAGCTGGGGGTTTGGCAAAATTTGGGAGAGCTGTCTCACTGACAAGTCGAGCAACAGCCTGACGGTCATACTCAGAATCATACCTTCTAGATAATGTCCCAGACACCACCATCAGTATTCCTGAGTATCTACTGTCCCACTGACAGGATAGACCCAGAAGGGGTGACAGCACAACGGTATCCAGTAGGGAGGGAGTTGCCCTGTGAGTCCTCAACATCAACTTAGGACCCCATGAAGTCTCATGGCACCAGGCCAAACGTGGGCAAGTAAACTTTCTGCTGATTACCACATACCGTCTCCCCACAACTGATGGATCAGTATTCCTCCATTTTGAACACCAATTGCAGGAACCACTGAGGATGGCAAGGACGCAGATTGTTCTCTGGGTGGGGGACTTCATTGTCTATCACCAATAGTGACTCGGTCCTAAAGGACATAGCTGCAAGACTGGTACTGCTGCAGATGGTGAGGGAACCAACAAGAGGGAAAAACATACTTGCCTGCTGCAGATTTATCCGCCCATGACAGTATCAGTAGGAGTGACTGTTGCAGAGTCCTTGCGGAGACAAAGCCCCATCTTCACATTGAGGATACCCTCCATTGTTTTGTGTTGCACTGCCCCTTGTTAAATGAGATATACTTTGAACAGATCTAGCAACTCGAGACTGGACATCCATGAGGTGCTGTGGGCCATCAACAGCAGAATTGTTCTCGACCACAATCTCTAACTTCATGGCTCAACATATCCCCCATTCTACCATTACCACCAAGCCAGGTTCAATGAAGAGAGCAGGAGGATATGTCAGGAGTGACACCAGGCATACTTAAAAATGGGGTGTCAACCTGGTGAAGCTACGACTCATGACTATGTGTGCCAAGCAGCATGTAGCAGACAGAACTAAGTGATTCCATGACCAACGGATTAGATCGAAGCCCTGCAGTCCTGCCACATCCAGCCGTGAATTGTGGTGGGCAATTAAATATCTTATTGGAGGGGGAGGATCCACCAAGATCCCCATCCACAATGATGGAGGAGCCCAGCACATCTGTGCAAAAAAATGAGGCTGAAACATTTGCAACAATCTTAAGCCAGAAAGGCCAAGGTTTTGATCTATCTTGTCCTCCTCTGGAGGTCCCCAGCATCACACTTGCCAGTCTTCAACTAATTCGATTCACTCCACATGATATCAAGAAAGGGCTGAAGGAACTGGATATTGCAACGGCTATGGGCTCTGAGAATATTTTGGCAATAGTCCTGGAGACTTGTGTTCCAGAACTCTCGAGGCAAGCTGTTACAACACTGGCACCTACCTGTCAATATGGAAAATTGTCTGGGTATGTCCTGTACACAAGAAATAGGACAAGTCGAACCTAGCTAATTACCGTTCCATCAATCTACTCTCGATATCAGGAAAGTGATGGAAGGAGTCATCTGTGCTGTCAGGTGGCACTTATTCAGCAATAATCTCACAAGCTCCATTTGAGTTCTGCCGGGGTCACTCGGCTCCTGACCTCATTATAGCCTTGGTTCAAACGTGGTGAGGTGAGAGTCACTACTCTTGGCATCAAGGTAGCACTTGACTGAGTATGGCATCAAGGAACCCTAGATTCAATGGGATTAGCGGGAACAATCTCCTGGTTGGAGTCACACCCGGCACAAAGAAGGATGGCTGTGGTGGTTGGATCATCTCAGCTCCAGGACATCGTTGCAGGAGTTCCTCAGTGTAGTGTGCTGGCCCAACCATCTTCAGCTGCTTTATCATTCAGCTTCCATCGCAAGGTCAGAATTGGGGATGTTAGCTGATGATTGCACAATGTTCAACACCATTCTTGACTCCGGAATTGAAGCAGTTCATGTCCAAATGTCGCAAGGGCTAGGTAGATGCCAAAGTTGGAATTGTGCTGTGGCAGCTTGGTTTGGGGCTTGGCTTATTATGTCAGGGTCAACACTTTTGTTGTACAGCAAGTCTTCACTGTGGTTATGTTCCTGAAAATCATGACTTTTAAATAGAATGGTTTGTCTAGGAATATGATAAAACTGCAGCTGCAGTCGTAGGACCTAACTTATCAGACAAAATAAACATTAAAACATATCAAGATCCAATCCAAAGCCGACGCTCTGGTGAATAGGAAGGGAAGTTCCCAGTGGTCCAGAAGTGCTAAGCTGAGGTGTTTTTGGAATTGGCAGTCAGGAAATGCAGGAGCCGATCTGCGACATCCCACAGCGAGGGAGCAATGAGGTGATGACTAGATGTCCTGTTTAATGATAGCTGAGGGATAAATATTGGTCGAGGCCAGGTAATTCTCTTGCTCATCTTTGAACAGCATTAGAGAAACCTTTATGCCCACTTATGTAAACAGACAGAATCGCAATTGAATGTCTCGTGTGAAAAGTCAGGCAGAGTATTTTAAATTTTGCGGTTCTTGTTAGATTTCACTATTGATGAATGCACTGTGTTCAGTGATTACTGCAAATATAAGTAAGGAAGAATGGGTATGGACAATCACACTATGCTTAATTGACTTGTTGCCAATGTGGCAAAGGAAAATTTGAATGTAAACTCCAGTATTGTACCAATGTATTTATAGAACATACAACATACAGTGCAGAAGGAGGCCTTTCGGCCCATCGAGTCTGCACCGACCCACATTAAGCCCTCACTTCCTCCCGATCCCCGTAACCCATTAACCCCTCCTAACCTTTATGGATTCTAAGGGCAATTTATCATGGCCAATCCTCCTAACCTGCACGTCTTTGTACTGTGGGAGGAAACCGGAGCACCCGGAGGAAACCCATGCAGACATGGGGAGAACGTGCAGACTCCGCACAGACAGTGACGCAGCAGGGAATCTAACCTGGGACCCTGGTGCTGTGAAGCCACAGTACTAACCACTTGTTCTACCGCGCTGCCCCAAATGCTCTGGATATTTAAATGATACCTCCCAAAATAAGCACATTGGGATCTTAGCCACCAGTTCTGTATTCTACTTCCACAGCTCAACATAATCTTTTCCTGATGTACCCAAGTTTATAAAGCTCAAATCTATTATTTTGTTAGGTGCCTTGATCAGATGTTGGGATTAAACTTTGCATAAATAATGATGCCTTATAGGGCAGCACGATGGCACAGTGGTTAGCACTGGGTCTACGGCACTGAGGACCCGGGTTCGAATCCCAGCCCTGGGTCACTGTCCGTGTGGAGTTTGCACATTCTCCCCGTGTCTGCGTGGGTTTCACCCCCACAACCCAAAAGATGTGCAGGTTAGGCGGATTGGCCATGCTAAATTGCCCCTTAATTGGGAAAAAATAATCAGGTACTCTAAATTTAAAAAAAATAAAATAAATAATGATGCCTTATTAAAGTTATAATAAATTCACCAAGAGATCGATGCATCCAATTCAAGGTAATGTTTAAAGTTGGTGTCTGCACTTTCCAAGTACAGAAGGAAGTTCATATAAACCACTGGTGTAGCTTGTAACCCATCATTTCAACACACAGCTTTTCTTATTTGACTCAATTGTATTTTGGAATCTGGTTTGTTCCACCCTTGGAACAGAATGCGCCCTGCTGTTCATTCTAAAGTATGTTTGATTGGTGGAAAGAATTTTATTTAATTTAGATTTTTCACTATGATGGTTCAGTTGGTTACAGGACAGCTAGCCAGATACACTTCCATGTTCTAATTTGGGTCCAGCCTGAGTTGATTTCCACTAGAGCAATTGGTTTGGGTGAGGGAGGTGCAAACGTAACCAGGGTTCTGTTCCCACTTATTGTAATATAATGTTCCTGCTTAAAAGTAGATTGTAGACAAGGAAATAACTGCCTCAGCTACATTAATGTACTATGGAACAGCTTGACAATCTGTATCACGTAGGTCTGTGGATAAGGAATTGACACTTGAGTGAAATACTGGGAGACAGTGGACACACATGCTGCACAAGTTGATTCCTTTTGAATAAGAGGAGAAAGAAATTGGAGCAAAAATCAATGAATTAATGGGGAAAGATATTTTACTACTTTAACATTCTCTTTAACATTGCATCTCCAGAAGCCCAGTTTACTTGGAGACCCATCTGTTTTGCTTCAAGCGGCTTTGGGCCTAGGACCAGCTACAATGTTGAACCCTGGGAAAGGAATTTTGGCTGATTCACCAAAAGGTAAATTCAGAAAGTTTCAGGCAGCACAACTGGCTAACTACTTTGAACGATACAAAAAGACAAATAGGTAATGAATGAAATACGTAATGCGAGGCTTGTACAAAGCACAACAAAGCATTGTTGAGTTGCAGTCAAGGCAACTGATGAATACAGAGACTCCGCTGCTATCTGTGCCAGCAAATAAAAGATGCTCTAACATAACAGCCCTTTGCATGGATAATGACTGTACACAAATGAGCTTTACCTCAACTTGCAAACGTCCCTTCTGCACTGGTATGATGTTTCTGCCATTTTGGTTTCTGACTAAGACTGCATATTTAATAAAGTGAGGCAGCCAAAAGGAGCTCATTGCCTGCTGATGAATTATGGTAGTCTTGTTTGGTTTGGATTTTTAAAGAACAATGTAAAAGTAAAATGTACTATTATACTTCACATTCTGCCAATTCTGTGGAACACAATGTTGAACTTTAGGGTATTTGATGTCAGTATTAAGGAATTGGCTCCAACACCAGTTTCCAAAACAGGTTGCATTCTTTTAAAGATCTGAGTTCAGTTGTTTTTTTACGTGTGAACGAAGATGGAATGTAGAAAACAATGCCAGCTTATATTTACATGACACCTTTAAGATAATGAAACCCCCAAGGTGCTTTACAGGAGCATTATGAGCAAAGTATGACACTTGGGCCCATAAGGAGATAATTGGCTCAGATGACTAAAAGCTCAGCCGGAGGTAAGTCTCGAGTGTCTTAAAAGAGGAACGTGAGGTGGAGTGGTGTCGGGATGGAATTTCAGAGCTTGGACCTCGAAGGCATAAGCAATGGTTGAACAATTATAATAGGAAATGCATAGTAGGCCAGAATTAGTTTGAGTGCAGATATCTGCTTGACATTCAATTTATTTTGTTGCTTTAGAAGTATTAGTTGTTGGTACATACGAATATCTTGTCAAATTAAATAATAGGTTTTAATTCCAATGTCCACAACTTTTGAGGCATAAATCCTTTCAATTTTGGCATGGTGCTTTGTGGTATTGTATAAATTAGTCCGGTGGGGATTAAATTAGCTCGGGAGGGTGGTATTCTTTTCCAAGGTTGAAGATTTCATTGATTCATACTGTTTACAGCGCAGAAATATCTACGCCGGTCAACAAAGGTCTGACTACACTAATCCCATTTTCCAGCACTTGGCCCACAGCCTTGAAGCTTATTGCAGCAGTAGTGAATATTTAAATACGTCACAAATATTAACTAGTTTCTTGCTCAACCATCCTTTCAGGCAGTGAGTTCCAAACATCCACGCCCTTTGAGTGAAATGTTTTTTCCTCAACTCCCCTCTTAGCATTTCTGCCTCTTACCATAAATCTATATCCCTTGGTTATTGACTCCATATGGAAAAAAGTGCCGTCCTATCCACTCTATCCATGTTCCCTCATACATTTTATGTACGTCTATCAAGTCCCCTCTCAACCTTCACTGCTCCATGGAAACCAGTCTCCACCTATTTAATCCTTCCTCCTAACTCAAACCCTCCACCCCTAGCAGCATCTCGATAAATCTCCTTTGCACCCTCCCCGGTGAAATCACATCCTTTCTACAGTGTGGTGACCAGAACTGCCCGCAGTACTCCCAATTGTGGCGTAACCAGCATTTTAAACAGTTCCAGCATGACCTCCCTGCTCCTGTTTTCTATTCTACACCTCGGCTAATAAATGCAAGTATCTGATATGTCTTAACCACCTTATCAACCTGCTCTGCCACCTTCAGGGATCTGTGAATATGCGCTCTAAGATCCCCCTAATCTTCAGTACTTTCCAGGTCCTACCATTCATAGTGTAATCCTTCGCCTTGTTAGCCCTCTCCAAGTGCGTTATCTCCCTTTTTTGAGTTAAATTCCATTTGCCACCATGCGTCCTACTTGACCAGTCCATTGATCTCCCCTGGGAGTCGACAGCTATCCTTAATATTTACCACCCGATCAATTTTCATGCTACCCACAAACATCTTCAACATATCCCCTACATTTAAGTCCAAATCATTAATATACACCACAAATAGCAAGGGCCCTAGCACTGAGCTCTGCGGAACCCCACTGGAAACAGACTGCAAGTCATAGGAGAGTGATGCTTTCTGCCCCATAGCCAATTTTGGATCCAATGTGCCACTTTGCCTTGTATTCCACAGGCCCTTACTTTCTTGGCCAGTCTGCCATGGGAAACTTATCAAAAGCTAAACCCATATGGATCACATAAAATTCATTACCCTCATCAACACTGTGATCAGATTTGTCAAACATGGCCTTCCCTTAACAAATCCATGCTGATTATTGTGGATTAATCCATGCCTACCCAAGTGCAGATACGTTCTGTTCCTCAGCATTTTGTTTTAGTAACTTCCTCGCTCCCCAGGTTAGACTGAACAACCTATAATTTCCTGATCTGTCCGTGCTTCCCCCTTTTTAATCATGAGACAACGGTAACAGTCCTCCAGTATTCTGGCACTGTGGCCAGAGAGGATTTGTAAATTACTGCCAGTGCCCCTGATATCTCCTTCATGCCTCCCTCTACAGCCTGGATACGTCTAACTAGGCCTGAAGGTTTATTCACTTTAAAGGCTGCTAACCATGCTTGTGCCACCTATCATGTTAATTTCCTCTAAATTTGGGCTGACAAAAAATTTAGACGGAGTTTCTCTTTCATCTTTCTTATATCTATAGTTGATTGATAGTACAGATCTTGAATATTGCTGAAAAGAGACATTTTCAGTTTTTCATCTTGCACTCATCAGCACATGTGCAATAATACAATTTAGGGGAAATCAACAAATGTATACTGTGTGGGAAGAGGGTGCTGATTGGTTGGCAAGTAACCTCTGGTAAAGGTATTGCCATGGAGAATGCACCAATTGTTGATGGCTGACAGTTAACTGCCAAGCATTGTTCTAAGTTTGAACCAGGCAATTTGATTCTGGTCAAGGCATTCTCTAAGGAATGAACCAGCAAGTGGCTGTTACTACTTCTCCATTCCACCATATAAAAAAGTTGAGTGTATTAAGATTGTGGTATGTAGTTACTTTTCAAATGTACCTAAAAATAATGAAATCATTCTGTCACTCTCCACTCATATCTGTTGTTTCATGACACAGGTATTTCGGTACCAGTGGGGACTTTGCCATTTCACTCCAATCAGAAATTTCTGGGACAAGATTCAACCGAGCAAAAAGCCTTGTTGGAGAAGTCAAGTATAGTCATTGGGCCACCTCCAGTTTCTGCTTCTGTCGCACAGGCACACCTTCAAGGAATTCCTAATTCTATTCTGGGAAGTTTGATCACCAGTCACCAAAAACAACACAGCCAGTCAAATGCATCTGTGAGCGGTGCTGCTTGGGTAAGTGATTCTCTCCCCCCCCCCCCCCCCCCCCCCCCTTCCAACACCTAACACAGTTTGAGTGCAAATGTGTATACAATTTGCCTTGGATCAGTGCGAAAGAGGTTTCTTACGGTTGTGTTTCTTGAGAATATGCTATTTTATAATGAAGTGCAAAATAATTTCCGTTATGTAATTTAAAAAAACATTTATTTAATTACAAAAATGTGTCAAAACTGGTTACAGCAAATAAACACTCCAGGAAACATACTTCCCAGCAATCAAGAATGGAGTCTGTACAGATTCTTCTCCCCCAGCGATGAACAGCCCCATAAACATGGTCACAAACATCCCCCACCTTTTCTCAAACCCCCCTGTGGAGCCCCTTGACTCATACTTGATCTTGTCCAACCACAGGATGTAGTACAGGTCACCCAACCAAGCCGCTACCTTCGGTGGCGATGCAGACCGCCACTCCAGTAAAATCTATCGCGATGCAATCGGAGAGAAGGCCACGGCATCGGCCTTCCCCCTCTCAATGATCTCCGGCTTCTCTGAAACCCCAAATATTGCCACCAAAGGGTCCGGGCCCACCTCCTCCTCTGCTATCCTGGCTAAGATCGCGAACACTCCCGCACAGAATTTTCCCAATTTTTTGCAACCACAAAATATGCGTGTGTGATTCACTGGCCCCGTCCAACCTCTTTCACTCACCTGCTACCCCCTGAAAGAACCCACTCATTCTCGCCCGAGTCATAGTGCACCACCATAAACTGTGTCAGGCTCTTCTTTGCACAAGAGGAGGCACCGTTTACCCTACAAAGTGCCTCTCTCCATACTCCCCAATTGATCTCCCCTCCCAACTCTGCTTCCCATTTCTCCTTGATTCTGTTATGTAATTTCGGCAACACTAAAGTATCCTTATACCAAATGTCCTAAACAAACCCAATAATAATTATTTGAAAAAAATATAAGGGCTGGAATTTACCGGCATTGGGATTCTCTGTCCCCGCCAGCAGCGCAATCCCACCTGCAGGTTTCCCGGTGGCTTGGGGTGGCTTCAATGGGAAATGCCATTTTCAAGCAGCGGGAAGAGAGAATCCCGTTGCCATGGAATCCCTACAGTGCAGAAGGAGGGCATTTGACTGATTGAGTTATGCACAGAACCATGTCCCACTCTATCCCTGCAGCCCGTAACCTGACCTTCACATCCCTGGACAGTAAGGCATGATGTGGAGATGTCGGCGTTGGACTGGGGTGAGCACAGTAAGAAGTCTTACAACACCAGTTAAAATCCAACATGTTTGTTTCAAACACTAGCTTTCGGAGCACTGCTCCTTCCTCGGGTGAATCCTGAGCATTAACCTGAGGAAGGAGCAGTGCTCCGAAAGCTATTGTTTGAAACAAACATGTTGGATTTTAACCTGGTGTTATAAGACTTCTTACTGGACAGTAAGGGGCAATTTAGCTTGACTAATCCACCTACCCCGTGCATCTTTGGACTGTGGAAAGAAACCGAAGCACCCGGAGGACACAGCCAGTGACCCAAGGCTGGAATTGAACCCGGGTCTCTGCCGTTGAGGCAGCACTGCTAACCACTGTGCTACCGTGCTGACGAAAAACATGCTCCTGGGGGACCGGAGAATGCCCCCAAGGGAATTGCCTATATAACGCAGCTGATCTGCTAGAGTTGGCATAACCAGCCTTCTGGCAAGAACATAACGCAGGAAATTCCAAAATTAAGGGTAATCATTTACACAAGTAAAAGAAAAGGAATAGCATGAGCATGTGCAAAAACAAAACATCATGAAATAATTTCACTAATATATTCATTTTTTAAAAATCTAATTATTCAAGTGTACAAAACATCACAAAGCAAAACTATGAGCAGTAGAACTTGACAGTTGTACTTTTTGCTGTAGCAAACAAGGATTAGTCTGGACAACTCTGATTAATATTCTGGTTATCCTTTTCGTCACTACGTTAATGAACAAAATGATGGCCACTGCTTGAATAAATAAAAACAATTTGAGAGATGCTGCCCATTTCAGATTTGATGGGATGCTGGAGATGCACAGACTGAACTGCCCTTGGGCAGACTCTGTCCCACCACTGTAACAGTGAAATAGTCTGCTTGTTGTTACAATCTCTATAGAGACCAATAACTTTTCAAAAGGATATTTGAATTTCCAGTGACTGGATTGGAAAGATCAGGCAACAAGATGGTACGCTTTAAGACTTGCTATAATAAACACAGTGAAAGCAATATTCTGAACTTCAGAAGGCAGCTTATTCTCTAATCTACAGCAAAGATTCCCAATTTAAACTTTAAAACATCTGAAAATCCCCCTCCGTGATTATACTTTGTCCCTCAAGTGGACTTAATTCGTCTGGAGCCTGTCCAAAGCTATTCTCAGTTCCTGATGGCTTGCTTCCTTTTCCTGAATTGACTTTCGCTGATGGTTACCCTGGAGATTGCACCCCCCCCCCCTCATGAACTTGGTCTCTTCAATCTGAGCCCAAGCTATCACTCACATTCTGTATGGTAAGCATTAGAGAAAACCTTCCTCTTTACCTTTATTCTCAGTGATTTTTGCAGACATGCCTGTTTCTGTTAAGTTCATTAATATCTTAGAAAACCTTGCAAACCGATATGACAGTGACTTGTTATGGACGTTTTTCCCCTCCCTCAAAGCTCACCTCCACCGCAAAGTAAATCATGTGGACCATGTATCCAAATAGAAATTCTAATTGACTGTCCTTCGCAGCCCTCAACCATTCTGTCGTGGAATTAAATAGTTTATTAATTACTTACAAAACCTTGATTTCGCACATTTCTGGCATTTCACCTCCCTGTATGACTTGGAGACTAACAGTCAATCCAAAGCCATCACAGATGCTGTTGCTGCTGTCTACAGGTATGAACATCTTGCACCACCTTCCCAGCAAAACAAGCTGGGCCCCCAACAACCAAGCCACCCACGCTTGGGTGCTGGGCAGAATTCGGAACACATCACATGACTCCTTTCATTGATCCATTTTGCCATCTCAAAACATAATCTTCTGAACTTCAGATTTGCAACATTGTCCATGTTCACACATGGAAATGGTCAGTTGGAAAAGGTCACCTAGAATTTGTGAAGTGTATCTGTAGCGAGAGTTGTTACCTACAGAAGAGAAGGGAATTTTTTTTATTCCTGTTCGAAACTTGACTCATTCTTGGATCTTGTACAAACTTTGTGTTACGATCCCAGAATGGAATCCCGGCTCAAAAGACTAATTTTTACTCAATTCCTCCATGTTTTTCTTTTTTTTAAAAAAAAAAGTCACAGGACCGCTAATTAGTTTTAACAACAAGAAAAAATAAATTATTGGACATAAAAAGTTAGACTATGATGCAATGCTCCTTTATCCCCCCCCTTAGCTTTGCAAATATATACAAATTGTAAAGTTTTTTTTGAATAAAGTTTTTTTTGAATAAACATTTTATTGAGGTATTTTTGGTTTTACAACAACGCCAAAATAAACAATATATACAAGTCTATAAACATAGTTCAAAAAGCCTGCTTCCTCCCTTACAGGTCCCACCTTTGTTAACCCCCTACTCTAAACTAACCTTAACCCCCCCCCCCCCGGACGATTAATTTTCTGCAAGGGTTGCCAACTCCGGGCGAACCCCAACAGTGACCCTCAAGGTGAACTTTATTTTCTCGTGACAGAGAAAGCTAGCTAGGTCTCTGACAGCGGGGGCTTTGAGTCCCTCCAAGCTAATAGTATCTGTCTCCAGGGTACCAGAGAGGCAAAGGCCGGAACGTCTGCATCTTTCTCCTCTTGGATTCCCGGGTCGTTCGACACCCCGAAAATCGCCACCTCCGGACTCGGTGCTACTCTTGTTTTTAACACCGTCGACATGACGTCTGCAAAACCCTGCCAGAATCCCCTGAGCTTTGGGCATGTCCAAAACATGTGGACATGGTTCGCTGCCCCCCGCGCACCTTGCGCACCTATCTTCTACAGCAAAGAACCTGCTCATCCGGGCCACTGTAATGTGAACCCGGTGAACGACCTTAAACTGTATCAGGCTGAGCCTGGCACATGTTGTGGATGCGTTGACTCTATTCAACACACCCGCACAGAGACCATCCTCTATGTCCTCCTAACTCCTCTTCCCACTTGCGCTTCAGCTCCTCGGTCTGTGTGTCCTCTGACCCCATGAGTTCCTTATAGATGTCAGAGACCTTCCCTTCTCCCACCCACACTCTGAAAACGACCCTATCCTGCATCCCCCTTGGTGGTAGGAGTGGGAAGGTTGAGACCTGCCTACGTAGGAAGTCGCGCAACAAATTGTAAAGTTAACATTGGTTACAAAGTATATCTTGGGCTACAATGGTCTCAGTAATGCACAAACCCTTTAAACACAGGCTGGTTGTGGTCTGACACATTTCACTCAGAACGCAAATAATTTTCTGTGGATTTCTCCTCATTCCCTTCAGGTGATTCGTATACCATGAACCGCCTTGTCTCACTGAACTCTGGCTTCTACATGAGTGATTTAAAACTCTGCTTGCCAAAAGATACACTTTCAAATCATCTTTTAAATTAATCTTTCCCTTGCCTGTTTCCATCAAGGTTTCGTTTCCAGGTTTTACACCTTCCCCTTCAGGATTTCTTTGCCTTGACTGTTGCACTGATTTCTTTGCCTTGACTGTTGCACTAACTCTCCACAATTGCTTTAACTATTGATTTCCATATTGTATCAAGATGGCACCAAACTTTTGATTTACCTCTGAAGTCTGCTTTCCTACTTTAAATCTAGGTGCTACAGCTGTTTCTTCAATTCTATTTTTCCCTTGAATTCTCCTGAGCAGTGGTTAAACTTCTTTGTCTCTGTTCCTTTTAACTTCAGTCTTCCTAACATTCTTTCTGTCCCAATTCCCTGGATGTCTGGACTTTATCTGATTCTTTGGGAAGTCTGCATTTTTTCAGCCCCTTGCCCTATCCAGCTTTTCCTCTGGTAGAGCTGAATGAAGATCGCTCCCTGGCTTCCTATCTCCAACTGCAATATATCCAGCTAAAAACTAAACTCAAAAAGCCTTCCTACCTTAAAGATGCCCTGATTGCTAAGCAATGACTTTATGCTCTTCAAGCTGGTTTGTTTCTCGTGCCATAACCTCCTCTAAGCACAATTTAAAATGAGTCGTCCTCTTTTTCCCCCCCCCACTCCCACCATACCGTTGTCCAGCATGAATCTAGCTATAGCTTTACCCACCCTTGCACAGAAACACAAAAGGATACTAATTTAAAACTATACCTTCAAATATTTGCCAATACAACTGTAAATCCCTTAGTTTCCTAAAGTTTGTTAACCCAGAATTCTTTCATAATTTTAATAGGAAAACCAGAAAAGAGTAATTGCAAGTGTATTAAACAAGTATATTCAAATAATTGGCAGAGGAAAATAAAAGTCCTGTTTTAAAGTCTTCTTTCTCCACAGAGTAGTGCAGCAAACAACCAGACATCATTGCTGGGAATCCCACCACCTGATCTAAAAATGCCGAATAATCCTTATCTTAACTTTTGCAATATTCTGCCGAACCTGAATTTGCCTGGTGAGTAATCTGGAGAGGTGGCCCCTCCTTTTTTTGTATGGCATTAATGAGCGGGTAGTGTTATTGATGTTTTAACATAGCGCAGGGCACTGGTTAGAGTTTGTGGAAGGATGATGAGGAGATGCTGCAAATATTCTGCCATTGATTCAAAGCTAAATGCTCTGTGTAAAGCACTATTTTCTACACACTATTTTCTACTCAAAGTACTCTTGTACTCCTTTGAAAATATTGGTGCCTTTATTGAAATATTGTTGAATGTCTTCCTTGATAGATGTCCAGAATTTAGGTGTGCAGCGCACATAGCTGATCAGTGTTCATGTTGGTTGGGCTCTGATTGCATGCTGCAATTGGTTTATACCAATTTGAGATTTATCTGCACAGAAAACAGTGACATTCCCCCCTATCTGGAACTTTTATTTACTGAGAATTATTATTTATAATCATTACATTTTGAGACTGTTGAATGAAAGTGTGCATCTGTGGGTATGGACAAAACCAAGCTCAGGCGTATTATTTTCTACATTCAAATATCTAATGCTGTTTCATGAATGGTGAAGGTAATGGGCAGCATGGTAGCATAGTGGATAGCACAACTGCTTCACGGCTCCAAGGTCCCAGGTTCGATTCCTGGCTTGGGTCACTGTCTGTGCAGAGTCTGCACGTTCTCCCCGTGTGTGCGTGGGTTTCCTCCGGGTGCTCTGGTTTCCTTCCACAGTCCAAAGATGTGCAGGTTAGGTGGATTGGCCATGATAATTGCCCTTGGTGTCCAAAATTGCCCTTAGTGTTGGGTGGGGTTACTGGGTTATGGGGATGGGGTGGAGGTGTGTACTTGGGTAGGGTGCTCTTTCCAAGAGCTGGTGCAGACTCGATGGGCCGAATGGTCTCCTTCACTGTAAATTCTATGATAATGGAAAGCTGCCACTGCCTGTGAAGTTGGAACTTTTCAAGAAGAATAGGAACATATTTTTCTTTTTTATTTCTGAAACCTCTTCCAATGCACTCAGCGAGTTTAATTTTATTTGACTAAATATTAAACCCATTTTCTTCTGTTCACTGCAGTTGGAAATGTCACTAAACATACTCCTGGGCAACAGCATGCTGGAGTCCTGGAGTACATGTTAAATCCAGCCATCTCAAGAGCAGTTACGGCACCTGAATTGTTGCAGACATCAGCCTCACAGTACACATTTGACTGCTATCCTGAGTACGCATCCAGCTGTGGGGAATATTCACAGGTAGAATTACAATTTATTTTCTTGTCTTGAGGCCAATGAAGAATGATCAGAACATAATTTCTAAATGTATAAAACAAGGGATTCTTGGATGTACTCTATTAAAATTTGAAATTAGCTCAACAGAACTTAATGTAAACCTAATTATTCTTGTGTAATAGATATACTGTAATGACTTTCTGTACCTTATGTTTCAATGTGTTTTGTGTGAATTGAAACATACTGAGAAGGGGACAGGCAAGGGTAGCTAAAAGTTTCAATTGTGAAACGTCAGAGTTTGTTGCATTGGATGTAAGTTGAAGGTTGGGCACAGGGAGACAGGATGGAGGAGGCAGCCAGACAGCCCAGTGATCAAACCCAAGACGTTCCTGGTCTGTGTACTGATTTCCCCACTGAGTGATATAGATGCAATTCTAGAAAATAGTTTCATTGTTAATTTTTTACACAATTGTTTGGAAGTCAACTTGTGGTGCAACAAGTATTCATGACTGATTATGTAATCATTTATTTAAAGTTTGATCTCTGTGTTGGCGACAGGTACAATTAATGTGGCAGGGGATCGGAGCCAAATTGTAGCATTAAGAAGGATAAGCAAAGAGCACAAAGAATTGGGCAATGCAGATAAAGTAACAAATGGTAAAACATTAGGTGAGGGTCAGTCTTGGAGGCAATACAATATGGTCCAAGTAGGGTTTAAAGTGCATGTATATAAATGCGCAAAGTATTGTAAATAAGGCGGGTGAGCTGCACGTGCACGTAGCTACATGGGAATATGAAGTTAGGGTGATCGGGAGATCTGGCTCAAAAAGGGCAGGGCATGGTACCTTCCCCTTCCATAGGTAAATTAGAACTCTGTATTTTTCAATCCCGCATTACATGTTAGACTAAACATTGAAAATGGCCTGTGAAATTGTTTCTGTATTGGTAGGATACCATGCAACAGTGGTACCCGAACTATGTGCCATCACATAGCTCGCCCGAGACGTTTGTAGCAGGGTGTGAGAAAGAGCAGAGTGAGGTAAGTGAAGTTGCAATGTTTGGCATTAATTAGCTGTAGAATGTAGCACTTGCAGATTGTACAAACCCCATGGTGTATTGCAATCTTATGTAACCTATATTTTTGTGGATGCCGAAATAAAAACAGGCTAATGTTTTTTGTTTGCTCTGCTGCTTTGGTGCTGTTGGTGTTGAACTCAGCAATTTTGCTGCAATGTCGTCCAAATCAGAAGCTCCTTACTGCAGAGTCAACTGTGTAGCTGTTGATCCTTGGTGCTCCAATATGCTCTGTTGCCATTTCTGTAGTGTTTAATAAATTGTCATATGAGTTTTGTGAATAAGGACTGTGTAAGGGAGTAAGAGTGTGATAAAGTGAGGATATATTTGTGTTAGATGTTTATAGCAGCAGTGATAGTTTAGGCACGGTGAAGCTGAACACTAATTCACCTGCATAATAAAAGCCACAATAAGGCTGAATTACTGCTTGACATTCCGTGCCTTAAAAGACTGTGTATGCAGTGAAGGGAAGGGGATTTTAAAAGAGAAAAATCTGATTTGAAAGGGACCATCTTTTGGAGTTGCTCTCGAGAGAAGATAAATGCTCCTCGCACTTTCAATGTGGTCACTTTTATAAAATAAATTGCAACACTTTTTTAAAAAAAAAGGACAATGTCAACTTCATATCTACCAGCACTTCATCTATTCAGTTCCTCTTGCAAAACAAGGCAACAGAGTGATGAAGGCCATTGGAAATTGAATCTCATGTTTACACAGGCAGTATTGGCCCTCCCTTATCTCGTAGCATGATGCACTATCCTTCATCTTGGGTATAAGGGCGTTATGTTGTGCCATGGTCCCTGCCTGGCGCCGCAACAAACTTTGGCTTTTCTCCCCTCTTTCTAACCCATTGATACAAAGACCTCTTTTAATGTCTCATCATTACTTTGACCTGAGATGAATTAATTGAGCATAGATCAAAGTTCAACTTCAGAAACCTTTCCTTTTGTGATAATTAAGCATTTATCCATCAACCACATTCATCTACTGTATTGCATCCCAGAGTACATACTACTTTCACGGGATTATTTATTTGAGATGTTCTCCGACACCCTTCAAGGTCTTTCCTTTGAGTACGCTAGCAGTCTTTTGAATTTTTTCCTTCCCAAAATTCCATTAGCTTGCATTCTCTGCATTTAAGTTACCTGTTTCTCTATTTTAAGTGTTGTATTTTTATTACTCTTAAGTACCAGCACCAGCTTTTGTTCAGACATTCATAGCTCCTGGTGAAATGTTCTATAATCAGTATGAAACTAAAAATGCATCTCCGTGCTGCAGCAACTAAGCCAATGAGTAATACCATTTCTTTCAGCATCTTGTGTCTCCATAAATTGCCACTTGCCTACAGTTACGTTTGCAACAAACTATTTTGATAATTTATTGTATGATCTTACTTTTGGATGGAAAACATAGAAATATGGAAAATAGGTGCAGGAGTAGGCCATTCGGCCCTTTGAGCCTGCACCACCATTCAGTCATGACTGCTCGTGAAAATACAGTATCCCATTCCCGCTTCCTCTCCATACGCCTTGACCCCTTTAGCCATAAGGGCCACGCCCAGCTTCTCTTGAATATATTCAACAAAGTGGCCCCAACAGCTGTCTGTGTTAGAGAATTCCACAAGTTCGCAACTCTCTGAAGTTCTTTCTCATCTCAGTCCTGAATGGCTTACCCCTGTCCTTTGACTGTGACCCCTAGTTCTGGACGTCCCCACCATCAAGAACATTTTGCCTGCATCTAGCCTGTCCAGCCCCATCAATATTTTATGTTTCTATGAGATCCCCTCTCATTCTACTAAACTCCAAGCCCAATTGATCTAGTCTTTCTTCATCTGTCAGTCCTGCCGTCCCGGGAATTAGTCTGGTGAATCTTCGCTGGACACCCGATAGCAAGAATGACCTTCCTCAAACTTGGCGACCAAAACTGCACACAGGTGTGGCCTCACCAAGGCCTTGTGTAACTGCAGCAAGACGTCCCTACTCCTATACTCAAATCCTCTCGCTATGCAGGCCAGCATGCCATTAGCTTTCCTCACTGCCTGCTGTACCTGCATGCCAACGTTCAGCAACTGTTCCACCATGATACCCAGGTCTCGTTGCACTTTCCCCTTTCCTAAACCGCCACCATTCTGATGATAATCTGTCTTCCTATTTTTGCCTCCAAAGTGGAAAATCTCACATTTACCCACATTATATTGAATTCTGCCAGATTTCCCATCTCACTCTCAGCTTCTTGATTGTTTCCTGATTTTCAGTTTGTTTAGAATTCGATCACCATGACAAAAGCCATTGTTATCCTTGTTTTTCAGCCTCAAAAAAACAAACTTGTTACTCCTGTTATCAGTTCTGTTTAATTATATTCAAGTGAAGGTCATAAATTGGGGTCTTACTTGAGCCATTATAACAAGATACTCATTGAAACTGGGGTTTTGTGGACTTCCGGTGGCGGCTATGAGGGAGTAAGTCGCGCATTTGGTGGCTCTTGCTCCGGTCAGACTTCAAGACCTTTTCCCCTGACTCTTTTGAACTTTTGAGCGCTGGAGTGAAAAACAATAGCACTCTAGATCTGAATCCATACAGAGTTGTATGCACTTAAGGAGCAGAAGGGAGCGAAAACAGGCGAAGAGGGGACTGAACAAGGGTAGTGTGGAAGCTCAACTGGGAGGAAAGATGGCCGATGAACGGACCACGGAACGGACGGTCCAGACAGCACTGGACAACATGCTGAAGGTCATGAAAGAGAGCTTCGCAGCACTGAAGCGGGATAATTTGGAACCGCTCCAGAAAGTGGTGGGGGGCCCCCCGGGCGATGGTGGTCAGGTTCCATAGATTCGTGGACAAGGAGTGGGTTCTACAGTGGGCCAAGAGCATGAAGAGCTGCTCGTGGAACAACAGTGTCCTGCGCATCTACCAGGATCTGAGCCAGGAGGTGGCCAGAAGGAGGGCAGCCGACAGACAAATTAAAGAGATCCTGTTTAAAAAGGTCATGTTCGGGCTACTTTTCCCGGCGTGGCTTTGGGTCACATACCGGGAACAGCAACATTATTTTGACGACCCGGAGGAAGCGATGCACTTCGTTAAGGGGCATGGACTGGTGCCGAACTGAGGACCCATGGACTCAAGTTAGAGTGTATTAAGGGATGTTTGCATTTGTTCGCAGATTGCCCTTCGTGTTAGCCATGTCGTTCGGCATGCTCTTTTACTTCAAATTGGGGGCGTTCTTATGTTCGTGTTTGCCTGTTTGAAAGTTTTAAAGTTAAAGCCAAAGTTATAGTTATAGTTAAAGTTTAAGTTATTGGGTGCTAGGGGCTGTTCGGGTTCTTTTTGCTATTTTGCTGGGAATGTTGGGAGGGGATGGGTGGTAGCGCCCACCTCATTACACAGTTTGAGTTGCACTATTGTGGGGGTGAACTTTGTTCTTTTTTTGTTTTCTCTCTGTTTCGGTCCCAGAACGATTGCTCGAACAGGGCTTTTCTGGGGAGGTGGTGTTGATGGGCGTGGGGGAGGGGAGTGGGGGGCAATAGCTGGGAGACATTGTGGCGCCGGAGTTGAGCCACCAGGCTAGCTGCTTTGAGCTAGTCAACGGGAGCGAGGTGGGGGGTGTGTATACAGCCAGTATATGGCAGGGGTTAGGTTAGAGGGAGGGAACTGAACCAGGTAAGAGGTCGGGGGTGGGAGCCCCCAAGAGGCGGACCGGGGAGGCGCGGCACATGGGCAGGGAGTGGGCCCAAGAAGGGGGATGGCTGATAGGCATTGTGGGGGGTGGCAGGGTGCCCTCCAACCAGGCTGATCACCTGGAATGTTGGAGGATTAAATGGGCCGGTCAAGAGGGCACGTGTGTTCGCGCACTTAGGGGCTCTGAAGGCGGATGTAATGTTGCTGCAGGAGACCCATTTGAAAGTGGCAGACCAGATTAGATTACGGAAGGGCTGGGTTAGCCAGGTCTTCCATTCGGGGCTTGACGCTAAGACCAGAGGGGCTGCGATCATGATTAACAAACGGGTTAAATTTGTGGCGGACAGCACAGTTGCGGATGGGGGTGGTAGATTTCTCATGGTCCGGGGCACGCTTGAGGGGGTGAGAGTGGCCCTAGTGAATGTTTACGCTCCAAACTGCTGGGGAAAATCCCCGACTTGGATTCGCACAAGTTGATTATGGGTGGGGACTTTAATACAGTCCTCGATCCTGACCTGGACCGGTCGTGCTCCAGAACGGGCAGGGTCCCAGAAATGGCAAGGGAACTGAGAGGGTTCATGGAACAAATGGTGGGGGGGGGGTCGACCCCTGGAGAATCAGCCGGCCGACGGGGAAGGAGCTCTCGTTCTAATCACATGTTCGCACGGTTTATTCTCGTATTGACTTCTTTATTATGAGTAGGGCCTTTGTGGAGGGGGTGAGGGATGCAGAATACTCTGCGATCACTATTTTGGACCATGCTCCACATTGGGTTGACCTGCAGGTCTGCAAAGAAAGTTACCAGCACCCACAATGGAGGTTAGAGGTGGGATTGTTGGCAGATGAGAGGGTGTGTGAGAGTGGGGAAATGCATGCAGGACTACCTGCAGGTCAACGATACGGGGAAGTCTCAGCAACGGTGCTCTGGGAGGCGCTGACGGCTGTGGTGAGAAGGGAACTGATCTCAGTCCGAGCCCATAGGGACAGAACAGATAGGGCGGAGATGGACAGACTGGTGCAGGAGATGATACGGACGGATAGGGAATATGCAGAGTCCCCGAGGGCCGAGCTACTTGGGGAACGACAGAGACTGCAGGTGGAGCTGGGGGCGCTATCCACCGGGAAGGCCATAGAGCAGCTCCAAAAGGCCAGGGGCGCGGTGTACGAGTATGGGGAGAGAGGCAGCAGAATGCTTGCACAGCAACTTAGGAAGAGGGAAGCGGCCAGGGAAATAGGGACGGTAGTGGAGGGGGCAGGGAACCGGGTTGGAGACCCAGCAGGATTGAACAGGGTATTCAGGGACTTTTACAGCAGGCTGTATACCTCGGAACCCCCCACGGGGCCGATGGGAATGAGGCGCTTCTTAGATGAGCTGACCTTCCCAAAGGTGGGCAGGGGGATGGTAGAGGGGCTGGGGGCCCTGATTAGAGCTGAAGAAGTAATGGGGGTCTGAAGGCCATGCAGTCAGGTAAAGCCCCAGGGCCAGATGGGTATCCAGTGGAGTTCCACAAAATGTTCTCGGGTATAGTGAGGCCGGTGCTGGTTAGGGTGTTTAACGAGGCGAGGGACAATGGGGTGCTACCCCCGACGATGTTGCAAGCCACCATCTCGCTGATATTAAAACGGGATAAAGATCCGGAAGCTTGTGGGTCCTATAGGCCAATCCCCCTGATTAATGTGAACGCTAAACTGCTGGCCAAGATCCTGGCGTCCAGAATCGAAGACTGCGTACCGGACGTGATTGTGGAGGACCAAACGGGGTTTGTTAAGGGCAGGCAGCTGGTAGCCAATCTGAGAATGCTACTCAATGTGATTATGATGCCCCCGGAGGGCAGAGAGGTGGAGGTAGTGTTGGTAATGGATGCCGGAAAGGCTTTTGACCGGGTGGAGTGGGACTATTCATTTTTTTTTTTTTTTTTTTTTTTATAAATTTAGAGTACCCAATTAATTTTTTCCAATTAAGGGGCAATTTAGCGTGTTCAATCCACCTACCTTGCACATCTTTGGGTTGTGGGGGCGAAACCCACGCAAACACGGGGAGAATGTGCAAACTCCACACGGACAGTGACCCAGAGCCGGGATCGAACCTGGGACCTCAGCGCCGTGAGACTGCAGTGCTAACCTACTGAGCCACCGTGCTGCCAGAGTGGGACTATTCATGGGAGATGCTGAGACGGTTTAGGTTTGGAGAAGGCTTTGTGGACTGGGTTAAACTGCTATATCAGGCCCCGGAGGCTAGTGTAAGGACGAACGGGACGACATCTGAGTATTTTAGACTACACCACGGGACAACACGGGGATGCCCCCTCTCGCCACTGCTGTTTGCATTGGCCATAGAACCGCTGGCAATTGCTCTGAGAGCGGCAAGGGGATGGAAGGGAATGGTTAGGGGGAGGATAGAACACAAGGTCTCGCTCTACGTGGATGACCTGCTTTTGTATGTGTCGGATTCAGTGGCAGGGATGGACGGGATTATGGAAATCCTAGGGGAATTTGTCCGGTTTTCGTGCTACAAGTTGAACATGGCAAAAAGCGAGATGTTTGTGGTGCAGGCGAGGGGTCAGAAGAATAGGCTGAGGGAGCTACCGTTTCGGCTGGTTGGGGAAAGTTTTGGGTATTTAGGGATACAAGTGGCGCGTGACTGGGGCAAGATGTATAAGTTGAACTTGTCTAGGCTGGTGGAGCTGTCGCTCTCTCTCTCCCCCTCGCGCGCTGTTGCTCTCTCTCCACCTCGCGTGCTGTCGCTCTCGCTCTCTCCACCTCTCGCGCTGTTGCACTCACTCTCTCCCCCTCGCGCGCTGTCGCTCTCTCTCTCCCCCTTGCGCGCCCTGTCGCTCTCTCTCCCCCTTGCGCGCCCTGTCGCGCGCTCTCTCCCCCTTGCGCGCCCTGTTGCTCTCTCTCTCTCCCCCTTGCGCGCCCTGTCGCTCTCTCTCTCCCCCTTGCGCGCCCTGTCGCTCTCGCTCTCCCCCTTGCGCGCGCTCTCGCTCTCCCCCTCGCGCGCCCTGTCGCTCTCGCTCTCCCCCTCGCGCGCCCTGTCGCTCTCGCTCTCCCCCTCGCGCGCCCTGTCGCTCTCGCTCTACCCCTCGCGCGCCCTCTCGCTCTCCCCCTCGCGCGCCCTCTCGCTCTCGCTCTCCCCCTCGCGCGCCCTCTCGCTCTCCCCCTCGCGCGCCCTCTCGCTCTCGCTCTCCCCCTCGCGCGCCCTCTCGCTCTCGCTCTCCCCCTCGCGCGCCCTGTCGCGCAACATTAAACGTGGCTGCAACATTAAACCTGTGTGCTTTACAGCCTTCTTACTAGTGACTCTGGAGCCATTGCTGCATGGCCCCAGGGACATGCTGCACTACCCACATCTTGCCTGGCCTGAGCCAGGTGGTCAGAATGCAAGAGCAAAAAGATTATATTGGATTTGGAAGAGCCACTAGTTCAGTCTCAGCCACAGTATTTGCATCCAGTTCCTTTCCAGCACATATTCCCCTCAAATACATGCCCTGGAGCTCAGATGTTACAGCCATTATTTCTCGATGCCCCTCCTTCATGTTTTGCATTCCTTCCTGCTCTCCCTTTGTCACTCGGGTCACTTCTGCTGAGTGCTAGTCTTTGAAACTGCGGCAGCGGGATAGTAATAATACAAAG
Organism: Scyliorhinus canicula; assembly: GCF_902713615.1. Lineage (NCBI taxonomy): Eukaryota > Metazoa > Chordata > Chondrichthyes > Carcharhiniformes > Scyliorhinidae > Scyliorhinus > Scyliorhinus canicula. The sequence goes on along the minus strand of NC_052149.1, from coordinate 74,884,668 downwards.
TGTTGGGGAGGGGGATGTGCTCTGTGCCATAAAGTTTAAAAGTTGGAGAGAAGCAGTGTTACAGAATAGTGTCAATAGAAAGCACTATTCACTGCTGACTATGTTTGACACCCTGCACTTGTAGCTGCATCCATATTGGTGAAGCTGGAGGTCGGCTCAGGGCACCCATCCATCAATTTAATCACTTATAACTGGACTGTTGCATTGTTACATGAGCAGCATTGAAGGAGAAATGCCCTTTTTCATTATTTTGAACTATTACAGTCATAAGGAAAGCTACTAGGAATGGAATATTGGACGGGGGAGGGAGGAATTTAAATGTGAAACGTATGGGAAGGGGAAAAGTCCAATGCATATCAATTTTAAAGTGTACATGAATGTGTTGCTTAGTGACAGGAACAATTGAGAAATATAGTGTAACGGTGGGGCAGATTGAGATGTTTCAAAAGTACAGCATCGTTGGCCCATATAGTCTTTTCCATTCCTGAAAACTCAAAATAGTTGAGTGGTTTTATTTTTCCTTCCAGAACACATCTGTAAATACTAATGTGGACTACAGTATGGCTGTGCAGGTGGTTCCTTCTTATTATGCTGCAAATCAAACCTACTTCCCTGGAAGCATGCAAAGCGGCCAAACTAACAAGGTAGGGTTAATACATAATGCAAAGTTAAATGTTGGCTTGAATTTAGATGAGAAATTGGTAATTAAGTTAATTCTCTGACTCTTGGACAAATTCAGACAATATCAAGCTGGAATAGGGGATGGGAAGAAGAACGTTCGGAGCAGTATGCTAAAGGCAGCCAAAATTCTACAAAGTTAGCTGAATTATAATGAATGAAAATCAATATTGAACATACAAATATATAGTATTGCCAAACTGCAAATAACCTGTTGGAGCCACTGGACAACATCCTTTGCTGGGAAGCGGGTAAAGGGAGAAAAGGTGGCCCTAAATCAATACTCAACTTTGCCTGGTTTTAGACTTTAATTCAAAGACTAAAGTTTCATAGAACCCCTACAGTGTGGAATGAGGCCATTCGCCCCATCGAGGCTGCACCGACCCTCTGAACGAACCCACGCCCACTCCCCTGCCCTATCCCCATGACCCCACCTAACCTGCACATACCTTGACATTTAAGGGGCAAATTCACATGACTAATCACCTAACTTGCACATCTTTGGATTGTGGGAGGAAACCGAAGCATCAAGACCCACACAGGCACTGGGAGAAAGTGCAAATTCCACACAGGCAGCCACCCAAGGCAGGAATTGAACCTGGGCTCTGGCTTTGAGGTGCAGTGCTAACCACCGTGCCACCCCCTGTGAAGAAGTATTTGGGCATTTTTTTCATTTGCTATGTATGATTTTTAGTCTTGTATACAAATGATATAGTAATGTTGCTTACAATGTCAAAGCATTTTCCAAAAGACTCATGGTGACAGCCCTTCACAAGGGATGTAAACTACCACTTGCTACTCCTGCCAACGTAGTGGGATTTTTTCCAGCTGACCTAGAGAGCTAATCAATATATTGAATTCCAGCTCTCAAATACCAATGTGGTTCTTTGTTTTTGCACAATTTGCAAGTTTTTGGTCAATTTCTTCATTCTCAGCTGTGAAGTATCACATGCAATCCTGACCTTGTTCTCATCTGACACCTATGACCAGGATCACTGAACAGGAACGTACCCTGAGGAAAATTGAGACCGAGTTTGCTGTGCTTACCACTTCATTAAGATTTCACTTAAGTTTCCAGCTTTGCTTCTTGTCAATTGAAATATAACTGCTTAAGTAGGGTATCACAAGGTAACTGGAACTCCTGTTACTGCACCTTAGATTCACTCTCCTCAGGCGAGGAGAAGGGAACATAGGGAGGGGAAATACACTTGCTTCGATTAATTTTTTCCTCTCTTGGTAGGGACCTCCTTGTGCTACAGCCCAGCAGTCACTTGCTCCAGGAGCTGGAATCCTAGGTCCAGCCCCAGTGGGAAACCCCATGACTAATTTCAAGGTAAATTTCAAATCCATTTTATTTAACTTGTAAGAGTCTGAATATGCACATTCTTGCTGTTGTTGCATTTACACTGGTTACATAATGTATTATTTGCAGTATCTCTTGTGACAAATTGATTGTGCTTGCTGTGTACAAATGGATTGGAATAAGCTGGAATTGATTGATTTCAGCAGTGAGGGAGCGCTTGAGTAGTGCAAACTGCCTGCAATATCATGACCCTGCACATATCTACCATGTCTATCAATGGACGACACCCTCTGCTGGGAATGTAAGACGCTGTTCAAGGGTTCCAATATTGTGCGTTGAATATTACATTGACGGCTTGAGCAGTTCTGCTGGATTTCATAAAAATTACAGTACAAAAGGAGGCAATACTGATTGAGATAAAAATTCAAGAGAGGAATTACCATTAAAAGGAGCTCTAGGGTTTATTTGGAGGAGTAGAATTGAAAAGTACAGGATTAGGCTAAATTTATATTAACCTTTGTTAGATTACACTTGCATAGTTCTGCTTGCCATTTTATAAAAAGGAAATGGAGGCTCTGAAAACAGTGAACAATAGATTGACACGAATCATACCAGATAGAAGAGATTATGCTTTCAAGAAAGGATGAACAGACTGTCTCTTTTCTCTTGATAAGAGAAGGCTGAAGGGTGACCTAAGAAAGATTGAAAGGTTTGTTAGAAGAGACATGAGTCTTTCTACTTATAGCGATGAGAAAAACTAGAGGCCAACAACAAATGTTATTTATTGTAATAAAACACCTCACGTTAACTTCACAGAATTGTTATAAAGCAAATTTACGACCATCATGTAAAGTGATATTAGCAAAAATGGATATAAACTTTGACCCAAAAAGCCCTGGAGCAAACGGTGTTTACAAAAGAATAGAATAAGTCCCTGTCACAAGGTGTATTGTGCTTCAAACTGAGAGCTCATAAGATTTCAAAGAATCCTGTTGTGGTCATGGTGACCCTTGTTGATCAGGAAAATTGTCTAGCAAGGTGCCTTGAATAGAACATACCGTACTTTCTTTTCTAATTGTGTGATTTGGGCTTTCTGAGCCATCTAACTGTCAGTGTGGCAGACGTGAAGGGGAAGTACTAGAAGTATGAGGAAGGGTAAGTATGAAGAAATTGGAAAACAATTAATTGGTGCTTTAGGAGAAACTGAAACTAGAAGCAAATTTGAATACACAATTGACTCATTTCGCTGCACAAGGTTCTTTTCTTTTAAAATCGATTCTGAACATAGAGGTATTGTTTTATTTTTATAATTCCAGTTTGCTTTCCAGGTTCCTGGTTTATCGACCCAATTTTGGCTGAATTGCCTGAGTTTGATGCTAGGCTGTATGGGAGATTAGCCAACAGATAGCATCGTTTCACAAGCTCCTTCCCTGTGTCAGACTGCTGTTGTACAGTACCTTGCAATCATATAGTTCCAATTGATTTTAGCGTGGTAGATCAAGCCTTCATTCTGGTGTGTATATGATGTAATACAGCACCAAGTAATGCATTTAATTGGTATTTTGGCACTTGCATAATTAAAAATGTGTTTAATTTAGTAAAACTTTGTACAGAAACTTTTAGAAATAGATTTAGAGTACCCAATTCTTTCTTCCCCAATTAAGGGGCAATTTAGCGTGGCCAATTCACCTATCCTATACATCTTTGGGTTGTAGGGGTGAGACCTACAGACACTGGGAGAATGTGCAAACTCCACATGGACAGTGACCCGGGATCGAACCTGGCTTCTCGGCACTGTGAGACAGCAGTGCTAATTTTGGTGTCCTTATCTGAGGAAGGATGTTCTTAATATCAAGGCTGTGCAGCGGAGGTTTACTAGGCTGATTCCTGGAATGGCAGGAATGTCATATGAGGAGAGACTAAGTAATTTAGGATTATATTCATTGGAGTTTAAAAGAGTGAGAGGGGATCTCCTAGAAACTTAGACAATTCTAACAGGATTAGACAGGGTAGATTCAGAAAGAATGTTCCCAATGGTGGGGGAATCCAGAACTAGGCGCCATAGTTTGAGAATAAGGGGTGAACCGTTTAGGACTGAGGTGAAGAGAAATTACTTCACCCTGAGATTGGTGAATCTATGGAATTCACTACCACAGAAAGTAGTTGAGGTAGCTGTTGCAAAGGCGTTGACTGAGGTGAAGGAACTGTGTGAGAAGCTGAAGGGAGTAGTGGAGGTTATGTCGTGGCACAGCGATCAGTTCACCTCGATGGGAGATGAGCTGCAAAGGATGGCTGAGGCCAATAATGGGCTGCGAGCAAAGCTGGAGGATATGGAGAATTGCTCAATACGACAAAATTAAGGTTTGTGGGCCTGCCCAAGGGGGCAGAGGGACTGAGGCCAACAGAGTACTTTGCCAAGGTATTGACAGAACTGGTGGGGGAGGGAGAAGAACCCTCTTGTTATGAATTGGACTGAGCTCATCGGTCGCTGAGGCCTAAGCCTAAATTAAACAAGCTGCCAAGGGCAGTGATTATCTGTTTTCACTGATATCACATGAAGAAGAAAGTATTGAACTGGGCAAAGAAGGAGCGGGAGGTGTAATGGGCTGGTGCCAAGGTTCGTATCTATCAGGACGTGACTGTGGAACTGGCAGAGCGGCGTTTGGCCGAGTGAAGGTGCCATTGGACGGCAGTGGAGTGCGGTGCAGTTTTGAGTTGTGTACCCAGCAAAGCTAAGGGTGACCTACAACTCCAGAGACTTTTATTTTGAGGCGGCGGAGGCATTATGAAGGCTTGGGACAGAAGTAAAGAGTGGGAGAATGTATATATGTAACTTTGATTAATGTTCCTACTTCATACTGTTATAGAGGTTAAAAGATTTTTGTTCTTTATAGCTTTGAATAATGTTCTAACTTCATGTAGTCCAGAAGCCAGTGTTGAGAGTAGTGAGGTACTGAGGGTATCAAGGTCGCAGGAGTCTACCAGCAGACAGAAAGGTGGGTTGAAGTGTGTCTACCTCAATGCAAGGAGCATCCGGAATAAGGTAGGTGAACTTGGAGCGTAGATTGGTACTTGGGACTACGATGTTGTGGCCATTACGGAGACATGGTTAGAACAGGGACAGGAATGGTTGTTGGATGTTCCGGGGTATAGATGTTTCCGTAAGAGTAGGGAAGGTGGTAAAAGAGGTGGAGGAGTAGCATTGTTAATCAAGGATAGCTTAACGGCTGCAGAAAGGCAGTTTGAAGAGGATCTGCCTACTGAGGTAATATGGGCCGAAGTTAGAAATAGGAAAGGAGTGGTCACATTGTTAGGAGTTTTCTATAGGCCCCCAAATAGTAATAGAGATGTGGAGGAGGAAATTGCAAAACAGATTATGGATAGGTGTGGAGGTCTCTGGGTAGTTGTCATGGGTGACTTTTAACTTTCCAAATATTGATTGGAACCTATGTAGGTCGAACAGTTCGGATGGGGCAGTTTTTGTAGTGTGTGTGCAGGAGGGTTTCCTGACACAATATGTGGATAGGCCGACAAGAGGGATTTGGTACTGGGTAAAGAACCGGGCCAAGTGTTAGATTTGTTTGTGGGAGAGCACTTTGGAGATAGTGACCACAATTCGGTGTCTTTCACTATTGCAATGGAGAGGAACAGGGCCATACGGCAGGGCAAACTTTATAATTGGGGGAGGGGTAATTATGATGTGATTGGCAAGAATTAGGGAGCATAAAATGGGAACAGAAACTGTCAGGGAAAGGCACAAATGAAAAGTGGAGCTTGTTCAAGGAACAAATACTGCATGTCCTTGATGGGTATGTCCTGTCAGGCAGGGAGGAAATGGCTATGTGAGGGAACCATGGTTCACAAAAGAGGTTGAATGCCTTGTCAAGAGGAAAAAGGAAGCGTATGTCAGGATGAGAAAACAAGGTTCAGTTGTGTCGCTTGAGGGTTACAAGGTAGCAAGGAATGAGCTTTAAAAAAAAAAAGGGCTTAGGAGAGCTAAGAGGGGGCATGAGAAGTCCTTGGCGGGTCGGATCAAGGAAACCCCCAAGACCTTTTACTCTTATGAGAGAAATAAAAGAATGACCAGGGTGAGGGTAGGGCCGGTCAAGGACAGTAGTGGGAACTTGTGCATGGAGTCGGAAGAAATAGGACAGGCGTTGAATGAATACTTTTCTTCAGCGCTCACCAAGGAGAGGGGCCATGTTTTTGAGGATGAGTGTGTGATACAGGCAGGTAGGCTGGAGGAGGTAGATGTTCTGAGAAAGGATGTATTAGCAATTTTGAAAAACCTGAGGGTCGACAAGTCCCTTGGGCCAGATGGGATATATCCAAGGATTCTTTGGGAGGCAAGGGATGCGATTGCAGGGCCTTTGGCTTTGATCTTTGGGTCCTCGCTGTCCACGGGGATAGTGCCAGAGGACTGGAGAGTGGCGAATGTTGTTCCTCTGTTCAAGAAAGGGAATAGGAATGACCCTGGTAATTATAGGCCAGTTAGTCTTTCTTCGGTGGTCGGTAAGTTAATGGAAAAGGTCCTGAAGGGTAGGATTTGTGACCGTTTGGAAAGATGCAGCTTAATCCGGGATAGTCAACATGGATTCGTGAAGGGCAAGTCTTGCCTGACAAATTTGATTGAATTCTTTGCGGAGGTAACTAAGTGTGTAGATGAAGGTTGAGCAGTTGATGTTGTATACATGGATTTTAGTAAGGCGCTTGATAAGGTTCCCCATGATCGGCTAGGCTCATGAAGAAAGTAAGGAGGTGTGGGATAGAGGGAAATTTGGCCAATTGGATAAGTAACTGGCTATCACATAGACAGAGGGTGGTGGACGGAAAATTTTCAGACTGGAGACCAGTCACCAGCGGTGTACCACAGGGATCAGTGCAGGGTCCTCTGCTATTTGTGATTTGTATCAATGACTTGGAGGAGGGGGCTCAAGGGTGGGTCAGTAACTTTGCTGATGACACCAAGGTTGGTGGAGTAGTGGATGAGGTGGAGGGCTGTTGTAGGCTCCAAAGAGACATTGATAGGATGCAGAGCTGGGCCGAAAAATGGCAGATGGAGTTTAATCCTGATAAGTGCCAAGTGATTCATTTTGGTAGAAAAAATTTGAATGTGGATTACAGGGTCAACAGCAGGGTTCTGAGGAATGTGGAGGAACAGAGAGATCCTGGGGTTCATGTCCACAGATATCTGAAGGTTGCCATACAAGTGGATAGAGCCGTGAAGAAGGCTTCTAGTGTGTTAGCGTTTATTAATAGGGGGCTTGAGTTTAAGAGCCATGGGGTTATGCTGCAACTATACATGACCCTGGTGAGACCACATTTGGAGTATTGTGTGCAGTTCTGGTCACCTCATTATAGGAAGGATGTGGAAGCATTGGAAAGGGTGCAAAGGAGATTAACCAGGATGCTGCCTGGTTTGCAGGGTAGGTCTTATGAGGAAAGGTTGAGGGAGCTAGGGCTTTTCTCTTTGGAGCGGAGGAGAATGAGGGGCGACTTAATAGAGGTTTATAAGATGATGAGGGGGATATATAGAGTGGACGTTCAGAGACTATTTCCTCGGGTGGATGTAGCTGTTACAAGGGGGCATAACTATAAGGTTCAGGGTAGGAGATATAGGAGGGATATGCTGTGATAGTGGAGTCGGACACTTTAGGCACTTTCAAGCGGTTATTGGATAGGCACATGGCGCACACTAGAATGACGGGTAGTGGGATAGCTTGATCTTGGTTTCGGACAATGCTCAGCACAACATCGAGGGCCTAAGGGCCTGTTCTGTGCTGTTATAGAGGTTAAAGATTTTTGTTGCTGTTCTTTGTAGCGACGGTTTTTTATGAAAAGTACATATTTGACTTTTTTTCCCTGGGACTGGGCGGGAAAGGAAAGGCCTGAGCAGGGAATCTGCCACTAGCTAACTTAAGTCGGCTAGTGAATGGAGGTATTGTAGGGGGGGAGGGGCTGCAGACATTGGAGCCTGGTGATTAGGTTTCAATGGGTCAAGGAGGTGAGAAAAGGGAGAGGATCGACACTGAGATGGTGTTTCCGAGAGGGAGTGTAGTAGAGGGGGACTTTGGGAGAGGGGTATGGGGTTTGCTGTCAACAAAGGATAGGAACGGGTCAGGCTCAATGGGTAGGGCCTGAAATTGTGATGGTGGATAAGCAGGGAGGGTTGGGGGGGCAGAGCCCTCCTATTAGGGTAGTTACTGGAACGTGAGGGGTTTGGGAGGCCCAGTGAGAGGTCGAGGGTGCTTGTGCATTTGAAAAGTTTGAAAGCAGATGTGGCGATGCTGAAGGAAGACTCATTTGAGGGTGAAGGATAAGGGGAGGTTTAGAAAGGGCTGGGTTAACCAGGCGTTTCATTCGGGTTTTGACAGTAGGGCACGGGGTAATGCGGTTCTGGTGAATAAAAGAGTGAGGTTCCAAATGGAGAAAGTTGTGGCAGATCAGGGAGGCAGGTACGTAATAGTGACAGGGGCATTGGTAAACTTATATGGTCCCAACTGGGATGATGCAGGGTTTGTAAAGGTGTGTGGGGCCATCCCCAATTTGGATTCACGTGAATTGATAGTGGGTGAAGACTGGAATATGGTGCAGGAGCCAAAATTGCACAGGTCACGACTGCAACCGCTTACCCAGTCGGGGGAGCGAATGCGTTGGCTAGGCTAATGGTGAAAATGGGAGGAGTGGACCCTTGGAGGTTCTTGCACCCGGAGGTGCGGGAGTATTCTTCTCTCCAGTTCTTAAGGCCTATTTGCCGATAGATTTTTTTTTGTGGTGGGGAAGTCGGTCGGGGTCAAGAGGTCGAAATATTCGGCAATTGCGATATCGAACCATGCGCCACATTGGGTTGATATGGTGTTGGGGAAGAAAATAGTGCAGACGATGATGGAAATTTAATGTGGGGCTGTTGGGGGACCGAGAGTTTTATGATCAGATTGGAAAAGTAATTGAGGAATATGTGCGGTTTAATTGTACGGGCGAAGTCTCATAGGCGGTGACACGGGAAGCTTTGACGGCAGTGGTGAGGCGGGAGGTGATATTGTTTAAGGCAAAGGTGGATAAGGAGGAGAGGGTGGAACAGCAAAGGGTAATAGATGAGACGTTGGAAGTGGACAGGAGGTATGTAGAGGATGTGGACCCGGCACTGTTGGAAAAGAGGAAGGGGTTGCAAGCGAGTTTTGACCGGCTGTCCACAAGGAAGGCGGTGCACCAATTGAGGTGGGCGAGGGGAGCAGTCTACAAGTATGGAGAGAAGGCGGGATGCACGTTGGCAGGTCAACTTCGGAGTGAGGCAGTAGCAAGTGAAATTGTTCAGGTGTGGGATAGGGCAGGCAAATTGGTGGTGGCTCCAGATCAGATTAATAGGGTATTTGAGGAGTTTTACGTGAGATTGTATAGGTCGGAGCCACCTGGGGAGGATCGGAAGATGCAGGAATTCCTGGATGGTTTGGAATACCCAAGGTTGGGGAAGGGGGCAGGGCCATATTGGAGGGGGTGATAGTAAAGCAGGAAATATAAGATGTGATTGGGAGGGTGCAGTCGGGGAATGTAGCAGGGCCAGGTGGGTTTTTGGTGGAGTATTAGAAGAAATTTAAAGATAAATTGGCGCCGCTGATGGTGAGGATGTTTGAGGAGGCGATAGGGAAGGGGGTGTTGCCACAGACTTTGGGGCAGGCAGTGATCTCCCTGTTACTCGAGAAGGATAAGGATCCGACAGATTGTGGGTCCATTCTGTAGGCCGAGGACTCACTTTAGATATCTGGGGGTGCAGGTGGCACGGGATTGGGGGAGGGGGGGCCTCCTTAGGTATATCATCACTAGTCTGGTGGGGAAGGTGAAAACGGGTCTGACAAGGAGGGATGGTCTCCCTCTGTCGCTGGCAGGTCAGGTACAGGCTATTAAAATGAACATGTTGCCGCAATTTTTGTTTAATTTTGTGCCTGCCGATCTTCCTGCCAAAGGCATTTTTCAAGGAGGTTTAAAAGATGATTACCTCGTTTATATGTTATGTGGGGGGGGGGGTGGGGGGGGGGGGGGGTGGTTCGGATTAGGACGGTGCTGTTGCAGAGAGGATGGCAGTCAGGGGGGTGGGTCTTCAGAATCTAATATTCTATTACTGGCTAATGCGGAGAAGATGAGGAGCTGAGTTGGGGGGAGCACTCGCAGTGGGTTAGAATGGAGGAGAGTCTGTGTAGGGGGTTGGGGCTGAGGGCTTTGACAGCGGCGCCGATCTCGATGGCCCCGGGGAAATACTCAGAGTCCAGTAGTAGTAGCAATGTTGGAAATCTGAGGCAATTGCACCAGCACTTTAGGCTGGGGACGGGGTCAAGGGAAATGCCGATTCGGGGAATCACAGATTTGAGCCAGGGAAGTGGTATGGGAGTTTTCGGAGATGGGAGGAGAAGGGAGTCAGGGCATTAAAGGATTTGTTTCTAGGGGGGCTGGTTTGCGGGATTGAAGGAACTGGGGGCGAAATATGGGTTTGGGTAGAGGGAAATGTTTTGGTATATGTAGGTCCGAGATTTCGCTAAGAAGTAGATAGAGGTTTCCGGTGGTACTGGCCTCCACACATTGGAGGATGTGCTGACAACAGGCAGAATGGAGGAAAGAGTGGTGTCGGTGATTTATGGGGCAATTCTGGAAGAAGAGAAGGCACCGCTGGAAGGGATTAAGACAAGTTGGAGGAAGAGTTGGGAGAGGGCATGGAGGAGGGGTTTGGTGTGAGATGCTCCAGTGGGTGAATGCCTTAACTTTGTGCGTGTGGTTGGGGCTGATATAGCTGAAGGTGGTGTATAGGGCGCACGTCACAAAGAAGAGGATGAGCAGACTCTTTGAGGGGGTAGAGGAAGTGTGTGAATGTTGTGGGCGGGCCCCGCAAACCACGTTCATATGTTTTTGGTCCTGTCCAAAGCTCGAGGGGTATTGGAGGGAGGTGTTCAGGGTAATTTTGAAGGTGGTACATGTGAGGCTTGAGCTTGGTTCTCTGGAGGCCATATGCGGGGGTTCGGATTGACCAGGGTTGGAAGCTGGTGCGGGGGCACATATTTTAGCCTTCGCTGATTGCCCAAAGGGGAATCCTGTTGATGTGGACGTCAGTCTCTCCACCCTGTCACCTGGTGTGGTGGGGGGATCTGTTTGAGGTTTTTAACACTCGAAGGTGAAGTTTGGTTTGAGGGGAAGGATGGAAGGGTTCTACAATTCACGGGCTTTGTTCATTATGCACCTTCAAGAATAGGATGACATGGGGGGCAGGGGAGGATGTTGCCGATGACGAAATATGGGTGGATCCCTGAATCGTTTTGATGTTTGCATTTAAAATGTTGAGGGTTGTTTGGGGGTTGGTGGGAGGAAGGAATTGTTGGCCAGAGGATTGACATTGTATTTGTTACCATTGATCCATTGATTGTTGGTGAATGTAAATTTTGATGAAATTGTGAAGAGGGAGGAGAATAAAAATATTTTTTTTAAAAAGAATGAAAAGATCTCTCAGACAAATTGTGTTACATAACAAGCATGTTAACATCAGATGGAAAGTGTGACCAAGAAATAAGACAAAGGATTCGAGCTGCCAAAGATGCATCTGAAAAAAATGAGGAAGATTATGATCATCGCAAAGTTAAACATGGAAACAAAACTGAGAACTGTGGAATTCACATTTTGACATACAGAAGTGATTATTGGACGATTAGTGAAGCATTGAGGCTGCAGAGTGTAGTTTTTGAGTTGAATATTTTATAAAGATATTTTGGACCAGTTATACTATCAATGAAGATATCTAAGATTAAAAGAACTCTGCTGACCATAATCAGGAAGAGACCGTTGGAATTTCTTGGGCATGTAATAAAAAATTGGGATTTAAAAGGTCGGATGGTAAAAGAGAGCGACGTTGGCAAAAAAAGATTTTTCTAAGAACTTCACAAACTGAATCAATGCACCATCAATCAAGATGGTTTCCTCCAGAGCAAGTTAACATGGAGGTCCATGCGCACCAACACCCTCTTAAGTCATGGTAATTGAAGAGAGAGGTTATGACATTCTCAGGAAAAATTGGATGGGGGGTGGAAATGCTGCAAAAAGTATTAGGTGGTGGAATAATTTATTATAGTACTGGAAAGTATGAACATTCTGAATGAGTTAAATCAGAATCCTTGGGGTTAAAATTAAGAAATAGGAAGGGATAGAGATAGAGATAGAGAAATACAGAACAGGCCCTTCGGCCCACGATGTTGCGCCGAACTTTTGTCCTAGGTTAATCATAGAATTTTGGACAATTTGTCATGGCCAATCCACCCAACCTGCACATCTTTGGACTGTGGGAGGAAACCGGAGTACCCGGAGGAAACCCACGCAGTCACGGGGAGGATGTGCAGACTCCACACAGACAGTGACCCAAGTCGAAATCGAACTTGGGACCCTGGAGCTGTGAAGCAATTGTGCTATCCACAATGCTACCGTGCTGCCCTTAAGAAGTTAACCTACACTCCCTTATTCTACCCTAATCCAAGTACCTATCCAATAGCCGTTTGAAGGTCCATAAATTTTCCGACTCAACTACTACCACAGGCAGTGCATTCCATGCCCCCACTACTCTCTGGGTAAAGAACCTACCTCTGACATCCCCTCTATATCTTCCACCATTTATCTTAAATTTATGTCCCCTTGTAATGGTGTGTTCCACCCGGGGAAAAAGTCTCTGACTATCTACTCTATCTATTCCCCTGATCATCTTATAAACCTCTATCAAGTCGCCCCTCATCCTTCTCCGTTCCAATGAGAAAAGGCCCAGCACCCTCAATCTTTCCTCGTATGACCTACTCTCCATTCCAGGCAACATCCTGGTAAATCTCCTCTGCACCTTTTCCAAAGCTTCCACATCCTTCCTAAAATGAGGTGACCAGAACTGCACACAGTACTCCAAATGTGGCCTGACCAAGGTTTTGTACAGCTGCATCATCACCTCACGGCTCTTAAATTCAATCCCTCTGCTAATGAACGCTAGCACACCATAGGCCTTCTTCACAGCTCTATCCACTTGAGTGGCAACTTTCAAAGAACAATGAACATAGACCCCAAGATCTCTCTGCTCCTCCACATTGCCAAGAACCCTACCATTAACCCTGTATTCCGCATTCAGATTTGTCCTTCCAAAATGGACAACCTCACACTTGTCAGGGTTAAACTCCATCTGCCACTTCTCAGCCCAGCTCTGCATTCTATCTATGTCTCTTTGAAGCCGACAACAGCCCTCCTCACTATCCACAACTCCACCAATCTTCGTATCATCTGCAAATTTACTGACCCACCCTTCAACTCCCTCATCCAAGTCGTTAATGAAAATCACAAACAGCAGAGGACCCAGAACTGATCCCTGCGGTACGCCACTGATAACTGGGCTCCAGGCTGAATATTTGCCATCCACCACAACTCTGTCTTCTATCGGTTAGCCAGTTTGTTATCCAACTGGCCAAATTTCCCACTATCCCATGCCTCCTTACTTTCTGCATAAGCCTACCATGGGGAACCTTATCAAATGCCTTACTAAAATCCATGTACACTACATCCACTGCTTTACCTTCATCCACATGCTTGGTCACCTCCTCAAAGAATTCAATAAGACTTGTAAGGCAAGACCTACCCCTCACAAATCCGTGCTGACTATCCCTAATCAAGCAATGCCTTTCCAGATGCTCAGAAATCCTATCCCTCAGTACCCTTTCCATTACTTTGCCTACCACCGAAGTAAGACTAACTGGCCTGTAATTCCCAGGGTTATCCCTATTCCCTTTTTTGAACAGGGGCACGACATTCGCCACTCTCCAATCCTCTGGTACCACCCCTGTTGACAGCGAGGACGAAAAGATCATTGCCAACGGCTCTGCAATTTCATTTCTTGCTTCCCATAGAATCCTTGGATATATCCCGTCAGGCCCGGGGGACTTGTCTATCCTCAAGTTTTTCAAAACGCGCAACACATCTTCCTTCCTGACAAGTATCTCCTCAAGCTTATCAGTCTGCTTCACGCTGTCCTCTCCAACAATATGGCCCCTCTCATTTGTAAATACTGAAGAAAAATACTTGTTCAAGACCTCTCCTATCTCTTCAGACTCAATACACAATCTCCCGCTACTGTCCTTAATCGGACCTACTCTCACTCTAGTCATTCTCATATTTCTCACGTATGTGTAAAAGGCCTTGGGGTTTTCCTTGATCCTACCCGCCAAAGATTTTTCATGCCCTCTCTTAGCTCTCCTAATCCCTTTCTTCAGTTCCCTCCTGGCTATCTTGTATCCCTCCAGCGCCCTGTCTGAACCTTGTTTCTTCAGCCTTATATAAGTCTCCTTCTTCCTCTTAACAAGACATTCAACCTCTCTTGTCAACCATGGTTCCCTCACTCGACCATCTCTTCCCTGCCTGACAGGGACATACATATCAAAGACACGCAGTACCTGATCCTTGAACAAGTTCCACATTTCACTTGTGTCCTTCCCTGACAGCCTATGTTCCCAACTTCTGCACTTCAATTCTTGTCTGACAGCATTGTATTTACCCTTCCCCCAATTATAAACCTTGCCCTGTTGCTCGCACCTATCCCTCTCCATTACTAAAGTGAAAGTCACAGAATTGTGGTCACTACCTCCAAAATGCTCCCCCACTAACAAATCTATCACCTGCCCTGGTTCATTACCAAGTACTAAATCCAATATGGCCTCCCCTCTGGTCGGACAATCTACATACTGTGTTAGAAAAGCTTCCTGGACACACTGCACAAACACTACCCCATCCAAACTATTTGATCTAAAGAGTTTCCACTCAAGGGAGATTGTAAAATTCTCTAATGGAGGCCACCAAACTGTGGGTATTATTTAGACTAGGTGGGATCTCGATGTGTATAGAGACTGAGAAAGGAAAATGTGCAGATGGTTCAAGAACAACAGGACAATAATTATGTTAACTATACCCAAATAGCCTGGGGTGAACAAAATACAGATATTCAAAGTTTTTCTTGAATGTCCCCAAAAGGGACAAGACTAAATCGTCATGTTTCTAGTCTTAAAGGAGCAGATCATTGCTTACTTTTACTCCTGGGAAATAAATGGGATGAATAAAGGATGAAATCAAACATCTAAGTGATAGTCGCTGACAGTTGGATTCAATTTGAAAATAGATAGGAGAAGAATGATGACCTCAAAAGACCATTAAAAAATGGGATGAGATCTGGCTCTTATTAATTGGACTAAGGATTGGGCATAGGAAGTACCCTATTAATAAATATGAAATACATCGAAATAAGGGGGTGGACGAACCGAAGGGCTGCATCATACTCCGAGACATAAGGTAATCTAATGGATAGATAGATGGTAGATGTCACCTAGTGCTAAGAATGACATTCATTTTGGGAAGTAAAAGGAGGAATACTGAAGAGTATGGAGAAGCAAACAGGCATAGATTTTGAAATACACAATTCTTTGAAAGTATATATGCAGGTAGGGAATTCTGTTGTTTAAAGATGGTCATTAGAGTATTGAATGTGTATAATTGATAGGTCACCATTAAGAAAGAGTGCTGTGGGTAGTTTTGGACATCCTTTTGTAGAAAGCATATCCAAGCCAAAGCAAAATACTGCGAAAGCTGGAAAATCAAATAAGAACAGAAAATGCTGCATGTACTGAACAAAATGGGTATCATCTGTGATGAGAGCAATGAAGTCAGGTTAATGACCGTTGGCCAGAATTGGAAAAAGTTAAACATGTAGAGGGGCTGGGAATGGGAAAGGATAAAGAATGGAAGGAAAAGTCTGTGATTGGGTGGAAGGCAAACAGTGGCTGGGGAAGGTGAAAGAATAAAAAGAAAAATCTGTGATAAGATGGAAAACACGTGTGATTAAATGACACCTCTTCTTGACATTTAATTTCTTCTGTCCTCACCCACCCTAATACAAACCTTCCCTCTTGTTCTTTCATCCCTGCTTCATTGAAAATCTGTTGCATCTAACTTGCAGTTCTGATTGAAGCTTATGAAAATGAAAATCGCTTATTGTCACGAGTAGGCTTCAATGAAGTTACTGTGAAAAGCCCCTAGTCGCCACATTCCGGCGCCTGTTCGGGGAGGCTGTTACGGGAATCGAACCGTGCTGCTGGCCTGCCTTAGTCTGCTTTCAAAGCCAGTGATTTAGCCCAGTGTGCTAAACAGCTCCTGGCTTATAGATATGAAAAATCAATTCAATTTTTCTTTCATTTAATGTTACCCGATCTGACAATTTCCAACAGTTTGTTTTTATTTTGGACATCAAAATCAAGTTCAGTGAAAATTCACCAAGTATGTTCTAAGAATGCAAAACTATAGTTCTAGCAAATGCCATGATTAGTTCCATTGGAACAACAAAGAACAACATCAGATTTAATGGATTTTCAAGAGTTTTGGTGGCATGAAATGGAAATTTGATTTTCTGGCGCTTGGGTCTGTAACAATGCATGTAAATCATCACCTTAAAGTGAGGAGACGGATTAGGAGAAATTCCTTGCTACAGAATTTGTTAGAGCATGGTCATGGGAGCAGTTTAGACCGTGATCATTGTGCCTTTTTGAGAAACAGGCAAGCCTTAGGGAAGTGAGTAGGTCACTAGAATTGGCTATGGAATGCTCATGCAAAGAGTTCAGATCTTTGGTTTTGTGGAAATGCAGAAGTGTTCCCATCAGACAGTGATTGGACTCTCATTACACCTACTGTTAGAAGTACAGAATAGTTTTTACAAATGTCCTGTTAATTTTTTTAAAAATCGGAGCTCAGCTTGAACATGGTTTATTTATGTATCATCTTCTGAAATGGCTTGGAGATAAAGTTCAGTACACATCTGTTGGACAGAAAATAGGGCAGCACCTTCTGGTTCTTTGTGGAGAGCGGAGTGCAATAAGACATAAAACATTAAAATGCATCACATTTACAGTCAGTTTTGAAATAAATACCCTGTAATAAGGAGTGACTGGATAGTGATTTTTCTTTCCAATTAAGGGTTTATTTGGCATGGCCAGTAAACCTACCCTGCACACATTTGGGTTGTGGGGTTGAGACTGGATAGTGATCAGGAATGGAAACACTAACTTTTTTTTCCTTGTCTACCTGACTCTTCTCCAGAGCCAAAATCGACAAGTCACATCAGTAGAAACCAGATATTTGACTTTGACAAAGAGCTCTGACAAAGAGTCATCCAGGCTCAAAACATTAGCTCCATCTCATTGCACAGATTCTGTCAGACCTGCTGAGATTGTAGTATTTCTGTTTTTCTGTTTTTTGTTTCCGATTCCAGCATCTGCAGTAATTTGCTTTTCTAAGCAGATATTTAACCTGGGACTTTACTGTTCTATGTGGTTAATTTTCTTTCTGGGGAGTTGTATTATGTCATTGAGAATATTCTGGTTTTCCATGTTTGAATTTCAGTGATTATCATAGAATTTACAGTGCAGAAGGAGGCCATTTGGCCCATCGAGTCTGCACCCTACCCAAGGTCAACACCTCCACCCTATCCCCGTAACCCCACCCAACCTAAGGGCAATTTTGGACACTAAGGGCAATTGATCATGGCCAATCCACCTAACCTGCACATCTTTGGACTGTGGGAGGAAACTGAGCACCCGGAGGAAACTCACGCGCACACTGGGAGGATGTGCAGACTCCGCACAGACAGTGACCCAAGCCGGAATTGAACCTGGGACCCTGGAGCTGTGAAGCAATTGTGCTATCCACAATGCGACCATGCTGTTGTAACAATTACTATTTTAATAGAAAATGCTTGGAATAGTCAGCCAGTGTGAAGAGAAGCAGTTAACGTAACTTTTTCTCTCCACACGTGCTACCAGACACAAGTATTTCCAGCGTTTACTGTTTTTAAGATTTCTTGCACCAGTGATTTGTTTTTTGTCTTACTGTTAATATAAAGTATTTACAAGATGAGCTTTTTCAAACGAGATCTAAGATTAAATTGTTCATTATTTTCCTCAAGTCTCCAGTGACTGGCCAGAAACGTGCATCTTCCTACCTCCTGCCTTCCCCTGAAGTGAGTCCAGATGGCGGCTACGTTGGGCAGCACTCTCAGGGTCTCGGTGGTCATTATGCGGATTCATATTACAAGAAAAAGAGGATATTTTGACTTTTTTGCTGTGTTATTTTTGCTGCTGTTTCTTTTTGCCTAATGCTAGATAATTCTTTTAAATGTGAAATTGCTTGTCAATACATTTATGTTTAGAAAAACTGATTTTAAAAAAACATAAATTTTAATGGTCTCCTTAATTTTTATTTCAAAGTAGTTTTTAAAATCTGACTCCTCTTCTCCTCCTCCTGCCCCCCCCCCCCAACCACCCCCAAACCAGGTTTTAAAAAAAACACATTACCATGCATTTTGGTTCATGCCTGCTATAGGCAGTCTTGACCTCATTGTTTTGAAGGCAGCTGCACAATCTGGTTTCAAATTTTTATGGTTTTTGCAAAGCGGGACCAGTTTTAACTTCTCTCAATCAGTCTTCATTGAATGTGTAAGAATTGTAGAGCTTTCAGCTTAATCACAACTTAAATGTTTCACTCTAGAATGTATTACGGTTTTTGGTAGGAGGGAAGAAAGAAAGGGCCATGGAAAAGTAGGTGAGAGTTTATTTCCCTCCCTCCCAACTATTTTTCTCCGTTCAATCATTTCACATCAGGTACACCTCTATCATTTAGTTATTGAATTGCACTTTTTTCAGATTTCATTTTGCATATGTGCAATGTTTTTACTGTACATGAAAATTAGCTTTTACCATGGATGAACACTTGTTCTCTGACTGCACGAACTGACGTATATATTTGATGTAGTTGTCTTCAGTATATTTACACTATGCAGTACAGCCTGCTCCCACAGACCAAAGCAAAGATGTTGGGTTTTTTTGTGTAATATATCATATGGCACTTAAAATGCAGAGGTACTTTCTTCCTTTCAGTGAAGTGTTCTATTCTGGCTGCTTTGAAGGTTACTGCTGGGTCCTTGTTTTATTGATGGGGTGATTACTCTATGAAGTAATTTTTACTGCTGATATATGTATGTGTTTTTGAATTAATACTGATATGTGATCTAGAATTGTTTGGGGACTGTGATAGTATAGTCCGAGTAAAAAATGTTTCTACCTTTAACTGGGGAAAAGCAGGAGTTCATTTCACTACACTTGAATTGGAAACTGTGGTTTATTTTCTTGTTTTTTGCATAGTAAACAAAGTAAACATCTTAAAAGAATCACCTTTTTTCTGCTTTTCTTTGTCCTTTTTAGGAAGCTTTTTTTACTAGATAAATTTTTTTTGCAACTTTAAACAAAGCTGGTACTGGCTCAAAATATCTGATGCATTAACCATCATATTATAATGCTGCAACATAAAAGGGACAGCACTTGCGTCCCTGAAGGTATCATGACTTAACTTACTGGGTAGTATTCCGAGGAGCGTTTGGGGAAAAAATAGAAATGGTTGCATTTAGAAGTGCTTGATGCTACCCCCTATCTAGCAGTGGACAGAGTTAAGTCTATTGGTACAGCCCAGAAATTTTGTTTTTTCATTTTTAAATTGCTGCCTTAAATCTTCCTCATTCCAAGTCAGAAAGTGGTTGGGCAGAGAGTTGGGAAGTTGTGGATTTAATACTAAAGATCTACTTATAGGTAGACTCGGTAGAGATAGTTCTATAAATTGAAATATCCATGAGTTTGCCTTCTGCAAAGACTAAGCTTTTGCTTGGGGACTGATGGGAAATACTTGAGAAAATAGCCATAGGTTTAGCATTTGCCTCCTTCAGTAAAAGGACTGAATATAATCTGAAGGTGTCTTAAGCTACAGTTAATAATGATATATGTAGATGAATTTAACATGATCTCTTCATGAGTTAATGCAGTTAATTCTCCAACTTTAGTGTTCCTGCATAGCAATTTCTGCAATATAGTGAAGCTAAATGTGGGATTGAGCCACACTCTACAAAGGAGGGAATGGTGAAAGACTATCTAAGTGGAGCATTATTGTATCAAATGGGCAATGGTACTGCATAAAATAAGCAATGGTACAGCATAGAGTATTCTTTGCAACAGAATGACCAATTAGTTTTAACGGTGTCCCTTAGTCCGTGGCATTTTCCACATTACAATAAGCTCTACACAAGTTTGTAGAATCCACAAGTGTTTTTGCTGGTACTCCAAAAATGTAATGATTGAGTTTGAGGGTCTGTGCATGCAGATAAGCATGGTTAGACAGTGTACTGTCCAAGCTGAGACAATTTTTTTTTTATAAATGTTTTTATTCAGTTTTCATATTTTATATTGAACAAGTTACAAATTGTTAGGAGAGAGAAAAAAAAACAAACACGCAAAAATTAACATACATATTTACAGGTAAGCATCTTCGTAGTAGTAACTGCGCCCCCCCCCCCCCCCCCCCCCCCTCAACATGTTTATTTAGTTTGGTTTTGGGCCTTAGCTAGCCATCGAACCCCCGTAACGAACCTGTAGCCCCCCCCCCCCCCCTCCCGCTACCTTCCCCCGACTATTCTTCCTCTTGTACATTGGCCACAAATAGGTCCCGGAACAGTTGCATGAATGGCTCCCACGTTCTGTGGAAGCCGTCGTCCGACCCTCGGATGGCAAATTTGATTTTCTCCATTTGGAGAGATTCCGAGAGGTCGGACAGCCAGTCCGCAGCTCTGGGCGGTGCTGCTGACCGCCAGCCAAACAGGATTCTACGGCGGGCGATCAGGGAGGCAAAGGCAAGGGCGTCCGCCCTCCTCCCCAGGAATAGATCTGGCTGTTCTGAAACCCCGAAGACCGCCACTATCGGGCATGGCTCCACCCTCACTCCCACCACTTTGGACATAACCTCGAAGAAGGCTGTCCAGTACTCCACGAGTCTGGGGCAAGACCAGAACATGTGGGCGTGGTTGGCCGGGCCTCTTTGGCACCGTTCACATCTGTCTTCCACCTCCGGGAAGAACCTACTCATACGGGTTCTTGTTAAGTGGGCTCTATGTACCACTTTTAGTTGCGTCAGGCTGAGCCTTGCGCACGTGGAGGTGGAGTTGACCCTATGCAGTGCTTCGCTCCAGAGTCCCCACCCGATCTCCATCCCCAGGTCGTCCTCCCATTTCCTCCTTGTTGCGTCCAGTACGGTGTCGTCCCTATCTACCAGTCGGTCATACATGTCACTACAGTTCCCTTTCTCTAGGATACTTGCGTCCAGTAGGTCTTCCAGTAGTGTCTGTCGTGGCGGTTGTGGGTACGTCCTTGTCTCCTTTCGTAGGAAGTTTTTGAGCTGCAGGTACCGTAGCTCGTTCCCCCCAGCTAGCTGAAATTTCTCTGTCAGTTCGTCCAGTGTTGCGATCCTGTAGTCCGTGTATAGGTCCCTGACTGTCAGTGTCCCCCCCGTCCTGCCTCCACCTTTTGAAGGTGGCGTCGGTCAGTGCTGGTTTGAACCTATGGTTGTTGCAGATGGGAGCCCTGTTCGACATTTTGGTCAGGCCAAGTTGCTGCCGCAGTTGGTTCCAGGATTGGAGGGTGGCTGTCACCACTGGGCTGCTGGAGTGTTTTTTGGGTGGGGATGGGAGTGCTGCCGTGGCGAGGGCCTGGAGGGAGGTTCCCATGCAGGAGGCCTCCTCCGCACGCACCCACTCAGCTTCTGGCTCCTGGATCCATCCCCTTACTCGCTCGGCTGTTGCTGCCCAGTGGTAGAATTGTAGATTCGGGAGGGCTAACCCTCCCCTGGTTTTTGTTTTTTGTAAGACCTTCTTTGGGATCCTAGCATTTTTACCCCCCCATACGAACGCCATGATGAGTTTGTCCAGCGCTTTGAAAAAGGCCTTGGGGATGTAGATCGGAATGGATCTAAACAGGAAGAGGAACCTGGGCAGTACGTTCATTTTGATCGTCTGAACTCTCCCCGCGAGGGAGAGCGGGAGTGTGTTCCATCTTTTCAGGTCCTTTTTAACTTCCTCCGTCAGGCTGGTGAGGTTCCATTTGTGGATCCCTTTCCAGTCATGGGCTATTTGGATCCCCAGGTAGCGGAATTTATGTCGGGCTTGTTTGAACGGCAGCCCCTTTAGTGCTGCCCCCCCCCCCCCCCCTTGCGGGTGTACTGGGAAGATCTCACTTTTGCCCATGTTGAGTTTGTAGCCCGAGAAGGCTCCAAACTCTTTCAGGAGCGCGATGATTCCGTCCATGCTGCTTTGTGGGTCCGAGATATAGAGGAGCAGATCATCCGCATAGAGTGAGACTCTGTGCTCTCTACCTCCCCTTCGGATCCCCCTCCAATTTTTTGCTGCCCTGAGCGCGATTGCTAGCGGTTCAATTGCTAGTGCGAACAGCAGCGGGGACAGTGGGCATCCTTGTCTGGTGCCCCTGTGCAGCTGGAAGTATTGGGAGTTGGTATTGTTGGTCTGTACACTCGCCATGGGAGCGTTGTACAGGAGCTTTACCCAAGCGGTGAACCCTGTTCCAAGCCCGAACCGCTCCAGTACCTCTGAGGTATTTCCACTCGACTCTGTCGAAGGCCTTTTCTGCGTCCAGGGAGACGATCACCTCTTGTGTTCTCTCCCCGGAGGGGGTCATTATCACGTTCAGCAGGCGCCTGATGTTCGCGGTCAGCTGTCTACCTTTGACAAAGCCCGTCTGGTCCTCTGTGACCACCTCGGGTACACAGTCTTCTAGCCTTTTGGCTAGGATTTTGGCCAGTATTTTGGCGTCTGCATTCAGCAGAGATATGGGTCTGTATGACCCACATTCCGTTGGGTCTTTGTCTTTCTTAGGTATCAGCGAGATTGAGGCCTGTGCTAACGTGGGTGGCAACGTGCCCCTAGCTAGCGAGTCTGTGAACATCTCCCGCAGGTGCGGGGCCAGCGCTGTCGCAAGCTGAGACAATTAATCAGGCAACAATTACAAGGCATCATGTTTGGTACCTATGCCGTAGGTGCTGATTTGATATTCTTGGTTATGGTGTTTCTGCTAATTCAGCTATCATGGAACATAGTTTGCTGTGAGAGTGGGAGATCAAGCTGAAGTGCAGCCATGCTTCAAAGGAAGGGGTGTTGGAAAGCAATTCTAATTTGCCTAACATCCTCTAAAGAGGGGTTTAACAACTTTCAAACGGTCTTTCTGGGCACTGTTGCAGCAATACTTAGGACCTAAGGAAATTTATAATATATAGCTCTATCTCCTTTTTTAATTTTTAAAAGTTTTCTTTGTAGGTCCGCTAGACCCAGTAGTATCCACACCTTAGTTGGTGCATTCATCACCTGTGGCTCATACACTAACGAGAATAATCTACAATTAACAACTCCACCTAGGCCAAGTCATTGATAACTCCCTTTGATTACAAGCCATTTTGCTCACTAGATTTTGAACAGCAACACGTAATGATTGGAACAGAGATTACTGTCAATAGACAAAGGGATATGTGTTGAAGGATGATCTGCAGCTGGAATTTTTTGCAGTGCAGTGGAGATCAGCTGGGCGCAAGAGGGCTAGCAAAATGCTGTTGTGTTTGCCCACTAATGGATATTACTGGTGGAAGCCGAGCTGGTGGGTGGATGCTGCATTTTAAGGTTGCAGGAAAGCCTGCTGTACAGTAATTAACAGCAATTTTAACATTGTTTTGAAAACTACCGAACTTCACAGCCTTGCCAGCTAAGGAGTTGGAAGCTCAGCAGACGATCAGTCTTGACTGCATTTGGCAGCCAATCAGAGGTGGAAGGCTGATGGTTAGTAATCAGTAGCAATCTGGAGGTTAGCCAGACTTGGTGAGGACAGTAAAGCAATTCCAGTTGTTTATTTGTTTCATTCTACGGAACGTGAGCAATGCTCACTGAGTCAGAGGGCATTTGAGAGTCAGTCACATTGCTGTGGAATTGGAATCGCGCATAGACCAGATTTCCTTCCCGAAAGGACATTTGTGACAATGGTTTCATGGTCACCATTAGACTTTCAATTTCAGAATTGCATTCAAATTTGGTCATCTGCAATGGCAAGACTTGAATCCGAGTCGTCAGATCTTTCTCTGGGCCTCTTGATGACTAGTCCAGTGATAATGTCACTGGACTCCTACCTCCCTCTTTGACTTGCTACGTACAGAGTAAAGGAGGGTGGGAAGCCTTGCGATGTTGGTGCAGCAGTTTGCATTCGGATCTCCACAGCAGTTCATTCTCATTCACTCAGGCTTTGTGACCACTAGTAAGGCAGCACATTGGAAGAAGCAGCAGACACCAGGAGCGAGGTTGTAGAATCCAGATGGACAGCAGGCTCAAGGGTCTGGAAGGGGAGCACGCAACCAACCTCTTGTGCACAGATAATGTTACCTTCCAGAGAGACTCTACTGAGAGGCTACATTTATTACAAATATCAGAACCCAAGTATTGGTGAAGACTGACCCTTTCCAGGCACGCAGTCATTGAGTTATGTGCAATGGTAGAGGAGCAGAGCCTATCATTGACTGTAATGGTGAGCATCACCAGTTGAATTTCAACACCACTGGATCATTCTGGGGGTCTTCTGGAGATATGTGGGAGCTCAGTCTGCAGTTCATAGTTACTTGAAGATGGCCATCAATGCCATATTTTCATTTCTAACTGGCCAGGACAGTCAGGCAGAGAGGGGTGTAGAATTTGGGGGTAATTACTATATTCCCCCTGGGCAGCTATCATTTTATTTTTAAAAAGTCCAAGACTAATCTCCAGGATAAGAGTGCAGCCAATCCACCCAGGAGAAAGTCAAATAGGGACAGTAAGAGGATAGAACCAGAGGTGCTGTCACAAGGTAGGTTTTGAAGTAGATTTTGCAGAGAGAAATGCAAAACTGAAAGGTAATATGAAAATAGTTTGGTGCAAGGGTGGTTTAATTGAAAGAAAAGATAGGATGGTTTAATTGAAAAGAAAGATAGAATCAGAGAAATATAGTGAAAGAAAGCCATTGGGTTTTCTTACTAGGCATAAAGATGTTGACATGGATATACACGATCATGAAGCCAAGGGAGATTAACAAAGTCAGGATACCGATAACATCCAAGATCGTAATAGCAAATAAGTTGGAATTATTGGAGGGGAAACTGGAGGCTTGTGAAGCAGTAGCCAAGCTTGGAAGTGGCTAAAGTGTGAAATGACGATTTGTCGGTGGCAAGATGAGGTAAGGATGGTGACAAGTGATACAAGTGGATGCAGGCAATCCTGATTATTAGAATGTTACCTGACATCCTATCAGTGAATAAAAAAAGGGTTTGGTTGATGGTACATAGTTGTGGGAACTGAGCAGATGGCTTTGATTTTCTTTCTGTAGATTGGGACAATGCACTGGTACATCAACAACTTTAATATGCCCAACTAATGCAGAACAACAATTAACAACAGTAATAAGTCTTACAACACCAAGTTGAAGTCCAACAGGTTTGTTTCAAATCAATAGCTTTCGGAGCTCTGCTCCTTCCTCAGGTGAATGAAGAGGTGGGCTCCAGAAACATACATATAGACTTTGTCTAAATTTATGTTTCTGGAACCCATCTCTTCACTCACCCGAGGAAGGAGCAGAGCTCCGAAAGCTAATGATTTGAAACAAACCTGTTTGACTTTAACCTGGTGGTTTAAGACTTCTTACTGTGATCACCCCAGTCCAATGCTGGTATCGCCACATAA
This sequence comes from Scyliorhinus canicula, assembly GCF_902713615.1. Taxonomy (NCBI): domain Eukaryota; kingdom Metazoa; phylum Chordata; class Chondrichthyes; order Carcharhiniformes; family Scyliorhinidae; genus Scyliorhinus; species Scyliorhinus canicula. Next base: position 74,859,022 of record NC_052149.1, on the reverse strand, counting down.
CGATTAACAAAGTTGATAGAATGGTGAATGACATAAGACCCTGAATACAAATACTTTGTTTGATTACCGTGTCAATTTCTACTTGCTTTTAAGCAAGAGAAGACCTTTGAGCACAACAAACGGTCATACTTAATCATGTTGAAATTATAGGCGAGTAAAGACTGCGCAGACTTGGACTTCAGTATCGAAACAAGCTATCCAGGAGGTGAGCATGTATACAAGCCACCATAAGCAGTTTTTCCATAGAAATGTACACAGCCACGGGGAGAATGTGTAAACACCCCAAGGCTGGATTTGAACCCTGGTACTTGGTGCTGTTAGGCAGCAGTGCTAACCACTATACATTTGGGCACTTTTTAAATTGCAAGACTAGAACAAAAGTGCTATAACTTTGAACCAATTGAACACTAACTTAGTACTGATACTGAAGTCCTTGTTCAGTGATCAACATTTGCACTGGCCACTTGGATGGTGTAATAAAGGTATAATCCCTGAAATTATTTACAAATCAATTGTGGATTATTTTAAGTCAATGAACTAACTAGAACAAATGACTTTCACATTGTCAGTAAACATTTGAAAGCTGATTAATCAGGTATGGTAGTATAGTCGTTGTTGCTGGATTAGTAATCCAAAGACCTGGACTCATAATCCAGGACCATGAGTTCACAGTGGTTTATTACACATGTTTATGTATTTAACTATCAGTAATAGTAGCTGTTAAAACTACTAGATTCTTGGGAAAATCTAATGAGTTCGCTAAGGTCCTTTCAAATTGGTAACTTTTACCAACCAATCGTGCAGCCATGTTGTTGACTGTTAATTGCTCTCTGCAGTGGGCTTGAAAGTGACTTGTATCAAACCACAATGGAAAAAATAAAATTGGGCAGGCTATCCACCTTGGCACAATAAAGCCAACTTGAATTAACCCTGTAAAGCCATCCTCACTAACACCTAGGGAGTTGTGTAAAAATTGGGAGAGCTGCCTGACAGATTATTCAAACAGGCTGAAAGAATCTTCGATTCAAAATCTGGTCCTGTGGCATAATAGTATACAAGCAGGAGGCAGTGTTACTGGAGTCGTCATATCTGGACTGTGGCATCAAGGCGCATTGATAGCAAAGATGGTGGACACTGGATATGAAATTTCAAAGTCTCATTATAATGAGTCGCACAATTAACTAGGATGGCTAAGTGCTGAAGTGCATAGCTGCCAGCCTGACTCTCAGCAGGTAGTAAGAATTCAATGACCGAGGTGGTAGGAGTTATTGCCACTGTCTGCAGCAATGAAGTTCTGTCCTCATGGAGAACATCATCCATCCCTTGGTCTGTGCAGCACTACCACTGCTCAATGGGATAGATTCAGAACAGAAACAGCAGCTCAAGCTGGGCAGCCATGAGGCACTGTGGACCAATAGCAGCAGCACAATTGCATTCTATCACACTTTATAACATTACTTGGCATATGCTATACTGTACCATTACTATCAAGCCACAGGACAACCCTTGTTCAATTAAGTGCAGGAGCAGCACCATTAAATCTAAAAATGAGGTGCAAAACCTGGTAAGCTACAACACAATTACATGCATGCTAAATAGTGGATGCAGCATACTACAGTCTGATCTGATCCATTGGTTGTGGATTACTTGGAGTCCTGCAGTCCAACCACATTCAGTTGTAAATGATGGACAATTAAATGACAACCAGGGGAGGTCAACGACCATCCTCAATGATGCTGGAGCCAGTGCAAATGATGAGACTAAAACATTGCAACCAACTTCAGCTGGAAAAACCAAGATGATCCATCCTGCTCCTAAGGTCCCTGCTATCACAGATAATAGTTTTCAGCCAATTTGATTCACTCCACACCATATCAAGGAACAGCTGAGAATATAGCAACGGCCATTGACTAATAACATCCAAACTCTAGTGCTGAAGGCCTCTGCTCCAAGTAGCTGTGGAATGGAAAATTGAAATAAAAACAGAAAATGCTGGGTAAACTCAGCAGTTCTGGCAGCATTTGTGGAGAGAAACAGTTTATTTTATAAATTTAGCGTACCCAATTAATTTTTTCCAATTAAGGGGCAATTTAGCGTGGCCGATCCACCTAGCCTGCACATCTTTGGGTTGTGGGAGCGAAACCCACGCAAACACTCAATGTGTAAACTCCGCACGGACAGTGACTCATAGCCGGGATGGAACCTGGGACCTCGGTGCCGTGAGGCAGCAATGTTAACCACTATGCCACCGTGCTGCCGAGAGAAACAGAGTTGACCTAAATGACCCTTCTACGGAAAGTAGAAAATTGCTCATGTCTGGGCGGCACGGTAGCACAGTGGTTTGCACTGATGCTTCACAGCGCCAGAGTCCCAGGTTCGATTCCCGGCTTGGGTCACTGCGGAGTCTGTACGGTCTCCCAGTGTCTGGGTGGGTTTCCTTTGGGTGCTCCGGTTTCCTCCCACACATCCCGAAAGATGTGCTGCCAGGTAATTTCGGCATTCTGAATTCTCCCTCAGTTCACCTGAACAGGTGCAGGCTCGGGCAACTCGGGTATTTACACAGTAACCTCATTGCAGTGTTAATGTAAGCCTACTTGTGACAATAACGATTATTATTCTGTTCAGAAGCTACAGTACAAATCTAAATTGGGTATACCAAATTACCTGCTTATTCTCAATCATGCCCGAACGAGGGAATTTTTGAATTGAGAGAACAAGACCAGTTTAAGCCATTTCTGAATTTTGAGGTCCTAGCAACAATGCCCAAATTTGTGTTGCCTTCGGATATCAGACATTTTAGGAAATTCCATTGGTATGGAGTAAAATTGTTATCTCTGCCTCTCCCTTCCATAAAAGGGCTGAATAGATATCCAACGACCGACATGTTGAGTTTTCCAACACTAGAAGCTGCTTGCATTCCCATAGTTGACAAATTAAATACTTTGACATATTGCACCAATTGATGCACCCGACCACACAAACAGGAAGAAATGAAGGCGTTATTTTTAAAAATAAACTTCCTTGCTACTAGTCAAGTGCTGTGCAGCTAGAAATGTTTTGGAATGTACTACATAATGAGTAAACTGTACAAGATTTGCAACTATACTTCAGTTTATGCTAATATTTCTGCTTTTAAAATTTAATTTTGATATTTTAAACTGCCTACTTAGGGTTATATTGGAGACTATATATTTGCTTTATTTTGTACACTAATAAATATTGGAATTAAGCATCAAATTATCAATCCAATTAAGAACTCTTCTTTATGCACATATGTCTCCATGTTTGGTTTGCTGTCTGTGTGACAGGATCCTGGACTATTGAACTCTATGTAAATGTTGGTTATCTATTCTGCATAAACAGCTGCTAAGCATGTGTGCCTAACTTGCTAAATCTGATTATTTCAATGCAGAAACAAAATTTGCTTGCCAATCAGATGTTATCATTGAGTTAAGTCCATTTAATGAGGTAGTGGCATAGGTCGATTTAACTCTTCCCCCTGAGGCAGTGTTTTTAAAACTATTTTTTCCCAGGACCTACTTTTACCAAGCAGCGAACCTTCGTGACCCATGCCGGCTGACCTTCGCAACCCACTATTTTTGCTTACTTTTAATGCGACTTGATGTGCCTGTTTGGTCCTCACAATCTCACTTGCTTGTCGTTCAATGTTACATTTATGCTATGGACTTCAGCTGATGATTTAAATTCTCACTGCAACCTTACAAAAAACATCAAGAGGTTTGTTCTTGAACTCGCCATGCTTAGTCTTCAAATGCTTTTGAAGATTTAAGGATTTCAAACTCCCAGTACTTCCCTACATATAACACATGGCATTTGCATTGGCAAAATTCACAAAGTCAGAACTCGCCAAATCACCTTTATACCCGGTTTCAGTTTTTTTCTTTGGCTGTTCACCAGAGTCCCTGAAGTTCTGTACAGAGCTAACACTAGAATTGCTTTGTCCTGCTGTGGACTCTCCAGAACAGCTCTCCAGCAGCTTCTCTGGCAAGGTCCTGGCCTGTTTGTTTTTCTGGCCCTCTTACTTATTACAAAACTAACCATTATCAGTTCTTCGCAGGCCTGTAGCCTTGCTTGCAGCTAGAAAATGGAAGACTCTCCTCTATGATTCCATGCCAAAAGCACTGACGTACAGGGCAATAAAGTCAGTGTACATGCTGGGGGTGTGACCTCTGCTGCACACTCCTGGCCAGAAGACTACAGTCATTCCATTTAAAAGCCAGTCGAGGCTGTTGGGTGCTTTACCCGTGATTGGGAAAGCTTCGACTTATTGCCCCACGACCCTCCCGACACCTGCTATACACCAATGTGGAACTTAATAAAAGTGAGGAGGTGTCTCCGTGCTGTGGCAGGCGCTGAAGGCGATAATTAGCTGGGGGTGTCAGCTTATTTTGTTCAAGGCGCATAGATATAAGGTGGAGCGGGTGGATAGGCAGTGGTTGGTAGAGGCCATTTTAGCAGAGGATAGGAAATATTCAGTGGCCCTTGGTGTGGTGATATGCATCACTGTAAATACACAAGGGGTTAATGTAAGTACAAGTAGACTAGCTAGACACTAGAGGGAGCACCAGAGACGAGACACACAGACATTCAACCAATAGGTTGGTAAGATAGGACACGACCAATGGGCATTCATGATACACACACAGGTGAGACAACCACGGGGGCATTACACCAACCCATATATAAAGGAGACAGCACACATGATCTTCCTTTTTCCAGTGGAGACAACTCAGTGAGTACAGACACAGGGTTGATTGAACATCACACCCACCACGTGGATTGTAGCTGACTGGTTCATCAGTCTGAGTAGCTATACAAGGATTAACAGTAGAGTTGAATCCAAGTAGAATTGTTAATAGTTTAATAAACATGTTGAAGTTATCTCCACATCTGAACCTTCCTTTGTCAGAGTGCACATCAAGGAAGCAGCTTATGCTACGCCAAGAGCATAACAAAACATGGTACCAGTGAGTGGACCGTTTAAATCCATACAGTTACAACTCAGCACAATGACAACCAGCAACAACAGCCAGGCAAGATGATGTTCGGGATTCCGGTTCCACAGCAGCTCAGGTACCAAGGCAATCTCAGTGAAAACTGGCGTTTGTTCAGGCAGAGATTTGAGATCTACCTGGTAGCATCCGACCTAGATGGCGTTGCAGATGCAGAGAAAATAAAGCTTCTACTTACCATCACGGGTCCAGAAGCAGCTGAAATCTTCCAGACCTTCAAATACTCAAAGGGGCGAAACGAGCGACTTCCAGGCAGTCCTGGACAAATTCCAAGAATCCTGCAAGGGACATAAAAGAAAAAACGGTAAAAGAGGCGCCAGAACTCGCCACGAGGGAAGCTTGCAGCAGAAATCTGCAGTTTGAATTGCAGCCATCTTGGTAACGGTGCTGCACATGCGCAGTGGAGAAAATGGCCCCAAGTAAAGGAACAGCGATCTGAGCATGCCCAATTGCTTCCTGCGACCTATGTCACGTGTTTTGTGATGTCAGAGGCCCCAGACCACGCCCACTTAAAGGGGAAATGTCCCAAAACACGAAGAAAAATAATTTAAAGCTAAAACCCAATTCTTTCACCTGGAACGACAGCACAATGCCGGAAATTCGACCAGTAGCTGAAAGTAACCTCTGCAGAACCGTGCAACAAGCAGTTAGCACCGCCCAAAGAGATGATACAGTCCTTGAAGACTATGACTCAGACCTTGGTCTTGGAAAACAACAACTCAGATGACAGTTTCACCTTGGGAGGTGGCTACCCCAGTACCAAATCCGAACCGCAACTAGACGTGTTGTACATTGAAGACCCCAACGACGAGTTCTTCGAATTGGGGAATCTTCAGCCCATCTTATATGGCATCCTGATTCGTGAGCGCAGGATTATGCTGCGGCCTGACGCCAAGAGACAGAGAGTGGCCTGCTGCCACACAGAGTGGTCCATGCACCACGAAGGATCCCAGTCTCCACACACAAAGCGATGAAAGACTCCACAGCGAGCTCGTGAACAGACTCCACGATAGAAGCAATGCAAGACTCCAGAGCGCAGTCCTTGCATGAACAAGAAGTGACTTGAGTGACACAAGCCTCCACAGCGAGCTCATGGACAGCCTCCATGATTGAAGCAATGCAAGACTCCAAAGCGCAGTCTGCATGAACAAGACCATGAGGGTCTAGCAACCGCCTCTGAGCAACCAGCAGCAGAAGATGAAAGTCTGTCACGCTCTAGTGAATAACAGAAAGACTATGACAGTCTACCACGCTCCAGTGAACAACAAGAAGACTCTGATAGTCTACCCAGCTCAGGTGAACAACAAGAAGCTACTGAGGCTCTACCCACTGTATGAGAGACAAGTGATGACGGCATCCCACTTCCCATGCAAGATGTGCAACTTGACAGACCTCAGCTAGTGTGTACATAGGCACTCGACGATCACAGTGAGACTACTAGTGACTCCGGTGACACCACGTTACTTCAAACCTCATTCATTCGAGCCTCTCCTCAAGCAAATGCATTCCTGAATGTTTTGACTCCTGACGTGGAGCATCAAGAAACCTCAGCTGACTCCAGTGAATCTGAAATGACTCCAGACAGGGAGCATTAAGAAATCTCAGCTGACTCCAGTGAACCTGCAATGACTCCAGACGGGGAGCATTGACAAACCAAAACTGACTCGGGTGAAACAGACCAGACACCAGACAGGGAGAAGCCACAAGCCAAAGCTGATTCAAGTAAGCTGGACATGACACCAGACGGGGAGCGCCGCGAACTCAGTGACGGCACGCCCAAGAAAACAGCAGATGCCACAAAGCACGCTGACACGAGTAACTGTGAAGGACTCGTATTATCCACAGAGTGTGGTCCTTGAGCGCAGCAAACGCAACAACAGATCCATCCAACACAACACAACCTGTGAAAACCACATCAACGACAATAACGAGAAGTGTACCAAAGGCAACATCGTCGACAGCAAGCACGGCAAAGACCACACCAATGGAACTACGACTGGTACGACATGGTACAACTCTGCCCATGATGGACACTGTTACTGCTCAGCTCAGTACAATAACATACCATGGCAGGACGCTGCAACTTTCCACTTCACGTTTGCTATACTATCAACAGGCAACGTGGCTTTCAGGACAGATGCCATCCAACATCGCTACCACAAGCATCGGAAGAAAAAAACTCCAAATCAGACAACAAAGTGATTTGACCACTTCTTGGTTCCTCATGCACAGAGACAAGGATGGCGTTTACAATGCAATGCCACCATCAACATCACCACCTCACCAACCCAACAAGAAAGACATTCGACCATGATAATTGATGAGTTTTGGACTCGTGCATGTGATTTGGACTTATTGTTTAGTGATCACTGTTATCATAACTTGTACAGAGCATCACTTATCTACCTGTTTTTGTTCAATTTTCTTTAACAGTGTACAGAAAACATGTAACATGAAAAAAAGGGGGATGTGGTGATATGCATCACTGTAAATACACAAGGGGTTATTGTAAGTACACGTAGACTAGTTAGACACTAGAGGGAGCACCAGAGACATGACACACAGACATTCAACCAATAGGTCAGTAAGATAGGACACTGCCAATGGGCATTCACGATACACACAGGGGCGACACTACCCTGGGGGCATTACACCAACCCATATATTTTTTTTAAAAAATAATTTTTATTGAAATTTTTACAAAATATAAACATCTTGACTCTATTAACAAACAACCATGGTAACACCCCAAGAACAATACCCCCCCCAACTTCAAGAGCAACTTCAAACAAAAGGAAAAAGAAAAGAAAAAACAACAGATCACCCAAACAACAAAAGGGAAAGAGATAGCACCCGCCACATCCCCATGTACAGAGTTCTCCTTCCCCCCCAATCTTAAACCCCCCCCCCCCCCCCCCCCCCGGGTTGCTGCTGCTGGTCTATTTCCCAACCGTTCCGCCAGGAAGTCCAAGAAAGGCTGCCACCGCCTGAAAAACCACACCAACCGATATATAAAGGACACAGCACACATGATCTTCCTCTTTCCAGTGGAGACATAGAGTACAGACACCGGGTTGATTGGACATCATATCCACCACGTGGATTGCAGCACAGTGTTCTTCAAAGTCGGGAGCGCAACCCGCAGGTGGGTCGCGGGCGGGTGTCGGAAGGGTCGCAGAGCTGTTGTCCGCAGCGCTCTAGATCGTGCAAATCCCCTCACAGCAGCTGGCTTTTCATAACACTGGCTGCAAGTGGCCGCGAGCATGTTTATTAAAAAAAAATTTAAATTAAAAATTGGCTGCATTGCGCATGTGCAATGCGGCCGCTATTTTTTTTAATGGTTGCAGCTTTTTGTTTTACAAGTTCTGAAGTGGTTTATTCATTTATTTCATTCATTTAATTATTATTTTTTTCATTTATTTATTCATTTTATTGTTTTTTACAAGTTCGGGTGGGGTTTATTTGATAAAATTTTACAGGAAAAAAATTCAGAACTTTGGCCTGATGGAGACTCCATACTTTCCAACACTGGAAAGCTTCACCTTCATCCAACAGGTTACATTGAAGGAGCGTTTACGAGGGCCAAAGGGACCCAAAACCATTTCCTCCATTTTTGTCAGCAGCAAACAAGGTAAGAGAAAATGGTGGGGCGCGCAGGTCGGCTGGCGTGTGTCGCGAAGGTCGGCCGGGTTGGGTCCCGAAGATTGGTCGGTTGGTAAAAATGGGTCCCCGGAAATGTTTTTTGAAGAACACTGTTGTTGCAGACTGGTTCATCAGTCTGAGTAGCTATAGAAGGATGAACAGTAGAGTCGAATCCGAGTAGGAGAATTGTTTTTTTTAATAAACAATTTTATTGAGGTAGTTTTTGGCTTTATAAACAGTTACAGACATCAACAGAAAGAAAGCAAAAAAGGCAAAAATGTGCAAACATCCACGTACATTCAATACTTCAATCGTATCATACTGCACAAGCCCGCTCCTCTCCCACCGTTACTACCCGCCATTTTATCCCTCCTACTCTACTCTACCCCCCCTGCTGACGCTCACTCTCCCGCAAAGAAGTCAATAAATGGTTGCCATTTATTGGGTGAACCCCTGTGCAGATCCCCTCAAGGCGAACTTAATTTTTTCCATACCCAGGAAACTCTACATGTCCGCAAGCCACAACTCAGTCTTCGGGGGCTTTGAGTCCCTCCACGCCAATACTTTTCGTCGCCGGGCTATCGGGGAAGCAAAGGCCAAAATATCGGCCTCTTTCTCCCCCTGGACTCCCGGGTCTTCCGAAACCCCGAAAATTGCCACCCCTGGACCCATCGCCACCCTTGTTTTTAGCACCCGGGACATGACGCCCACAAATCCCTCCCAGTACCCCCTAAACTTAGGGCATACCCAAAACATGTGAACGTGGTTCGCTGGTCCTCCCGCGCACCTAGCGCATTTGTCCTCTATCCCAAAGAATTTGCTCATCCGAGCCACCGTCGTGTGGGCCCGGTGAACGACCTTAAATTGAATCAGCCCGAGCCTGGCACATGTCGCGGTCGAATTTACCTTACTCCGGGCCTCTGTCCATTTCCCCGCCTAGCTCCTCCACCCATTTAAGTTTCTATTCCTCCGCCTGGAACCCTTCCTCCCTCATGAGCACCGTATAAATATCAGAGACTCTACCCTCCCCTTCTTCCCCCCCTAGAGACTATTCTGTCTTGGATCCCCATTGGCGGGAGGCGTGGGAAAGACGGGACCTGTCTATGAACAAAGTCCTGCAACTGTAGGTACCTAAAATCATTTCCCCTTACAAGCCCAAATTTCTCCTCCAAGCTCCTCAAACTCGCAAAGCTCCCTTCCAGGAACATATCGCCCACCCCCGCCCGCCGCCATGCTCGAAACCCCCCATCCATACTCCCGGGGGCAAACCGATAGTTGTTGCAGATTGGCGCCCAAACCGACGCCCCCGTCTCCCCTACATGCCTCCCCCACAGGGTCGCCACCACTACCGGGCTGGTGGAGTACCTGGCCGGCGGCAGCGGTAGAGGAGCTGTGACCGGGGCTGCCAAGCTGGAGCCCCTGCACGAAGCCGCCTCCACCCACTCCTAGATACACCCCGTACCCACCATCCACTTCCTTATCATAGCGATGTTGGCCGCCCAGTAATAATTAATCAGACTCTGCAAAGCCAGCCCTCCCTCGCTGCGGTTCCTCTCCAGCATCGCCGCCTTCACCCGCGGGGATTTTCTCGCCCAGACAAAGCTCATGATCATCCTGTTAACTCTTTTGAAGGAGGGCTGTGGGGCAAAGATCGGGAGGCACTGAAAAACAAACAGAAATCTAGGGAGGATTGTCATCTTTACAGGCTGCACCTTCCCTGCCAGCGACAGCGGGAGTGCATCCCATCTCTGAAACTCTCCCTTCATTTGCTCCACCACCCTGGCCAAATTTAACTTGTGCAGCCTGCCCCAGTCTCGCGCCACCTGGATTCCCAAATACCGGATATTTTCCTCAACCAGCTTAAACGGTAGCCCCCTCAATCTGTTCTCCTGGCCCCTTGCCTGTACCACAAACATTTCACTCTTGGCCGTATTTAATTTGTATCCTGAAAACTGGCCGAACTACCTCAACATTCCCAGTATACTTCCCATCCCGGCCACTGGGTCCGACACGTACAGGAGCAGGTCGTCTGCGTAAAGAGAGACCCTATGTTCTACCCCGCCCCTCACCATCCCCTTCCATCCCTCTGCGGCTCTCAGCGCAATCGCCAGCGGCTCTATGGCCAGCGCAAACAGCAGCGAGGAGAACGGGCAGCCCTGTCTGGTCCCTCGGTACAGCCTAAAGTACTCCGACACTTCTCTGTTTTCGTCCTCATGCTGGCCTTCGGGGCCTGATGAATAAATTTTTTTTTAAAAAAATCATTAAGTTTTTTTAATAACAATAACAAATTTCCCCCCCCCCGCAATTTAAAACAAACAAGGCGTGTTTCCACACCAAAACAAAACAAGAAAAGAACTCTTTTCCCCCCCCCCCCAAAATAAATAATAACAAATCGCAATACAAGAAAGAAGAAAATAACATAACAAACCCATCGCTGCAAAAACACCCCCTTGCCCAATGCCCAAAACAAATGGGTGTGGTTTGCCAGGCCACCCGAACACCTCCCACACCTGTCTTCCCCTCCGAAAAACCGGCTCATCCTTGCTCCCATCATGTGCGCCCTGTGCAGCACCTTCAGCTGAATTAGGGTGAGCCGTGCGCAAGAAGAGGAAGAATTCACCCTCTCCAGGGCATCCGACCATGTCCCATCCTCAATCTCTTCCCCTAGCTCTTCCTCCCATTTCGCTTTGAGCTCATCTACTGAGGCCTCCTCCTCCTCCTGCATCAGTTGGTAGATAGCCAAGATCTTCCCTTCCCCGACCCACGTCCCCGAAAGCACCCTATCCTGCACCCCCCTTGGCGGCAGCCACGAAAACTCCTCCACCTGCCTCTTAACAAAGTCCCTGACCTGCATATACCTAAAAGCGTTCCCAGGGGGAGGTTCCACTTCCCCACCAGCTCCTCCAGAGTCGCAAACTTCCCACCCAAGAAGAGGTCCCCAAACTATCTGATACCTGCCCTGTGCCAACTCCCAAATCCCCCACCCGTTCTCCCTGGCGCAAAACAGTGATTGCCCCGTATCGGGGCCCAAACTGAGGCCTTCACTTCCCCCCCTATGCTGCCTCCACTGTCCCCAGATTTTGAGGGACGCAACCACCGACCTCGTGGAGTACTTTGCCGGGGGGAGTGGAAGTGGGGCCGTCACTAAGGCCTCCAGACTCGCACCCGCACAGGATGCCACCTCCAGTCTCTTCCATGCGTCACCCTCCCCTTCCGTCACCCACCTGAGAATCATCGCCACGTTCGCCGCCCAATAATATCCACACAGGTTGGGCAGCGCCAGGCCCCCTACCTCCCTTCTTCGCTCCAAAAATACCCTCCTTACTCTCGGGGCCTTCCGCGCCCACACAAACCCCAGAATCGACTTATTCACCCTTCTAAAAAAAGCCTTTGGGATCAACATGGGGAGGCACTGGAAAAGAAACAAAAACCTCGGGAGCACCGTCATTTTAACCGACTGGACCCTGCCCACCAACGAGAGCGGAAGCGCATCCCACCTCCTGAACTACTCCTCCATCTGCCCCACCAGCCTCGAAAAGTTAAGCCTATGCAAAGCCCCCCAGGTCCTAGCCACGTGGACCCCAAGATACCTAAAGCTCCCCTCAGCCCTCCTATACGGGAGTTCCCCAATCTCCCTCTCCTGACTCCCCGCGTGCAGGACAAACAGCTCACTTTTCCCCACATTTAGCTTATATCCTGAAAAGTCCCCAAACTCCTCAAGTATCCTCAGCACCTCTGGCACCCCCTCAGCCGGGTCCGCGACATACAGCAGCAGATCATCTGCATACAGTGACAACTGGTGTTCCTCCCCCCCCCCCCCCCCCCCCGCACAATCCCCCTCCAACCGTTCGAGTCCCTCAGCGCCATGGCCAGGGGCTCAATTGCTAACGCAAAGAGCAGGGGAGACAAGGGGCACCCCTGCCTCGTCCCTCTGGAAAGCCGAAAGCCCTCTGACCTCCTCCCATTCGTCACCACACTCGCCACCGGGGAGCTGTACAGCAACCTCACCCAGCTAATGAACCCCTCACCAAACCCAAACCTCCGCAACACTCTCACAGGTAACTCCACTCCACCCTATCAAAAGCTTTCTCCGCATCCACGGACGCCACTATTTCTGACTCCCCAACCACCGGCGCCATCATCATAACATTCAGGAGCCTCCGCACGTTGGCATTTAATTGTCTCCCCTTTACAAACCCTGTTTGGTCCTCGTGAATCACCGTGGGGACCACATCCTCCACCCTCCTGGACAGCACCTTTGCCAACAACTTGACATCTACGTTAAGGAGCGAGATCGGCCTATAAGACCCACACTGAAGGGGGTCCTTGTCCCGCTTCAGGACCAAAGAGATAATTGCCCTGGACATCGTCGGGGGCAATGCCCCCCCGCCCCCTGGCCTCATTCAGGGTCCTCACCAGCAGCGGGCCCAGCAAATCTGAAAATTTATTATAAAATTCCACCGGGAACCCGTCAGGCCTCGTGCGATTCCACTTTCACTGCCAGGCACAAAAGCTCATCCTTGTTCTCCGAGGCCTTGTGCCGCAGCTCCCGAATCTCCCCGACCTGAGCAGTCTGCGTCGCCACCAGTTTGTCCAGTGAGGCCCTAAACGGCTCCAGAATCTCGGCTTTGAGCTCCCTGAAGCAGCTACTGCTGCTCCCGCGCCCACGCTGCTTCCCCGCCCGCCGCCATCTTGCCTTTTCTGCCTCTCGCCGTTCTCTGAGGTAAAACCGATTTTTGGACCGCTCCACTGCGAGTCCAGTCCATCCACCGGCTGCTGGGCACACTGGCTGTGTTTCCCCCCCCCGGGGGAAAAGTCGAAACAGCGCCGTAGCGGGCTCTTAAGAGAGCCCGAAAATCCAAAAAAAGCAGGAGCTGCCGAACGTGAGGCTTAGCTCCGCATTGCCACCACCGGAAGTCCCCTGGTATAATAATTTGATCCAATTCACCAGTCCCTCCCCGAACCCAAACCGTCCGAGCACCTCCCATAGATAGTCCCACTCCACCCGGTCAAAGGCCGTCTCGGCGTCCATCGCCAACACTACCTCCTCCTCCCTGCCCGCCGGGGGCATCATTATCACATTAAGTAATCTTCTCAGGTTGGCCGCCAGCTGCCTACCTTTCACGAACCCAGTTTGGTCCTCCCCAATCACCTCCGGTACGCAGTCCTCCATTCTAACCGCCAGTACCTTTGCCAGGAGCTTGGCGTCAACATTAATCAGGGAGATTGGCCTGTGGGACCCGTACGCCTCCGGGTCTTTACCCCGCTTCAATATCAGTGATATAGTGGCTTGCGACATGGTCGGCGGCAGGGTCCCTCTGTCCCTTGCCTCATTGAAAACCCTCGCCAAGACCGGGCCCACCAGCTCAGAAAACTTCCTATAAAACTCTACTGGGTATCCATCCGGCCCCGGGGACTTCCCCGACTGCATGGCCTTTAGGCCCCCCAATACCTCCTCCACTCTAATTGGTGCCCCCAGCTCATCCACTCGCCCCCCACCTACTGTTGGGAATGTTAACCCGTCCAGAAACCTTTTCATCTCCTCCGGTTCTTCCAGCGGCTCCGAAGTATACAGCTTGCGATACAAGTCCCGGAATACCTTATTCAATCCTGCCAGGTCCTCCACTTTGCGCCCCTCCCCATCCATCACTCTACTTATTTCCCTGGCCGTCTCCCTCTGCTAGCCTTTTCCCCATGCTCGTACACCACTCCCCTCGCCTTCCTAAGCTGTTCCATGGCCCTACTCATGGATAGTGCCCCCAGTTCCGCCTGTAGTCTCTGCCTCTCCCTGAGTAAAACCTCCCCCAGGGACTCCGCGTGCTCTTCATCTATTCGACCCATTTCCCTGACCAATCTATCCATCTCTGCCCGGTCTGCCTTGGCTCTGTGGGCCCCAATTGAAATCAGCTCCCCCCGCACTACTGCCTTTAGCGCCTCCCACACGGTCGCCGCTGAGACCTCCCCCGTGTCATTCACCTGCAGGTAATTTGCATACACCTCCGAAGCCTCTCACAGATCCCCTCCTCCGACAGCAGTCCCACGTCTAGCCTCCATTGTGGGCGTTGGTAGTTCGCCCCGCCGATCTGCAGGTCTACCCAGTGCGGGGCATGGTCTGAGATAGTAATTGCCGAATATTCCGTGTTCTTTACCTCCCCTATACAATCCCTGCTTAGTACGAAGAAATCTATCCTAGAATATACTTTATGGATGTGCGAGTAAAACGAGTAGCCCCTTCCTATCGGCTGTCTGGCTCTCCAGGGGTCCACTGCCCCCATTTGCTCCATAAACCCTTTCAGCTCCCGTGCCATTGCTAAGAGTCTACCCGTTCTGGGGCACGACCGATCCAAAGCCGGGTCAAGGACCATGTTAAAGTCCCCTCCCATTATTAGCCTGCGAGAGTCCAGGTTCGGGATCTTCCCCAGCACTCTTTTAATGAAGTCCACGTCATCCCAGTTCGGGGCAAATATATTCAGCAGCACCACTCTTCTCCCTCCCCTCCAGTCTGCCCCGTACCATCAGATATCTGCCCCCCCTGTCTGCAGCTATGCCCTCCGCCTCAAATTGCACCCACTTGTTGATCATGATTGCTACCCCCCTGGACTTCGAGTCCAAGTCTAAGTGGAAGACCTGGCTAATCCAGCCCTTCCTTAGCCTCTTAACCGGCCCATTCAGTCCCCTGGCGTTCCAGGTGATCAGCCTGGTCGGGGGGGCACAACCACCCACCCCCCCCCCCCCCCCCCCCCCCACTGGTCAGCCATAGTCTTTCTCGGGCCGGCCCCCGGCCTGTACGTTGCGCCATTCCTGGCCCGCCCGTTGGCTGCCTCCACCCTCTACCTCCTTTCCAGTGCCTATTTCAAGTCCCTCCCACATCAGCAGAACAACCCCTCCCCCCAACAACAACCCCCGATACCCCCACCCCTGCCATCCACTGGCTGTGATCTCCCTCCCCACCTGACTCCCTTGACTAGCCAATCTGCTAGCCCTGTGACTCAACACTCTGGCGCCCTCCTGTCTCATTCCCATTGTTTCCCCGTCCTCCTCCCCACTCCCCGGCGCCCCATCCCTCTCTCCAACCCACTGGAGCAAACGCACTGGCACAGGAAGGCATGGACATCAACAAAACAAAAAACCCCCAACCCACGTCTTCTCTGACCATGACCCCACCCACCTCACCCTCGTTCACCAGCCAACAATACTTGCACTAGTGTATGGCGGCCCCTGCTAGAGCACCCTCCCCCACATTGAAAAAGAAAACACATCAACTCTAACACCTCCCACACCCATCCAAACTCCCCAAAAACCATAAATCCCAAATCAACCCAACCCAAACCTCTATTCCACCAAAACGTTAACCATAACACCCATACAAGGAAAAAACAACTGTCAAAAACAGAGTCCAAATTCAGGCCAATCCCAGGCATTCTGCCTTCACAAACGCCTCAAAATAATAGTCCCCGCCGTGCGTGACCTGTAGCTTTGTCTGGTAGATCACACCAAATCGCACATTGCGCTAGTACAACACCACCTTGGCTTGAATGAAAACCGCCTGCTTCCTTGCCGGCTCAGTCATCAAGTCCTGTTTTATGCATATACCATTTCAACTCTGCTTCGCCCATATCAGCACCTTCTTCGTCACCTGAAAATTGAAGAAACAGACAATCATAGCCCTCAATGATTCATTCATTCTCGGTTTTGGCCGGTGCGATAGGTGGGCCCGGTCCAATTCAGGCCGTACTGGGAGGGATCCTCCCCCTCTCCCATCAACTTCACTAGAATCTTAGCAAAGTACTCTGTAGGCCTCCCACCCTTCATTCCCCCTCAGGCACACCAACGAGCCTCAGATTATGTCTTCATGACCTGTTCTCCAGGTCTTCTACCTTGGCTCTCAGCCCTCTGTTGATCTCTGCCACCCTTTGCAGCTCCTCGCCCATTGAGGTGAACGGGTCGCTGTGCTGCAACAATGCCTCCTCCACCTCCTTCATTTTCTCCCCCTGCTCTTTCACCGCCAAAGTTCTCACCAACTCCACCCTCATTGGGGAAAGGATCTCCCTCACTCACAGCTTAAGCAAGGCCATCATCTTCGTCTGATGCCTTTCAAAATGCTTCGAAAACAACCGCTCAAACTCTCCAGCCATCACTTCAGCCACGTTCTCCACCGTGATGGGTGCAGCCCACACCCGACGGTCTCCCTCCCACCATCCTCCTACTGCACTGCTCGGCGGTGGACTTTCATTCGCTACCTTTTTCCCTGGATTCTTCTTTATGGTTGCTGACATTCTATAAATGCCCAAACCTCCCCACAGGTTCTCATGTATTTCCCCCAAACACTGGGCGTAAAGGACCTAAAAAAGACTAATCTGGCAGGAGCCACCAAGCATGCGACCTACATTTTACAACCAGAAGTCCAACTGATCCTGAGTTAAGCCAGAAAAAAAATTATTTAAAAAAAGTTTGCAAAGGTTTCTACACATGACTGCTATTCCAGTAGCCATCTTCGGTGTTTGGACGTCAGATGAAAGCTATTGGTTTTATCTGTGTGCTATTTGTGATAGTGTAAATATGATTAACTTCTCTCGTCTAAAAATGTTCTACGGGTCGATTTTGGGAAATAAGAAGAGAAGTCTCATTGTGCCGGCTAAGCAAGTTTAAGTGGGGAAGAGCAGAGAATATTTTGAGTGCTGTCTAGTCAGCTCCTTGACATGTTGCTGCCTCTTGTCTCGGTGGCGATTGCTTGAATGTGTGTATGGATGATTATGAATGTCTGTATGGATGATTACATCTGTTGTAAAACCTACTGTTTATTCTTGGGCAAGGCTGGCAATTGCCACAAATCCAAACCATCAGGAAGAGAAGAAGAAATAAGATGAGCAAAAAATACAAAGACCTGTTCATTCATGCCAAATATGATTTTTAAGGATTTTTATTCATTTATTATAGTTTACAATTAAAAGTATTGATAAATTTGTTACAAAAAATATTAAACAAATGTAGGTAGCATATAGGAGCGGGATAAAGCACTGCAGTTTAGTAATTGCTGGTTGCCTGAACTCAGAAAAAACACTTATTGGAGATGCACACGCTTATTCGGTTTTTAAATGTTTAGTGGGGATATCTATGCAGGGCTACATAAAATTATGGGTCATCAGCAAGCATTGTTTATTGAAGGAAAAATTTCCACTCAACAGGTTTTAAACTCAACTTGAAATTCCATATAGTATATCCCTGATGTAATACTGCATCACACAGCCAAGAAATTCTATGTCTGTGCTGAGCTGGCCTTTTGAGTGGTGTTTACTGCAACTGATCCTGAGTTACGAAGTCAAAGATTCTTATTTTCAAAAAACTTTGCTAGGGTTCTTGCGCATGACTACTATTCTATTAAACATCTTCAGTGTTTGGCCATCAGGTGAAGGCAGAATTGTATTACGTACTCTTGGTTATCAGTCGGATAACCAAATAGAAAATGACCACTTGCATTCTTGAGGCTGCTGACACTAATTCACCCTATTTTAAGTCGTGACACCAGAAGAAAATTAGTAAAAAAGAAAATCAAACCATTGCGTGACGTAACACAGCTTATTGCCACAAATACTCAGCCAGCTTAGAACCTGGAATGAAGAAAACTGCCAGAAGATGTGGACATCTCAACAGGTGCATTGGCTGAACGCTATTTATCATCCATTCCCAGAATAAATGCCTCCCTTATTATTTGCAGGAAATCCATACTCTTCGGTATGGACTTAATAAAGGTTAGTCTTGCATTTCTGAAGCCTATTCCGTCCCTCTTTATTTAAAAACACCATGTATATAATTCCATTTATTATCAGCAACCAACATTGCACCTTTTAAGAAAATTATTCCCACTCATTTCAGTTTATAAGAAAATAAAATCCGATAGCTATATACAAAATTAATGGTAACAATATCAATTAGATAAAATTATTTGCCGGACAAATTGAGAAGTTTGAACCGCAAGGTTAAAGAAGCAACTTTTGTATGCAGTTAAGTTTATATTCTTAGATGAAATGTTAATATGTTTTGCTGGATAAATTTGAATACAGGTATTGCTACATTTTGGAATGGTGCCTTCTATAAATTTCCATTTAAAAAATAGAACATATAATAACGTAAGTACATTGATAACTATAAATGAACATTTTTTAAAAAAGGCATTCAAGGGTTTGTCTTGCATTGGTCAAATTCAAAATTTCTTCGGCATCCCATTGCTTTTTAAATTCACAAGCTCTGTAGCAAAGACTCAAATACATGCACAAGGTTTTCAAAAGTGGTTCTGTTGCTCGGACTGTGTTCCCAGCATTTCTTCATGTGATAATAAATCTGAGAACAAGCAAAATAACAGTGGAAATTAAAAGTTGTTTGAGCGAGAGCTGACCGCCACCTTCTTCTTGGTTCACTGGTGGCACACATCCTGGTGAGGCAATTGAGAACTGGGGCACTATAATCTTGACTGAAACTGCACTTCAACGCAGTAGTGACTGAACATTTCACTGTCAGTTGAAGCATTAAATGGGCATAAAGATGCCGTGACACTATTTGCAGATCAAGGGAGTTCTCCTGTTGTTCAACAGTACTTATCTTTCTACCAACACTACCAGAAACAGATTAGTTGGCCATTTACAGCAATGTTAATTGGCTGTTGTTTGTCTACTTTACAACAGTTCTAGAATATTTCATTGGTTGTGAAGTACTATGTGCATGCTGAGGTTGCGAAGGATCCTGTGGAAATTAAATACCTTCTTTTTAAAATATACTCTGCTAGCACGTCGTACTTTTCACTGACATCTGGTTTCAGCCAGGCTATTCACATAAGGAAATGGCATAGAGGCCCACCAGGTAATTTGTTTTTAAAGATTAACTACGTCAGTTCACCATTTTGCCAATTTCCTTAATCCTTTCTCTTGCCAAGCGTATCTAGTTTTAAGTGGATTTATATCGTCCATTTCAACAGCCAGAATTGATCCTTATTCCAAATTGCTCCATTTCAATTTATAATCCTACTGTTCCAAATTTCCATTGGTGTCTTATGGGATATTAACTCTTCCTCACAGGAATGATTCTCCGCTCTTCCTTTTAATCTTACACAGGATCAAGGGCAGCACAATGGGGTAGAGGTTAGCGCTGCTGCCTGCAGCGCTGAGATACCGGGTTCAATCCCAGGTCACTGTCGCTGTGGAGTTTGTACATTCTCCCAGTGTCTGCATGGGTTTCACCCCCGCAAGCCAAAAATGTGCAGATTAGGTGGATAGGCCACGCTAAATTGCCCCTCAAGTGGGAAAAAAAATGATTGGGTACTCTAAATTTTTTTTCAATCTTACACAGGATCATGAATGTTCAAAATAATTATTTTTTCCTGAATACATTCTGCATTGAGTATATAATGATGACAATTCAGCAAGTCTGCCATTTAAACTACTAAGTATGTCACTCGCGTGAATCATACTTTTTTCTAATTTCGTTGACATAAAATGAGTTAATAGCTTCTCGGCCTTTTTTTTGGCTAAAATGAGCTTGAGGTCATGTGTAATGTCTGGATCTGGTACACCTCTCTCGTGGGGACCATGAATTGGATTCAATTTGAATTGGTTTTTGAAGCAGACAAGGAGCTGGATTAAGGGTTTGCCCCTGTCTACACACTGAGCTCTGGCTTTGTAACTCTGATAAAGTAATATTAAAAAATAAATAAATAACTGTTTGAGTTTGGGATAAGGCCAAATGACCAATTTGCTCAAATGATCATTAAGCAATTGTGCGGAAATTAATATTGGCCGGGCCGGGTGGGGGGGGGGGGGGGGGGGCACCTGAGCCTTGTCGTGGACACATACTGGGGTACAATTCCACGGGCACAGGTAACTAACCCAAGCCCCTTTGTCATGTGAGTTTCAACAGTGGATGGTAGTAACCCATATATGATGTGCCCTCGCTTGATATGCATGTATGTAAATACGGAGGACAGAGGTAAGGAGTAGCATTCTCTCTCTTTTCAACCCCACCAAAATTCAAGGCCAATGATAGTCACAAAGAAAGAAGTAGCATGGGCACTAACTCAGCAACAAAACTATGTCTGTTTGAGTGTATAGCTCCATTCCCTGTAAGTTACTGTAAGAGTCTCTTCTATAATGAACAGACATCAGTACATTCACTGTTGCTCAATTTTAAGTCCATGTTTTTGCTTTTCCATTGAAATGATACTTAAGCTAAAAGGTTTGTTAAATTCAGACTGCAGTATAATATGCCAGAATAAAATATATAGTAGCTGTACCTCGTCAGGACATTGCACTGGACATGGCAAACGCTTGCCCTCTTCAAGTACCCGAACAAGTCTTGTGACAGTCATTTGACCTTGAGTTGGACCGATCAATTTCAGGAACATCTGAGAGAATGAAAACAATAAGCAATATTACATACTGTAAGTATGCCTAAGTACATAGACATGGGTAATTTATAAGTGGAAGTGCTGATGGAGGCACAGTCACTTACGTTCATTGGACTGTGTTCAGACTCGCAGTATGTGAGCAATTCATACAAAGTAACACCAAATGACCACACATCTGAAGCAATGTAGAACTTGCAATGAATCAAGCATTCTGGTGCATACCTGCAGAATCAAATCCAAAAATTGCATCGAGTAATTCACATGGCAGGGCGTGTGCTTTATACTTTAAATATACCATTATACTTTTAAAAATATGAAATAGAAATCATAAAACATATATTTTGTTCCTCAAAGTATGGGACATCTGTGCTAGAGAATGGGACATTTGCCTCCTACTTTTACAGTTGGCTGTTAGTAGCAGGTATTCCTAGGCTAGTGCAGTTAGCTGTTTAACCCTCGATTCCCCTACTGCCACTCCATCGCCTGAATCCCCCCCACTGCCCACCCCACCACATTGATTTTTTTTTCCAAATGTAAAAACCAGAAAGGACTGCTGACAGATGGACTTGTGGTACTTCCTGTGTAATAGCCATTGATGTACTCCATACTTCTGTGGTTAAATGCCATGTGAACATTAACTGTTTACATCTTCTTTCCTTTGCATGTAAACAATAAAATTAATGAAACGAGGAACCCTGTTGCCCACTGGAGTACTCTGTGATATCTTCCACTCCAGGGAACTCTACTGCCTTTGTAATCCGCTTTTTGCCATTTACAAGATACCAGTGTCCATTGACGATTGCCTGAAATGATATGGCCTCTGTGGTTGAACAAGTGACATGAAAGCTTCATGCTTTGATAATCCAGGAGAAAAAATGTTTCGGGCTCAATTGTTGTTCACAAGTCATCCTACAGCAGATGGCGCAATTGTATGACAATCCATAGGCAGAGCGATTGTATGGAACCCAGGGGAAGATGGGATGGAGATGAAGAAGAGTATTTGTTGACAAGTATAGGTACTACCTACTTTTGGCTCAGTAGGTAACATCCCTTCCTCCGAGCTAGAATCTCCAGGTTCAGGTCCTACCCCAGAACTTGTTGCCCATGGAAGTAGTCTTCACGATGCAGTTCAACAGGTTGATAAATTAGCCCTTCCAACACTTCCCCACTATTTCCCAAAAGGGAGAAAAGTATGGGTGAAGATGGGAAACAAACCAGTACAGGACTGATGGAAGTTCGGATACAGGGCATATAAATTTTCACATTCGATATTGCCAAAACCCTCAAAGAATACTGAAAATCAAAGCTCTTGACACCGTGTTCAAGAGAGGTTTTAATCAACACTCCACTCTTGTTAAAAGAGGTCACACGGCAGAGTCATTTGACCCAGGAAGGAGACTTGTCTTACACTATTGACAAACTGCTTCAAACAGTTGCTATAGGTACAGACTGTGGCAATGCCGTTCATGAACTGCAATACATAGTAAACAGCTGCCATCTTCGGTAGAACCCCTTAAGTGCTCCCCTCACTGTGTACTTTCTCAAGGTATAGGAATTCCATCAGATCTCCCAGCCACACTGAGGCACTGGGTGGAGAGGCTGACCTCCATCCCATCATCATTCGCCTCCAAGAAAGGCCAGGATATTGGCACCCGCACCCGCCTGCAGCTGCTAAATCAGACACTCCAAATATATGGCCACTAAGACAGGGCACCAGTTCAATTTTCAGAATCTCTGACATGGTACTAAAAGGACCCAGAACCCCACAAACTTAGAACACAACCAGAACATTTGCACATGATTGGCCAAACCCCTTCCAGAACGCTCACACTTGTCCTCCACTCCTACAAAGAAACCTACTCATCCTGGACGTAGTCAGATAAGCCCCAGGCAGCACTTTAAACTGTATTAAACCAAACCTCGCACACAAGGATGTGGAGTTCACACTCCGCAGGGCCTCACTTCACATCCCATCCTAACACCAGCCCCAACTCCTCCTCCCACTTGGCCATAACCCCCTCCACTGATACTGTGTCTTCAGACATAATCCTTCCATAGATCATAGAATTTACAGTGCAGAAGGAGACCATTCAGCCCATCGAGTCTGCACCTACTTAAGCCCATGCCTCTACCACATCCCTGTAACCCTGTCTAACATTTTGGACACTAAGGGGCAATTTAGTATGGTCAATCCACCTAACCTGCATTCTTGGGACTGTGGGAGAAAACCGGAGCACCCGGAGGAAAGCCAAACAGTCACGGGGAGAAAGTGCAATCTCCACACAGACAGTCACCCGAGGTCGGAAGTGAACCCAGGACTCTGGAGCTTTGAGGCAGCAGTGCTAACCACTGCGCTGACCTAGGTATACGCGAGGTATTCCCCTCCTCCGACCTTGTGAGTGAAAGAACCATCTCCATATACGAGGTTGGCGACACCACGGGGAATGTCATCGGAAAGATCCGTTTCACAAAGTTGCGAACTTGCAGGCATCTGAATGAGTTAGACTCCGGCAACTCCAAAGTCGCAAACCGTCCTCCAAGAAGAGATCCCCCATTCCTTCCAACCCCTTCTCTTCCCACCCCCGGATGTGGCATCCAACCTCACAGGTTTAAACATTGATTTGCGCAAATCGGTGCCAGCTTCAATACTGCCCCCAATTTACAATGTTGTCGAAATTGTCTCCATATCTTCAGGGTGGAGTCAACCACCACATTTGCTGAATTTTTCACCGGTGATTACGGGAGTGAGGCCTTCACTAGTGCCCTCAATCCAGATCATCTACATGATTTCAACTCCATCCTGACTCAGGTAACGTTCGGATCCCCACACCACTTCAACACCTTCTCTGCATTCGCTGTCCTGTAATAATATATCCGGCTCGACAACGCAAGCCCCCCTGACTTGGTTCCCTCTGAGGGACTGTCCTTCACATCCTCACCACATTGCCTGCCCAAATAAAGGACAAGATCAATTTCTCAACTCTCCAATAAAGGATTTAGGAAGAAGCACAGCAAACATTGGAATAAGAACAGAACTATTGGTCAAATATTCACCTTGAGCGATTGAAACCTGCCTGTCAAGGACAGAGGGACAATATCTCACCTCTGCAAATCGGTCCTGACCCTTCCCACGAAACTCGTACAGTTAAACTGCTGGAGCCAGGCCCAAACCCGAGCCACCTGAATCCCCAGATACCAGAAATGAGATCCCGCTAAGCAGATAGGCAACACCCCCAGATTGACTCTCCTTCCTGGGGGAGTAATGGGAAACACCTCAAAGTTCAATTTGTACCCCGAAAAAGAGCCAAAGCGCCTCAACAGCGCCATTATATCGCCCATAGTGGGGATCAGGTCTGTCACGTACGTAAGAGATCACCAGCATACACAGAGACCCTATGTTCCACCACTCCCCCCACCTCATTATCCCCCTCCACCTATCTGAAGCCCTGAGGGCTATGCCCAAAGATTCTATCGCCAATGCAATCAAGAGGGTGAGTGGGGGAACATAACCCTGTCGTGTTCCCCTGTTCAACTGAAAATATCCCAAACTCATATTGTTTGTGTGGACATTGGCCTTCGGAGCTTTATAGAACCATACCCATGACAAAATTTAAGCCCCTTCCCAAACTCTTCCAGTACCACAAACAAATGGCCTCATTCTACCCTGTCAAAAGCACTCTCAGCATCGAGTGCAACAATGACCTCCTGCTCCCTCCCCTCCGATGGGGATAATACCACATTTAACAACCGCCGTACATTAGATGACAATTGCCGACCCTTAACGAAACCTGTCTGATCCTGCCTAATAACGTGAGGGAGACACTGCTCCAGTCTTAGTACTAATACCTTGGCCAATATCTTAACATCCAAATTTAGTAGGGACATTGGGCGGAATGACCCGCACTCCACCTGGTCCTTATCCTTTTTTTAAGAGAAGCAAAATGGACGCTGGCATCAATGTCACGGGCAGCGGACTTTGTGTTACCGAATCCTCAAACATCTCCACCAGTAACGGTACCAACAATCCTGCAAACCAATTCCACAGGAACCTGTCAGGCCCCGAGGCTTTACCAGTCTGCATTCACCCAATAGCTGTCAGGACCTCCTTCGCACCCAAAAGCTCTTCCAACCATTCCTGCTCTTCCTCCTCCATCTTGGGACACTCCAGAAACGCCACCATGTCCAACACCTCCCCAGGTGGCTCTGATCTATAAAGGTTCAGATAGAATGCTTCAAACTCCCCATTTACTTTATCTGGCGAGGACACCAACCCCCGTGTCGAACCTGAATAGTCTCTCGGGAGGCCACCTGCCATCTCAATTGGCAAGCTAAGGTGTGACTGGCCTTCTCCCCATGTTCGTACATTATAACTGGTGCATCACCTTATCTGCGGCCAGTAAATCAAACTGCATCTGCAGCTTCTTTCTGCTAACCAGGAGCTCTGGAGTGGAATCACTCGAATATCTACCATCTACTTCCAAGGCCTCATACCAACCTTTGGCGTTTCTCCTTTGCCTCCCCATCTATCTGCGCCTTATGTGAGATTATCTCCCCTCTCATCACTGCCTTCAGGGCCTCCACAGAACCAAGGGCAAAACCTCCCCATTCTTATTAAACCCCACATACATATTGATTGTCCTTGATATCATTCCGCAAAACCTCAGATCTGCCAACAGCCCCACATCCAAACTCCATGCCGGCCCCATCTTCCAATACCACATCTGCCAGATGTGGTGCACAATCCAAAATAACTATCACGGAACAGCTTTCCTCACTCCTGGCAGCAGAGTCCTCTCCATCATGAAGAAGTCAATCTGTCAATATACTTTAGGCACTAGAGAAAAGGAGAATTCCCTCTGCCCCCGGGTGCGGAAACTGTCACGGATCCAGCCCCATCCCACCCCAAGGTCAACTGGTGAGAGTCCAAATCTGTATGGCAACCAACATCCTCTTCAGAAGTGATACGTCGTACCAGTTTGGAGCGAACACATTTACCAACACCACAGATTAGCCTTCCAACGCTCCAGTAACTATTGCCTACCTACCTCCCTGATCCGTTGCCATCTTCCCCACCTTTATTCATTAAAATTGCCACCACCCGGTCCCTGCTATCGAAGCCCGAGTGGAACACCTGGCTCACCCAACCCTTCTGAAGCCTAGTCTGGTCCCTCACCCGCAGATGGGTCTCCAGCAAAAGCACCACATTGGCCCTTAAATTCTTCAAATGAGAGAAAACTTTCACTCGCTTCAAAGGGCCCCCCAAGACCCGAACATTTCACATGGCCAATGTTATCTGTTTTGGTCTAACATTGACTGCAACTGGATGCAGTAAAACAAGAAACAGGCTTCCGACACAGGAGATGGTCCAACACTGTTTTATTGAACCTGTTGATTGCTGTACATAATCTGCTGTAGGTTGACACTCTATTAACCTAACTGATAACCTCCTACTGGCATGACCAGACTAGCTCTCTATCACACGGTGATGATGTTCATTGGCCTTTGCACTGTGACTATCTCCCTAGCCGTGTCCTGTGACAGAGGGAGACCCTTAATGCCCTGTGGGCTTTATAGTGGTGGTGTCCTGTCTGGTGATTGGTTGTTCTGTGTCATGTGTGTTCATTGGTTATCCTGTGTGTCAATCACTGCCTGTCTGCATCTCATAATATACATGAGTGGATATTATGGCAGCATCTTGGTACATTCGAATACTGGTGCCTTCCCACCGCACCTCCCTATTTTCTTTGACCCATTTCAGGACCCTCTCAACCGAACACTGTCGCGTTCGTAGTGGCCTATGGCCTCACCCAGAGCGACCTGTGGACCCCGTTCAGCTCGGTGGTAGTTAGGAGCGGGGACCCTGGTCCTCCTCCCCCATCAACTTTGCAAACACTGTAGCAAAGTAGTCGGTTTCCAGGCACTCCACCCCTTCAAGCAACCCCATGATCCTGAGGTTCCGCCTTCGCGTTCTATTCACCAGGTCCTCAACCTTAGCCCTCGGGCCCTTCTTCCTGTCATCCATCATCAACAGCTCAGCTCTCAGTGAAGCTATCTGATCACTGTATCGCAATAAGGTCTACTCCACGCCCTTCAGCATCTCACCATGCTCCTGCACTGTCTCCGGGGTCTTTCCCAATGCCTCCTTTACCGGGCCCAATGCGTCCTCCACCGGCTTTTTGAGGGTCGCCATCATCTCCCTCCCTTGCCTCTCAAAATGTTTGCCAAATGGTCTCTCAAACGTGGTTGCCATTACCTCCATCACCTTATCCACAGTAATAGGCGCAGCCCCACCCAATGAGCTTGTCTCTGTCATCTTTGTTCCCACAGGACTCTGCACCTTCCCCAGCTTCTCTCAAGGGTGACTGCTTGTACCCTTCTTTCCAGTGTTTCTTTTGCATAATTGACATCTTCTTGTAAAGAACTATAAAATGGGACGGGTCTGCCCACAAATTACTACAGTATCGGGAACCGGGCTAAAAACCGAGGACCCTGGTAGGAGCTACTTGCGTGCGACCTCCTTCAACATGCCGCCAGCAGAATCAACGTTATTTACATACTTACAGCAACTAGGAATACTTAGTAAAAAAGGCTATCAGCAAAACATAAACAGCAAAGTTTCCAACACAATGAACTGGGACAAAATGCAATGTAATTTACCAAAAAGACATGGAGAATCGAACATTTATCTAGCTGTAAGATGCCTATTTGAACATGCCAAGAGGGTGAGCTGCAAATATTGGGTGTCCTATGGCAACAGTCAACATTTTTGAGGAGATGGTGGATAAGGTGATGGAGGCAATGACATTCTAAATTTTCTGCTTTTAGTCAACTTAAATGAGGCCTCAATGAGCAGTGGCAGCAGAACTGATGGGAGGGCGGAAACGAGAGGAAAGATCTGTCAGACTGGACCCATGGCACATTCCCACCTCCGTGGGATTATGGAGTAGCGGGATTAACATTGGGAATGGTTCTCTGGCCACTCTTGGTGGATAAGCAATTCAGCTTTTTATGGTAATATCCCAGATTTTTGATCCAGTGCATAGAGTACCCATCATTCCAAAAGGTTATCAATAAAACAATAGCAGTCGTACAGTGGCACGGCAGCCATTAGGGTCAGTGGCTCCAATCTATTTGGAAGTCTCAGTCCCAAAGAATCTGCAACTGAGATAGTGCGCCTAACTGCAGGAGAGTTTCCCTCTGATCTCTAAAGGCCTGAACCGTTCCAGCTTCCATGCTTCCTTTGATTTGTGGCTATCGACCCGAAATGCAGTCACCCTTGCACCTTCTGGCCGACTACAGCAGCTCCACCCTCTGACAGTGGGGCTACCAATCCTTAACTGCTGGAAGGCCTTCTATCCACTGTCCAGAGTCCAGAGCCACCTATTATCCTTCATTCTGATACGACTCCTTCAAAATTGTCCTCTGGGTCCCCTTGCCGGCCTTAACTAGTCCGACCTGCATTTTCATTCCAATGGTAGGATCAGGACCTTACAATGAAAATTCAGCCCCACCTGTCAGAAAAATCATATATGGCTATGGATCTATCCCATGATCCTCACTGCCTGTGAGCCTCTGTGTATCTTGCAGAGAATTGGGAAGTCTTACATGCTAACATCCCTCACCTTGATGAGCAAAGATAAAGACTAACATTAACTCTTACCAAAACACAGGACTGTCCAAGTCATCTTGCACTTTGTAATATTCTTTGTTTGTCTGAATGGCTTTTGTTAGTCCAAAGTCTCCAATTTTTACCCGGTTTTCGTTTTCTACAAGGACATTTCTTGCAGCTAAATCTCGATGAACATATTGCAGAGATCCCAGGTACTCCATTCCCTAAAACAATAGTTTGCAATTCTTATTACTGTGTTAAAGTCAACATTCAATATAAATGCAGCCTAATTCATGTAAATATGCTTTTTTTAACAAGAAGAGCCTTTTATGTTACCCTAGTGTCCAGATTTATCACCATAGTTTGCAGACCCCAGTAATATCACTTACAATTGGTCTCACCTCAACCGGCTTGATCTTTCTCCCACTTCCCCTCTCTGCTGCCCCTTCCTATAGGCCTCTCGTTCACAGCTCCCTACAATGGCCAAAAACCTATACTTCTGACAATCAATTTAGTTATTTATTATCTTCAAGGCGGCTTTCCAAATTTATTCCATGCCCTTCCTATTTTGCTGTGTGATATTATTTATGGGGAGTTGCAATGTGCATCCTATGATTGAGTGAACACAGAGAGGCTGTGACAGCAGATTGACCCGTGTTAACAATGTATAACTGTCGGGGCGGCGCGAAGGCACAGTGGTTAGCACTCTTTCCTTATGGCGCTGAGGACCTGGGTTCAATCCCGGCCCTGGTCACTGTCCGTGTGGAGTTTGCACATTCTCCTTGTGTCTGCATGGGTTTCACCCCACAACCCAAAGATGTGCAGGCTAGGTGGATTGGCAATGCCAAATTGCCCCTTAATTGAATTTTTTTTAAAAACAATCAAAACTGTCAACGAAATGGCAGAAGGCAGAGAGGATATCTGCATCAAGTAGAAAGAATAGGCACTTAGAAGCAATTTTTCAGAACTATTCTTAGTCAACAGCAATATTTGTTAAAGGTGATCAATATGCCAGCTCTCTCCTCCCAAGGCTTTCCCTCCCACGTGATAGTGTGATACTGATAAGTATGAGAGTAGCTGATTCTCAGGGAAAGAGAACACCAGGGTTCGTGTTCCCAGTTGTTCTTGTTGAAAGTGAAATTGTGTGGTTGCTGGGGAGTACAGAATGGAATGGCTGTTCTGGCCTCAACACTGATGCAGAAGTTGAATTGGAAAATGAAACTGAATTTTTGAAACAATAGAAATCAACAGAGCATTAGAAAAAACATATGAAATACTGATTATGCTCTGGAACAGATCATCAATTACTTTTGGAAATATATTATTTGGTTGAGGTACAATGAATATAATCGGTGTTATTCACTATAAAGCTGAAACTTATTGTTACTGATGTATAATTTACAACAAGACAATTACTTGCCTTACAAATTTGCAGTGCGTATCGAATTTGGCTTTTCAAATTAACTTTTTGTTTATGACGTGGAAGATATTCTTTCAGGCTTCCAGCAGGAAGATATTCCATAATCAGCTTCATCCCTCTTCCACCTGGAAAGAGATCAAATAGAGGAAAATTTAGTTAAAAATTACACAAGATGACGCAAGGAATCATGAATGAGAAAAAGCAATTTGGTCCACGAAACACATGCATCTGGCAGATTATTTGCAATCCTCTATCAACAATTCAACTCATTTCACCTTCAAACAAAATGTTCCTCCCTATTCCACCAAAGTAAATCAAAGATGGATTTTACAATCTATGTTACACGTTCTTGACTTGTGTAGTCTTTCATGGAATAATTCCACAGTTCCAGCTGAACAGATAATCAAATGAAATGGAAACTTTGCAAACCTTGTGCTAGGGTTAGGGTTCCTTTTTTTCAAATTCCTTTCTCTTCTTAAGGTGTTGAATCCCTTATGGGGTGTACAGTTCAATGGCTTCCAATACTATGCTTAACTGGTCATGAGTCATGTTTGAGCTTTAACAGAGTCAGCATGCCACAGCTAAACTAATTGCTGATCTCCGCAAACACCCACAGAACTGTACTTGTGCGCAGGAAATGTCCGTTGAAGTTGCTGTGCTACAGATCTGCAAGCACCTGCATCAAGTAGTTATTTATATACCTACAAGATGCTTTGTAGCTCAGCTCAATCTTACATTCATTGAAATTACATATACAAATTCAAGCAAGTGTCACCATCTATCACCCAGAAACTTTGGCTAATGTTTCCACCCCCTTAACATAGGTTCACTGACACCATTGACACAGTTTTCCCAGATGAGCGACATGGTAGCACAGCAGTTTGCACTGTTGCTTCACAGCGCCAGGGTCCCAGGTTCGATTCCCGCCTTGTGTCACTGTCTGTGTGGAGTCTGCATGTCCTCCCTGTATCTGCGCGAGTTCCCTCCGGTGCCAAAAGATGTGCTTGTTAGGTGAATTGGACTTTCTGAATTGTCCCTCGGTGTACCCGAACAGGCGCCGGAGTGTGGCGATTAGGGGCTTTTCACAGTAACTTCACTGCAGTGTGAAGGTAAGCCTACTTCTGACACTAATAAAGATTATTATTATAAAAGCTAAATACTGCCTGTAATTAAACCTAAAAAATATCCCTGGCCTGTAAGTTTTATTACCGTATACTATATTTACCAAGTAAGGATTCAGGGAAACTCAAAACAGACTTTGTTTTAAATCACATGATTGTTCTTTGCAGAATTCATTTTGTTTTATAATTTCCATTTTGTACAAAACATGCAAAAAAATAAAAGAATGGGGACTTGCCTTCCTCGGTGCATATTCCCTTGTACTTCACTATATTTTCATGATAAAGAGTCTTTAGAATTTCAACTTCTCTCTTGAGATCTGCTTTATGTTCTTCACTGCTATCTGGTTTTAAAGATTTGACAGCAACAAGTTCGCCTGTGTTGTCACCTTCTGGATCATAGCGACAGAGCTCAACCTTTCCAAAATGACCCTTGTGAAATTAAAATAAAAACAGCATTTACCAAATCTCCAACTTCATTGAAACATATCACTGTTACTGAACAGTTTATTCCAAGTCAGGGTGATCAAGGGGCTCCAAGGGCAAAACGTCTGAATTCAAATCTGAACTAAGTTAATGTCCTCTCCATTCCTGATCATGAAGCTGCAAGTTGGAACATCACCACCTTGAACTTACCTTTTCCTTCCAATGCAACAATTTGTTTTTAAATTCCCATTGTGATCCCTTTTTGAATTCCTTAACTTCCAGAAGGATAGCCTGATCTTGACCGTAGATTTCTCTATGATAATTGTCAATGCCATTTTGTGATATAGCCAATATAATGACAAATTCAATATGCTGCTTACTCATGGTCCTTTTCCCCCTAAAGGAGGGTAATGATTAGAAAACAAAAAATGACTGGAGGTGCTGGGGTGGTTCGGGTTCGGGCTGGGGTTTGTTGACTGGGTCCGGCTGCTATATAAGGCGCCAGTCGCGAGTGTACGAATGAATCAAGTGAGGTTGGGGTATTTCAGGCTGCACTGGGGGCCGAGGCAGGGCTGTCCGCTCTCCCCATTGCTCTTTGCCTTGGTGATAGAGCCGCTGGCAATGGCACTTAGGGCATAAAGGGACTGGAGAGGGGTTGAGCACGGGGACGTTGAGCACAGGTTCTCATTGTATGTGGACGACCTGTTGCTGTATATTTCGGACCCAGTGGGGCGTATTGGAGGCATCATGGAGATCCTGGGGGAGTTCGGCCGGTTCTCGGGGTACAAGTTAAATATTGGGGAAAGCGAAATGTTCCCGATTGTGACTAGGGGGCAGGAAAGGAGGCTAGGGGAGTTGCCGTTTAAGGTGGTGGGGGCAAGTTTTAGATACTTGGGTATCCAGGTTGTGCGGGGCTGGGCAAAGTTGCACAGGCTGAACCTGGCTCGGGTAGTAGAGCAGATGAAGGTGGATTTTTAGAGGTGGGATGTGCTGCCACTGGTGCTGGCAGAGGGTGTGCTGACAGTAGAAACGCTGCCAAGGTTTCTGTTTGTGTTTCAGAACCTTTCACTCTTGATCTCCATGTAATTTTCTAAAAAGGTCAATGCGCTGATCTCTGGATTTGTGTGGGTGGGGAAGACCCTCTGGGTGTGGAGGCAGTATTTGGGGCTGAAGGATGCCTCGGTGTGAGCACCGATCTGCAACAACCATAGGTTTGCACCAATGGGGCTGGTTTTGGGGTTGGTGGCAGGCAGGGATTGAGCACTTTGACGATCTGTTTTTTGGCGTCAAATTTGCAAAGTTGGAGGACCTGGAGAAAATGTACGAGTTACCCAGGGGGAATTACTTTAGGTACCTGCAGGTTCGAGACTTTGTAAGGAGCGAGGTGCTGTCCATTCTGGGCTGCTGCCCCTGGGGTTGCAGGATAAGGTACTGTTGAGGGATGAAATAGGGGAGGGGAAGGTGTCCGATGTCTGAATGGGAGTTGAATGAATGGGAAGGAGCCCCAATGGGGGACATTAAGTGCAAGTGGGGGGAGGGGCTGGGAGGGCAGGTGGGTGGCCGAGACATGGGCAGAGGCCTTGCGGAGGGTGAGCATGCCCTCGTTGTGTGCGAGGCTAAGCCTCATCCACTTCAAAGTGGTACAAAGGGTGCATATAATGGTGGCGAGGATGAGAAGGTTCTTTGAGGGGGTAGAGGACAGGTGCAGGCATTGCACGTGGTGGGGGGGGGGGCACGAATCACGTCCACATGTACTGGGCGTGTCCAGGATTGAGGGGGTTCTGGCAGGGGTTCTCTGACGTGATGTCCGAGGTGCTGGGTTTGAAGGTGGTCACGGATCCTGAGGTGATGATATTTGGCGTATCGGAAGACCCAGGAGTCCGGAGGCGAGAGGCCAATGTTTTGGCCTTGACTCAAAGTGCCAAAATCGGGTGTGGCTGAATGACCTGGCGGGATTCCTGAGGTTGCAGGAGGTTACATTTGCTTTAATGGGGTTGGCGGATGGGTTGACCCTGAGGTGGAAGCAGTTATGGATTTCTTTAGGGCGGTCAGCAAGGTGGGGGGGAGGGGGGGGGGGTGTTGGTTGTTTATTGAGTTGTTCTTTGGGTCAAACATGTCTCCACGTATCTGAATAATATTTCCAAGCAAAATATTGCAGGTGCTGGAAATCTGAAATGAAAATCAAAAAGCGTTGGAAAGACTCAGATTTCTGCAATGACTGGAATCATAAATCTGACCAGTGGCTTCATGCAGTGATTATATTTTTTAAATTAGAAGTTATGCTCCCATTTTCAGATCTTGAATTCAAATCAGTCAAAAGGCTCCATTTATCTAGTTGAGGATTGTATATCTCTGTCCGAGAGTCAAGCTCAAAATCAACAGTTATTATCCAGCTGAGGGCAAATTAATTTTAAAAAGAGCCCGTGACCAAATCTGACAATCTTTTTAAATGGGACATTGATATTGTACAGTTTCTGCTGGCAAGTAACTTAAAGCAAGTCAATTCAGTTAAATTGTTACATCACAAGATACATTACGTTTCCATAATGTGAGAACTCTTAATTATTACAAAAGTTATGTAATGTGAAAAAGCCATCGGAACCATCAAGTTTATTCATTCACACGCCATGGACAGCTCCAGTTTTATTTTGGACTCCTATCTGACCCATATGATCTTTTAAGAAAGGATTCTGTAAACTTTTCTCCCTGCTCCTAAAAGATAAATCAAGCAGCTCTCCAGAATACATATTTAACGTTATATCATATATTGTTTATCTATGATTGTTGCCTTCCTTTGAAAGACACTTCCACATCGCTCTAATACCTTAGAACATCAGGTTTCACACAGCACTGAATCATCTCTGTTAATTACTGGGGCTGGTTTAGCACAGTGGGTTAATCAGCTGACTTGTAATGCAGAACAATGCCAGCAGCACGGGCTCAATTCCTGTACCAGCCTCCCCTAACAAGCACCAGAATGTGACGACTAGGGGCTTTTCGCAGTAACTTCATTGAAGCCTACTTGTGACAATCAGCGATTATATATTATATTACTGCTGTTAAATTCTTATTCCTGTCGCCATCCAAATATTTAATCCGATCTTTCAGCATTGATTTAAATTAGAGTCTGGTGTAAATGTATTACTGTTTGGAAGAAAAAAGTTCCTCTCATCTCAAGTTTAGATTAAGGTTTGTTAACTTTACATTTTTGTTCTCAGAAGCCTGTTTTGCAGCTACATTATCCATTTTCGTCTCCAGTCAAATTTGAAGCATCACCGTCTATTTCACCATATCATCATTTTATTTCTACACCTCAAAATCACAGGACTTCTTCCCTCAGTTTCCCCTTCCACCTACAAATCTATAGGCATCAAAATACCCAAATTTGGTATCAACTAATTAATTTGCCTTCTCTCCAACCATGGTCAAACTTGGTGATTTCCTGCAATTAGGCTTTCACGCAGTAATTTAAAAGGATCACAATCTCTAGGTGCAGTGGGCAAATAAAAGCAGCTGCTTACCTCACCCAGATCCCTTATCCTTCGGAGAAATCGTTTTTCAAACTGAGTTGGATCAATTTCTGCCTTGGGTTTATCTTCAGGAACTATATTTGGATCTGACCATGAACATTGAAAAAAAAACAGTAAAAAAATAAAGTAAAAGATCAGATGGTTAAGGTTATTTATTTTCTTTGGTCTCTTTATGACAGTGCCGACGACAACTGTTTGTTAACATCCTCAATCCCAAGCAACATCCTGCTCGAGTTTTGGCTTGTGCAATGATGGGACGTGTGTCTCTGCCTGTGATTCTGCACAAAATGTCATGATTACAGTCATGTTACTGTGGGTATTTACCAGGTCAGGGGAAATCCCCTCTGCACCGGAACAATGCAGATCTAAGAGCCTGTAACATAGGCCCTTTTCCAAAGTGAGCTTTCACTTGTTCTATGGATGATTGATAATTCTGCCTCCCAAAGAGTTCCTCTGCTTTTCTTTGCTTTAGAATAAGAAAAAGGTCAGAGACGCACCACATTTCGGTCACAACATCCAAAAGGTATCGAGAGGAAGTTCCTGAGCGCTTGGAATAATACGTGTGCCAAGAGACGAGGTAAAAGGGACTTAGGTCTGCAAATGGTCCCGGTCACAATATATACACACCGTTGATGTACTTAGAAACAATTACTTTTGGATACATGCAGAAAAATTATTTTTGATGTT
Organism: Scyliorhinus canicula; assembly: GCF_902713615.1. Taxonomy (NCBI): domain Eukaryota; kingdom Metazoa; phylum Chordata; class Chondrichthyes; order Carcharhiniformes; family Scyliorhinidae; genus Scyliorhinus; species Scyliorhinus canicula. The sequence continues at coordinate 74,823,163 of NC_052149.1, read as the reverse complement.
ACAGCCTCTTACTCTGCTCTTGCAGTTTGTTGATATCTCTCATGATGGCCCTGAAGAATGGCCGCTCGGGTGGATTGTAGGTCATGCACTGCTGCATTAGCTCAGCTAATTCCTTACAGGAGGATGGGGGGGTGAGTTTACACCGAGCCTCGTAGAATCTCTCTTTCTGTGTCATAAGCAGATAGGAAAACATTGGTTATAATATGTGAATTACATATTTTAGGTACAAGCATTGTAGGACATCACCATGGCCAAAAAGTCGACAGAAAATTAGATAAATAAATAAGTTAGATGATGTCAATCGTGAGTTTTAAAAGTGTGGAAATTGTAGGAAAAAGGAGTTAGAGGAAGAACAGTATGATAAAACTCTAATTTTAGTTTTGTGTATAATGACCCACAGTGAAAATGGATTGGGCCTCTCATTTTCTTAACTGTAGGTGCACCCACTGCCATTGGACCCAAATTCTGAAATTCCCTTCCTAAACAGCACTGTGGGTGGGCCTACATCACATGGTCTGTAATGGTTCAAGAAGCAGAGTACCATCACCTGCTCGAGGGAAATTAGGAACGGTCAATAAAAGCTGCCCTTACCAGCGATGCCAACAACTCAAGAACAAATAAAATGAATTGTTAAAACAGAGAGACTCCAGATGACTTGCCTTTCCTACAAAATTCAATTTTACAAAGGCGCCCACCTTCAATGGCATTTTCTAACAGTCAACGAAACACAGGTGAGTTAATTAGTTACTTTCAAAGTGCTTTTTCTTTGATAATCAAAGTACCATTACAAAAATAAAGGCCGCAAAATGGTCCCTGGGCACTTGGAATAGCAAATGTGCCCAGATTAAGGCAAAGAGCCAAGGTTCAACCTTGACCCTAGTACATCTCATTGTTTCCAAAACTTCTATAAGATCAAGCAAAGGTTACAGCAGGAGTCTAATCAGAACAATGTTTCCTTTGTTATGTCACTGATGCAAAAATTCATTAAAAGTAATCAATGTGAACTTTATCCCAACAAAAATTTTTAAATTTGTGCTGCAGCTTTCTTATCCCCTACAAACGATTCTGAAAAACATCAGATCAGAAACTGCTAGAAGCTGAAGAGAAAAATATTCCTAAGTGCAGCTGACTGCCAAAGAATGGTGGCCTCTAGGAAATGATATGCATAGCAGATGCTCAGACAGTACAATCCAAATGCAGCTCGGAGCATCCCAGCTCTAGGCAAAATGATCAATTCCTGGCTTTGGGGAGAGACTGAATCTCCCAAAAATGTTTAACTGAAGGTACTAACAGACAACATCCAGTGCTGGCTAGGCCTATCCCCGATTGCCCTGGAGAAGCTGGTGAGCCATCTTCTTCAACTGCAGATCTCAACTTGGTGTAGGTATACCTAAAATGCTATTAGGAAAGAAATTCCGGAATTCTCAACCAACAACAGTGAAGAATTGATATATTTCCAAGTCAGGATGGTGTGCAGTTGGGTGGGTGGGGGCATCCTATACGTGGTACACACTGCTGCCACTATGCACGGGTAGCGGAGGGAATGAATGTTCAATCAATAAATTGCATATTATGAAATAAGTATTTATTATGCTTCCATTAAACACTTATTTTAGAGGTAGAAATTTAAGCTACTGACAAAAATTCTTTAAAATGACAAGAGCATTAAAATCGGAAGAATCAGCAGCCAAATTTCACAAAATTTCATGCCTACTAGGCCTTTCATTTTCGAAATTTATAAAGGAAAAGGTTGGCACAAAAAAAGTGATAAAATGTAATAACAGCAAGTCAAGTGGACAGACTTAAATATATTTTTCTAAAAACAAAAGGAGGCGAAGCAAGGTTGAGCATGAGAACGTGTTACTTCTAACTAACTACCTCTGCCAGGCTCCGATCTTTCAGAGGCACTTCTCCGTTATAGCAGATGGCCCATAGGGTCGTCCCAAAACTCCATTTGTCGGTAGCAATGCTCAGGTTTTTTGAGTCTTCCACACATTCTGGTGCAATCCATGGAATGCGCTCAACACGTTCTAGAACAGTAAATTACAGTGAAATATGTTCTTACAAAGTTCCTTTCAATTCAATTAAAAGCCTGTAAAATCGAGAATTTTATTTAAAGGCGAAGACTGCTGAATCAGTTGTAATGCATCCCTATCAAGAAGCTGGTAGTCTACCTAATTGAATGTAGATTTAAGGGGTATCACTCTCCTCTGAAAGCACTGGCTGATGCTCAAGTATAATTCCAAAGGATGCCATTTTCTGTTCAGTATGCCTAATAGCTTTTTCAGTGTGCGAGTCAGGCGATGCGCGTTATCAAACTGCTCAAACATGTTGGAATTAGAAGTTGAGCCAAATGCTCATCATATATGGACACTTTAAAATCAGTGGCTGTTGTTTCAGAGCTGGAATCATCCCTAATCTTGGCCCTCCTTCTCACAGGGACATTGAGGCCCAAGGTAATGAGTCGAGTGCCAACCGGGCTGTGTTTAACTAATGGCACAGACTGGCAGTTAATATTTAGTGAATAATATTACCATTGGGTCCATGTTTGAGACCACAAACTGAGGAGACCACCAAGTGCAAGTCATATTCCATAATATAATTTGCATGGCACCACGCACTGGAGAGAAAGGGGGCACTGCATGACTCCAACTAAAGAATTTTACTTTTAACTCATGCCAGTTGTCATGACAAAATGATTTTTGGCGTTTGAGGGATTGGAAGCCCCTCCAACGGGGAAATTTATGGAATTTAATTTCAAACGCACAGACATTTTTTGACCTCAAGAATGGCACAGGGTTGATTCGGACACCGAGCATAAACAGTGACTCTTTAAAAGGGTTTGGACATTGATTGGTACCAGAGAAGTGCCTTTAACTGCCATTGACTAATGGAATCAAGAAGTCTGATTACCCACCGCAATGGCACAAGTGATATCATCAATACAACACACTCCGGGAATTATGCAATTAAGGTCTGGAATAGGGTCATTAAAACCCTTATTAACCTTGGAGGCCGGGTGCTGTGTCACTTCAAACAGCAGGAAAATTGCTCATACAATGAGAACTGATCCTCCATGGAAAACCCTGGATTGTTTCAACCAGCTGGACATTTATGTGGACTTTGCGTGGAATCAACTAACTGGACATTGGATCGGCAAGAACAAGAATGTATGTTTTGGCATGTCTCGGTTAAATTATTATAAAGGACAAGCACATCAGAGTATTGGGGCGGCGGTCAGAACAAGGGTAAGGCCCTGGTCACCTTGACTCAGTAGTTACAATCAATATGGGACAGACAGTCATGTTGGGGATTCCAAGTGCTTTCCGCCATATAGTGGCGTTATTGATCTGAAGGTTTTGTAAGGGTTTGGGGTGGCTTTTTTTGCCGGTAACTTGTCATTTGTTTGAGCTGTATCATGGTGATATTGGTCGGAGGGCCTTTTCTTAAGGTTTTGGGACAATACTTGATGTTTTGCCTGTATTTTTGTGAGTTTAATCTGAGTCATGGTGACTTTGTGTTGGATACTGGGAATGGGTGGTTTTAAATTTTGGGGTCTTTTACTGAGGGGGTTGTTGGTGATTCAATTAAACGATTGTGTCTCACTGGTGATTCTGTTCAAGCCATACACAGGTGAATCTGGTGTCACAAACCCAAGTGTGGGGAGGGTCTCCAAGGGAGGAAAGGGAAACCCTACACATTAATGACAAGGATAAGGGATCACACTCCCGAGTTGCAGTCAGTGCTTTCTATTACCTCCAGAATTATAAGACTCACTTTTCCTAGTCTTCCATGCCAATGCCCAGGTCTAATTTATACCCTGAAATTCTGTCCTCACCTGTCACTCCCATACCTAATCCCTTAAATTTCAATTTTGGCCCTTCCTCACCTTAAGCTTCAACTGCAGATTACAGTCTTCACGTCATAGTCATAGAATTTACAGTGCAGAAGGAGGCCATTTGGCCCATCGGGTCTATACTGCCCCTGAAAGAGCACCCGATCTAAGCTCACACCTCTACCCTATCCCCGTAACCCAGCAACCCCACCTAACTTTTGGACACTACGGCGCAATTTAGCATGACCAATCCACCCGCACATCTTTGGACTGTGGAAGGAAACCCACGCAGACACGGGGAGAATGTGCAGACTCCACACAGACAGTGACCCAAGCCGGGAATCGAACCCGGGTCCCCAGCGCTGTGAAGGAACTGTGCTACCGTGCCACCTTCTGCTTCCTTCAACCCCATTGCACCAGAGCCTTCAGCCCAAAAGTAACTTCACAAGAGATTCTATAGATTTGATGTACTACTTTTCTAAAACATTTTAAATAAGGGGTATATTTTCCTTTGTTTATTGTTGCTAAAAAGAAGCAATGTTTCCTCAATTATACACCACGTGAAACCATTTTGTTTCCAAAATTGAAAACAGAGGAAATTCTACATCTTTCTGAAAACATTACCTTCTCTGGACAGCACCGTGATGGGAACACCTGGGTCACTCAGTTTGATGAATGGGCCTCCATCATTCTCAATGCCTTGTCTTGCCAGCAAAATATTTTTGGTACATACATTTCCATGCACTAAATTCTTGTCCTCCTGTTCATAAAAATAATCCATGTTAGCTCAGTAGTTGACACTTAAAACAATTAAATGTATCAGTGTATCTCCACATGGATTAATTATGTAAAAAATAATGAAGTGAATCTATCAACACCAGTCTTTCCATGCCATCTGGTATAATTCATCCCACATTGTACTAGCTAATAGAAACACTTCCTGGTTCTCAAAGGCAATTAAATAAAACTGAAAACTATCCATCCATTCCTTATCTCTACTATTCAAACCTTACTTTCGGACCTCCACCCCAATGAGGGAAGCATCATCTTCCATCAAACATAAGGAAAGACAGTTGCATGTCGCTTATTGGTCAGTTTCATAACATCATCAAAGTGAAACTTCACATCATGTTAGCGGTCAGTTCCACATAGAATAGCTATTCCCAGATCTCTATCAACATGTCTCGAGCATAAAACAGGCAAAAGTATGATTGACGGAGATTAATGATGTATGAATATTACTCTTTATAGCATTTATGATTAAGCAATTGTAATTACATAGAAATTAAAGCACAGAAACAAGGACCAACCAGTCAATGTTGGCGTTTCTTCCACATGATCCTGACAACTATCTCTGTGGCCTTTGAATCAACCAACTATTGTTATGACACGCTGAGCCAGTGTGCGGTCAATTCCAGCCCCCACTTCACCCGGAGTCACAACATGGTTGAAAGTAACTTTGATTTTCAAATACCCAGGTTTTTCGGTTTTTCAATAACTACAGTAACCAGGTTTATAAATGTAAACACAATTAACTTTTTAATTATTCACAGTAACTATAATTAAATATGCAACAAATTCAACTGATTAACTACTATCTAATCTCTAACCACCCTCATCCATTTTTAACTCGCACCACCCTCTGTATACACACACACAAAGAGGAAAGAGGGGTGTAAAATAACGATGAAAGTAAAAAGATAATCGTTTTTGTTTCAGATGGACATCTTCCAGTTAGTTTCTTCTTCAGTCTATGCTTTCAGATAGATGTTATCTTTTCTTTCAGCTTGTAATGGTTTTCACTGTAGACTCACAGAAATAGCAGGCAGCCAGCATTTGAGAGAGAGAGTCACACACAACTTCTTCTTTCAGGGTTTAGAAGATTTTGCCTTCAGGCAGCAGAACAGAAGTGAGAGCTGCTTCCACCTTGAGGGTCTAGTTACTTCTCCTGGGTTCTCTCCGAAAAAACCCTACTTGTCAGGAACCAATGGCTATTGGTCACCTGGAAGAATACTGTCCATGGCCAATCCATTGGCCAGCAGCCAACCAATTGAAGCAAACCCTTCCAATCTCTTGGTGCCAAAAAGTCTGGGTTCTTCTGCCCAGAATACAAAACTTTATAACAGTGTGCTATTTTGACAGAGTTCCTTCTTTCCTCTGCTCGACTTAAAGGTATGCTGCCATTAATGATCCATGGACCAAAATGATAAGAACAAAATAAAAGAAATAGAAACTAAGGGAATTAACAGGAATGGCCCTAACACTACATAACATATTCTTACAACTAAAATGGTCTCTGCTTCAAACACTAACTCTGATATGAATAACCTCCCAACTCTCTGTGCAGGAAAGTTTCTCAGTTTGTTGCCCAAAATCACTTTATGTTACATCTATGGTCCCTTTTCTAGAGTCCTCGATTACTGATAATAATCCATTTCCATGTACTCTAACCTATCCCATAATAATTTTAAATATCCAAATAATCCATAGAATCTATAGAAATCCTACAGTGCCATTCGCCCCATCGAGTCTTCACTGACCCTCTGAAAGAGCACTGTAACCTAGGCCCATTCCCCCACCCATCCCCGTAAACCTGTGCACTGATCATGGCCGACCACCTAACCTGCACATCTTTGGACTGTGGGAGCAAACCAGAGCACCAGGAGAAAATCCATGTGGACACAGGAAGAACATGCAAACTCCACACAGAGTGTCACCCAAGGCCGGAATCGAACCTGGGTCCTTGGCGCTGTGAGGCAGCAGTGCTAATCACTGTGCCATCGTGCCACCCCTAGCCCTGTCAAATTACCCTGTAATCTCCTCTAATAAAAGCAACTCAACTTTTTACAAGTCTTTCTTTGTATATGTATTTTCTGATAGCATGTATTTCCTCAGTACTGATTCTGTCTCCTTCCTGTAGCATGGAGCTCAAAATTGTACTCAGTACTCCAACTGTGGTCTTACTAAGGTTTTATACAGATAGTTACATATTGACTTTTATATTCTATACCTCTTAACATATAATCCAGTATTCCATCAATTTGCTGCTTTTAATATCCTGTGAACTGAGATCCCAAATCTCTTGGCCCTTTCACAGCACCCACCTTGCTCCCATTTAGAGCATCTTTCCCTTTTTCTAAAGCTAAAATGTATTGTCTCATGGTTACTGACACTGAATTCCATCCCCATTCCACCATTTTATCAATATCCCCCTTCTTTGGTCTTAATTATTCAGACTATACTTTTCCTTCATTATAGTTTAGATGTTACAAGCACGTGTACATTGTAACAGACAGGGTACGGCAATCTTACCAGATAGCTCAGTGCACTCGCCAGTTGTTTAGCAACCAGAAATTTCCAGGGCGTGCTGTTTGAAAGCTGTTCACTCTTTCGATGCATAAACAAATCAAGTGGTCCAAACTCAACCAATTCTTCAACCATGATATCTAGAAAAAATTAAAAGGCAAATGTAATTTGCATTCTGATTGTCATTCTTGTTTCTGTTTGCCCACCCTTTTAGTTGGAGATTGTAGGGGGTCATAAACAAAAATGTTAACATATGGATTTGCACTTTGTTCCTAAAGTAAGATTCATATGTGGGATCGCACAGTGGTTAGCACTGCTGCCTCACGGCACCGAGGACATGGGTTTGATTCCAGCCCCCTGTCCATGTGAAGTTTGCACAATTCTCCCAGTGTCTGCGTGGGCCTCACCCCCACAACCCAAAACGATGTGCAGAGTAGGTGAATTGGCTACGCTAAATTGCTCCTTATTGGAAAAAAAAATTGGGTACTCTAAATTTATAGAAAAAAAAGATAAAGATTTTAAAATTCAAATCAATTTTAAAAAAGTAAGATTAATTTGCACATGTGTATACATTTCATTTAATAAGTTTTATGCAGCTGTTTAGAGGCAGCTAATTTAAACACAAGGGACCTGACTATGGTGCCATTAAGCCCTGCTCCAGTGACATCATGGAAGAGGATAGCAATCTTTATTTAGGTACAAACTATCTGCATCAATCTAACTCTAACCAGCAATAATTATAAAAATGAGATATTAGTAAGTTTATAGTTGGCATATACCTTACTTATCATCAGGGATTACAGACAATTTAGTATACTATTTTTTTTTCTTTTGAACTGCTGAGGTTGGGGATCATCAAAGCCTGTCCACCATCTACAAGGCCCAGGTTAGGAGTGAGGAAATAATTTCCAGTTGCCTGGATGAGTGCAGCTCCAACAGCACTCAAGAAGCTTTACACTATCTGTGACAAAGCAGCCTGCTTGATTGGCAGATCATCCGTAAATATTCACTCCCTCCACCATCACTGCACAGTAGCAGCCATGTATACCATCTACAAGATGCACTGCAGCAACTCTCCAAGGCTCTTAAGGATGCACCTTTAAACCAAAGACCACTACTATCGAGAAAGACAAGGGCAGCAGAAACACAGGAACACCACCATCTGGAAATTCCCCTCCAGGCCACTCACCAACCTGACTTGGAAACATATCGTCACTTCCTTCACTGTCGCTCGGTCAAAATCCTGGAACCCCCCCCTCCCTAATGGCACTGTGGGTGTTCCAACATCACATGGACTGCAGTGGTTCAAGAAGGCAGTTCACCACCACCTTCTCAAGGGAAATTAGGGATGGCCAAGTAAATGCTGGTCTAGCCAGCGTTGCCCACATATCTTCATTGACTAAAACAAGAGCATCCACTTATTTTTCTTTATGTGGCTCAGTAGATGATCCATTAGCAAAACTTTGATATTGAAGGTAAAATAATTTTCTTGTATCATCCCAAAGCATGCCACGTTGTCATAGTGATAATGATTCAGGGCCTTGGTGAGAAGGCATGTGTCTGCTGACCATAGAATTCCTACAGTGCAGAAGGAGGCCATTCAGCCCATCGAGCTTCTGAAAGAGCACCCTACTTTGGCCCACTACCCATCCTATTCCCGTAATCTAATAACCCCACCTAGCCTGCACATCATTGGACACTAAGGGGGAAACGTAGCACCGAACCTGCAAATGTTTGGATTGTGGATAGAAACTGGAGCACCCGGATGATACCCACGTAGACTCCACACAGACAGTCACCTAAAGCTGGAATTGATTCAGGTCCCTGGCACTGAGGCAGCAGTGCTAACCATGCCAAGCAGGCAGTTCAGTTTGGGTAGGAAACAGACAGAAGCAGTTGTAGCTTTGCTTTGGTAAAGATGGGGCACGATTCTCCGCTCCCCACGCCAGGTGGGAGAATCGCGGGAGGGCCCCCCCGACTAATTTCACGACCCCCTGGCATCCCCCGCGATTCTCCCAACCCCCCGCTTGGAAGTATCGCCGCTCGCCGTTTTTCCTGGCGACTCTCCGACCCGGATGGGCCGAGCGGCCTGCCGTTCGCGACCGTTTCACGACGGCTGCAACCACACCTGGTCGCTGCCGTCGTGAAATCGCCGTGAGATGCCCGATTTGGGGTTTGTAGGGGGCCTGGTGGGGAATGAGCACCATGACTGTGCTCGGGAGGGGACAGTCTCAATTGGACGCACTATTTCCCCTCCGCCGCCCCGCAAGATCAAGCCGCCACGTCTTGCAGGGCGGCTGAGGGGAAGACAGCCACTGCGCATGCGTGGGTTCGAGCTGTCAGCCGTCATGACGTCAGCCACGCATGCGCGGGTTGGAGTCGGCCAACCTGCGCATGTGCGGCCGACGTCACATAGGCGCCGCCGTCGTGTCACTCTCGGTGCGCCGCCTGGCGACCGAGAGTTACGGAGCGCCGCTCCTAGCCCCGCAGGGAGGGGAGAATAGGGGGCGAGGAGCGGCCTCCGAGGCCGTCGTGAAACTCGGCCGAGTTCACGACGGCCCTCCCAATTTTTCCCGGGAGTGGAGAATTCCGCCCATGGTATCTCGCCAGGCAAAGAATACCAACAGGAAGAGATAGTCAGTCAGTCCTGAACCTCGTGAAGAGAAAATAATAACTCCATTGTTTGTCAGATGAAATGCGGGTAGGGCTCTATCTCAATTTGGAATTTGTGAGGGAAAGAACAACTGGAAATTTTGCTCTAGCTTTTAGCTGTGGTTCTCATAGAATCTTGTAGCAGAACGTAGTCAGCAGAATTAGCTTGGACAGCTGTGGGACACCAGAGAAACTCGAGTGCATCATCTACCCCCAGGAGCCAATTTTAATTCGACATGTTTTTAAAAAATAAAATTTGCATAATTTACAGCGTAGCTTTGGTGCCTCTTTATTTAAGGAGGGCATGGCAAACTCTTAATGATCATAGAAGTATTATCGCGTAGTATAAGTAGTACCGCGGCATGGTAGCATAGGGGCAGCACGGTAACATAGTGGCTAGCATTGTGGCTTCACATTGTCAGAGTCCCAGTTTCAATTCCCTGGGTCACTGTCTGTGCGGAGTCTGCACGTTCTCCCCGTGTCTGAGTGGGTTTCCTCCGGGTGCTCCGGTTTTCTCCCACTGTCCAAAGATATGCAGGTTAGGTGGATTGACCACGCTAAATTGCCCTTAGGTGTCCAAAAAAGGTTAGATGGGGTTATTGGGTTGGGGGGATATGGTGGAAGTGAGGGCTTAAGTGGGTTGGTGCAGACTCGATGAGCCGAATGGCCTCCTTCTGCACTATATGTTCTAATGACAACACTGAAATCAACATGATGAACTGCAGCAGGTGTAGTTCGCTGGAGTGCAAAGTCAGGCGGGCAAATCTTAGTTTTACTGCTGCTTCTCCCAGCACACTGTTCCCAGAGACAACATTCTGCAGGCATTTACACAGAGCTGCTCACTGCATCCAAATAGTGGTTGAACATTGATACACTTAAGCCAGGCAGGGATATATATAGTGGATAAATGGATACTTAAGACAAATGTTCCAAATCAAAACCTACTGCCTGTTGCTTAAATATCTTTCCTTTTAAACACACATTGAAATAGATTTTGAACAAAGAAAACAATGGTCTTAATGGGGAAAAAAGCAAATATGCACCTAGATGATACAGGAACATGTCTAAATAGACAGGTATCGTGAATGAATTGGCAGGCCCTCAAGGCTTTTAAAATCAGTTGGCAAGTAAGTGATATGTTTAATTTACTTTTCAGGCCCACTGTCCAGCAAGGGATACATCAACAGTGATTACACCTATATGGTAAGACCTTTGGCAAGAGGAGGCCTGGAAAAGAACTCCGAGAAAGGAATACCAACGATCTAGAGTCAAAAGGCCAATCCCACCCCCTGGAAACACTTGCCAAGTGTGCAGTCGAAGATGCGGCTCTATAACTGGGGTCATCATGCAAGGACCCACAGAACCCATGACCAGTAACACAGAGTTTCTGAGGTGGACAAGGGAGTCGGGGTTATGGGGAAAAAGCAGGGGAATGGGGACCAGAAACATAGCAGCCATGATTGAATGGTGCAGCAGACTCAATGGGCCTAATTCTGCTCCGATATCTTATAGTCTTATGGACAATCATACTAGTTAGAAACTGATCACCGAAGAAGATTACATACCGTGAAGACCCAAGCATTAGGTAAAAGAATCTTCAACATTTTTCATGCATTTTACATGCATTGAACACAATGTATTTAATAATAACAAGTAACAATTATACAAGTCAGCAACTGTAGTAGCACTTTGCACCTTTTTATTTATTCCTTCATGGGATTTCAGTATTGCCAGCAAGTCTAACGTTTATTGCCCATCCCTAATTGTCCTTGATCTGAGTGACCTGCTAGGCCATTTCAGAGGGCAGTTAAGAGCTAACCACATGTAGGCCAGACCAGGTAAGGATGACAGATTTCCTTCCTGAAAGGGCATTGATGAACCAGATGCATTTGTATGACAATCAATGATAGTTTTAAGGCTATCATTAGTAGCTTTCGGTTCCAGATTTTATTAATTGAACTCTAAATTCCACCAGCCTAAATTTCAGCCTTCATTTTGGAATAAAATTGTTTTTCTTAAATCAAGAGCTGGAATGTCATTATTGAGGAATGGAACACATTCCCATTTTGGGTACAAATGCCAGTGTTGAGCAGTTCCGTTTCAAGTACAGCACAAGTCACATCTATGGTAATGTCTTTGTATTCTTACCAAGAGTTTATCTCAGCCAAAACACAGAAGAATACCCCCAACAGTTTCACTTATATGTTTACATTTCTGCACAGTGACTAACTTCTAGTCACTTGAGTGAGATTACCAAGATAGTTTGATTGGAACTAACAGCTAGCACAGTGAATGGAAACAGTAGCATACCTTACTGATGATGTTACAGGATTAGCAATCCGGGGCCTGGACTAATTATCTGGAGACATTAGTTCAAATCCCTCCATGGTAGCTGGGGAATTTAAATTTAGTTAACCTTTTACTCCAGATTTACTTAGTTAATATCAATAATGGTGACCAAATAATATATTTTAGAAATCTTCCTGCCTGACCAGGTCTGGCCTACATGTGACTCCTGATTTGAAATAATGTGGCTGATTCTTATCTGCCACTGACATGGCCTAGCAAGCTGCTACGGTAGCTCGCCACCATTTTAAGCAAGGCAATTTAGAACTGGCAATAAATGCTGACCTCACCAGCAACACCAACATTCTGTGAAATAATTTTTTTTTTACAAACTGGCTCAACCAATTCAAATTGCCCTTTCATCCAATATGCCGGAGCTACATTCAAAGCAAATTTGGTGAACTGTATGTACAGTGAGCTAACCGACTACGTCTCCCTGGCCCCAATAATTGCAAAACAAAATGTTACTTACTTTCCAGATCTCGAACACAAACACCATGCAAAAGAACAATGTGCTTGTGGGAAACTTGCCTCATCATGCTAGCTGTCTCAAAGAAAGCCTATGGAGAAAAGACCATTTCTTTGATCAGTAAAAAAAAACATAAAACCGCTGATTACACCTCAAGCAGTTAAGTTCAGCCTCTCAATCAGACTGGCTTTTGTAATTTCAGCTCATGAGCTGTAATGATGAAAACATTGGGGTGGGCGATTGGCGTAGGGGTGGGAGAGTGGTATGGGGGTGGGCGAGTGGTATGGGGTGGGCGAGTGGTATGGGGGTGGGCGAGTGGTAAGGGGGTGGGCGAGTGGTATGGGGGTGGGCGAGTGGTATGGGGGTGGGCGAGTGGTATGGGGGTGGGCGAGTGGTAAGGGGGTGGGCGAGTGGTAAGGGGGTGGGCGAGTGATAAGGGGGTGGGCGAGTGATAAGGGGGTGGGCGAGTGATAAGGGGGTGGGCGAGTGGTAAGGGGGTGGGCGAGTGGTATGGGGGTGGGCGAGTGGTATGGGGGTGGGCGAGTGGTAAGGGGGTGGGCGAGTGGTAAGGGGGTGGGCGAGTGATAAGGGGGTGGGCGAGTGATAAGGGGGTGGGCGAGTGATAAGGGGGTGGGCGAGTGGTAAGGGGGTGGGCGAGTGGTAAGGGGGTGGGCGAGTGGTATGGGGGTGGGCGAGTGGTAAGGGGGTGGGCGAGTGGTAAGGGGGTGGACGAGTGGTAAGGGGGTGGGCGAGTGGTAAGGGGGTGGGCGAGTGGTATGGGGGTGGTCGAGTGGTATGGGGGTGGGCGAGTGGGTGTTGGAGGCAAGGTAGGGAGGTGAAATCATCCTGGGGATAGCCTAGTGATACACACATGGGCACTGTCCCCAAAAGAAGTATCCCACCTTCCTTCCTGCCTTGTCCATAGTTATTTTAAAAACAGCCTTCTGAATCTCACCTGCCTCTTTACACCAATTGTATTCGTGCTTGGGCAGCATAATGTTCAACTCACAAGCTACATTTATTATTTTTTATAAATGGCGGAGGTCCGCCGATATTGCTGTCCCTACCGTATAACGAGGACTGAATCAAGGGTGGATGGGAAGGCCACCCATCATATTTGGCATGCCCCCCCCCCCCCCCCCCCCCCCCCAGTGAAAACGTGCCCAACGAAGGGGCATACAACCCCACCCAATGGCTGGAATTTGAACTTTAAGACATTGGGAAATCAGGATTCAAAGTAAAGCAGCAAGAACATGAAGTGATGCACGACTGAGACTTGGAGCAGGATATATGGTCAACAGAGTCTTCGATGTGAGTTGAGGGAGAAATGGCAGCCAGGAAAGCATTAGAATAATTGAATTTAAACATAATAAAGGCAAGAGTTTCAGCGGCAGAGATTCTACTACAAGGGTGGTGGTAGACAATTTCATGGAGGTGAATGTATAAAAGCTTTTTACTGCAGAGGATTTGATTTGAAATTCAATGCAGAATTAAAAGGACATTGAAACCGCAAATAGCCTATCATTTCTAAATCTTTTCTTGGAGTTAAATTGTTCATTCACCTCCCTTCTCTCAACTTAGAAATAAGAAGACATTTTGAAAAATTAAGGGCGCGATTCTCAGCCCCCCACGCCGGGTGGGAGAATAGCGGGAGGGCCTCCCGACATTTTTCACGCCCCCCGACATTTTTCACGCCCTACCGCTATTCTCCCAAACGGCGAGCGGCGATTCTCCGAGGCCGATGGGCCGAGCGGCCAGGCCTTCACGCCCGTTTCAACACGGCAGCAAACACACCTGCTCGCTGCCGTCGTGAAATAGGTGCCAGATGCCCGTTTGAGGCATCGTGGGTCACGGCCATGCAAAGGGGCGCATAGGCCCACGATCGGTGCCCACCGATCGCGGGCCGTGCGTCCGTAACGAACACACTCTTTTCCCTCCGCCGGCCCGCAAGATCAAGCCGCCACGTCTTGCGGGGCGGCTGAGGGAAAAGACGGCAACTGCGCATGCGCGGGTTGGCGTTGTTCAACCTGCGCATGCGTGGTCGACGTCATCAGCCGCGCCGCATGGGGCCGCGCTCCTAGCCCCGTCCGGGGGGGAGAATCGGCCCCGGAAGTGGGCATGAAGGCTGCCGTGGGTCACGGCCTGTCCCACGGCAGCCTTTACGATTCTCCGCTTTTGCGGAGAATCTCGCCCTAAATTTGAACTGACCACCAAGTTTTAAAGAGTATTTCCTCTCGCCAGAGACGGGAGTAGGCCAATTTCATAGAATCATAGAATTTACAGTGCAGAAGGAGGCCATTCGGCCCATTGAGTCTGCACCTGCCCTCGGAAAGAGCACCCCACTCAAGCCCATGCCTCCTCCACCCCACCCCCTTAACCCCAGTTAACCTTTTTGGACACAAAGGGCAATTTATCATGGCCAATCCACCTAACCCGCACATCTTTGGACTGTGGGAGGGAACCAGAGCACCCGGAGGAAACTCACGCACACAGGGTGAACGTGCAGACTCCACACAGACAGTGACCCAAGCCGGGAATCAAACTGGGACACTGGAGCTGTGAAGCAACTGTGCTAACCACCATGCTACTGTACCGTGCTGCGGTAATTTGTGGAATAACGTACATGCTCAAATCTGAAAAAGGTGATCTCCAGAGCCTTGCCCAGACACCTGTATACATCTTTAGTACTGAACAGGTGTGACTAGGATAAAATTAGTTTCCAAAGACCTTACTGAATCCAAACAAAGTTACCGACATGCATCAAAACTCCAGTGAAGATACCAATGGACTGGTCAATAGTGCAGATAAGTGGCAAGTGGAATTCAACTCGAAGTGTGAGGTAATGCATTTGGGGAGATCAAACAAGCTAAAATAATATATAATAAATGGGGAAAACCAAGAAGTGTTGACCTTGGAGTTAATGCCCACAAATTACTGAAGGCAGCAGGACAGGTCAATAAGAAGGCATGTGGAAATCTTTCCCTTATTAGCTGAGATATAGAATATAAGAACAAGGATGCTGTAGCTGCATAAATTATTGGTTATGCTACAGCTTGAGTAGGGTGCAGTTCTGGTCACCTCATTATAGAGATTATGTCATTGCATTAGAGAGGGTACAGAGGAGATTTACAAGTATGTTGCCAGGACTGGAAAAATACAGTCATGAGGAAAGATTGTCGGGGCTGATGTTGTTTTCCTTGGAACAGAGGAGGCTGAAGGGAGAATTGATTGTGATGTACAAAATTGTGATGGGTCCTGGATAGAGTGGAAGGGAAGAGCATATTTACCTTCACAGAGAAGGCAGAGACTAGGGGGCATGGATTTAAGTGATCAGTACAAAGATTAGATGGGAGATGAGGAAAACTCTTTTCACCAAGATTGTAAAAGGAGTCTGGAACTCACTACCAAAGGGTAGTAGACACAGAAACCATCAACTCATTTAAAAGGTGGCTGGATTATGCATCTCAAGTGCCGTAACCTGTAGGCCCACGGACCAGATGCTAGAAAGTGGAACAAGGCTGGTTGACTTGTTTTTCAACTGGTGCAGACGCGATGGGTCAAATTGCCTCTTTTTGTGCTGTAGACTTCTTATGTTTCTTACCAGTGAGATATCTCTGTGACTGGGATCGAGAATCTTGAGGACTACCCGGATGTCTTTCGCATTGTAGAAACTTCCATCCTCCTCATCATCATCTTTATAATTCAGTGTTCCAGAATAAATGTTTGTCCTGGTTCCTCTTCCAAGGTGTTCAAGCTAATATCAAATACAAATTAGTTAAATATACCCTGCATCAGACCAGGTATCAAACCATTCATACACCCATTCACACAGGTGACCTGTAGCCAGTGGGGTTCCACAGGGATAAGTGCTGGGACTGCAACTGCTTACAATATATATTAATGACTTGGAGAAAGCAAGCCAATGTAACGTGGCCAAATTTGCAGATGACTCAAAAATAACAGAAAAGGCAAGAGAGGGATGCAAACAGTTTGCAAAGACATACTGATAGGTTAAGTAAATGGGCAAAGATTTGGCAAATGGAGTATACGGTCAGAAAATGTGAAGTTGTTCATTTTGGAAGGAAGAACAAAAGAGCAGTGTTATTAAAATGGAGAAAAACTACGAAGAGACTTGCGGATACTTGTGTCCGAAACACAGAAAGCTAGCATACAGGTGCAGCAGGTAATCAGGAAGGCTAATGGAATGTTAGCCCTTATTTCAAGGGGGTTGGAGTACGAGTAGGGAAGCCTTACTGCAACTGTACAAGGTACGGGTGAGACCACATCTGAGTACCGTGAGTAGTTTTGGACTCCATATTTAAAGAAAGATATTACTTCATTGGAGGTAGTTCAGAGAAGGTTCATTGGGGTGATCCCTGCAATGTAGGGCAAAGATTAACGAGGTTCGGTGCCATTTGTGACTCCTGAGACACTGAAGCTGTCCGTGTGAAAATGCAGCAAGACCTGGACAATATCAGGACTGGGCCTGACAAGTGGCAAGTAACATTTGCGCCACAAGTTCCAGGCACTGACTATCTACAATAAGATATAATCAAACCATCGCCCTTGTCATTCAATGGCATTACCATCACTGAAACCCCCACTATCAACATCCTGGGGTTACAATTGACCACAAATTGAACTGGACTAGCCATTAAAATACTGGCGTTACAAGAGCAGGTCAAAGGCTAGGAATCCTGTCACGAGTAACTCACCTCCTGATTCCCCAAAGCTTGTCAATCACCTACAAGGCACAAATCAGGAGTGTGATGGAATGCTCCCCACTTGCCTGGATGAATGCAGCTCCAACAACACTCAAGAAGCTCAACACCATCCAGGCCAAAGTAGTCCACTTTATTGGCACCCCCTTCCACAAACATTCACTCCCTCGCCGACACACAGTCGCAGCCGTGTGTACCATCTACAATATGCACTGCAGGAACTCACCAAGGCTCCTTAGGCAGGAACTTCCAAACCCACGAACACTATCACCTAGAAGAACAAGGCAGCAGATACATGGGAACCCCACTACCTGGAGGCTCCCCTCCAAATCACTCGCAAACACCACACACACAAACAACACAAACACCACATACAAACACAACACATCACACACAATAACTAAGATACACATACACACATCCATACAACAAACAAAGGCAGTGGACATTATTATTGCCTCTCAGCAACAAAATACATTTCGAAGTGAAAAACTTAATTAGGTGGGCAGTAGTTTGAGGTTTAAAAGCAAAAATGGCAGAATGAGAAGTTGGAGTAGCTCACACAATGCTACTGAGTGATGGGATGTCAGGCTTCTCCTTGTGCTGAGTTAGTAACCTCAGTTTTTCTCCAACCATAATTGGTTCAAAGGTTCAGTGAACGAATGCTGAGTATTGTACTGCACCATGGAGACGGAGAAGAACGCAATTTTAAATCCTGGTCCAATGTGAATTAAATGATCTCAGCTACGACATTAGTGGGATGTGCCAATTGATTTTAGCAGCCACGGACAATAGAGTTCTTAAAAATGTCAGCCCTTCTGCACTGTAAATTCTATGAAAACTATGGATATTCACTTTTTAAAAAATTATCAAGAAGCCATGGGCAGGAAATGCACATGTGCAAACACTTGGTGAGGACAATAACAGAATCAGTGAGCCTCAGTGTCAATGCTGCAGCAATATTTACTCTTCAGGCTCATTAAGACTGGTCGTTTAATTGTCTGAGGTAATGGATAATGGTAATGGCATCTACAGAACTGAATCCCGGCAGAAGTCAGTAACAGTGTTCCCACCTGACAGATCTCCTCCTTGCGGATTCGGTGGAAGCTCAATTGACTTAAATTGTAGTTGTTTGCAGCGAGTTGTGAAATCTGGGACCGGCTCTTTGTCATCACTAACAGATTTGAGATTTCTGTGGCAAGAAAATAGGAGAAAAAGATTTGATATCTGTTAATTTCAATACAAACAGTCCCTTATACAACGTGCAGGGTGTTGTGCTCAACTCCACGTAAGGAAGAGTTTTGGAAAGACTAAGGTTTCTATCATTCATCATTCTATTATCCAGCTGAAAAGTTAATCCACGGAGAAGAAAAATGAGAACGCTTAAAGGGGAAGTGTTCTTTGTTGATCTCACATGTAAATGAGCTCTGACACACTCAAAAGGGAACTAGGTGAATTCCTGATTTAGTGGAAGAGCTTGGAAGAGGAAGGATAAATGTCTGCCAGTTCCTTAAACAAAACCTAAATGACAGAATAAGGCAAATAGCCAGCTGCTTGCAACTCTAAAATGTTTTCAAGGAGCCATGACTATGTTCATTGAGGGCAATTTTGAGCGCACACTCTCCGTGCGTGGGATTGACGAGGTGGGCTCAAAATCCGGAGCGAATCGAGAACCGGGAATCTCTCTGGCATGATCGCAAATTCCGATTTTCAACCCCCTTGCTGGATGGAGTAACTCAAAACACACCGCGAGAGCCTGGGAACCTAATTTTAATACATCAGCATGTCATTAGGGAGCATTCAAACCTGGACTCTTCCCTCCCCTCCCCAACCCCTCACACGGAATATTCAACTTTACATCAGAGTGAACCTGTCAACCTGACCTCAGAGGGGGATTTCGGAGGCAAGTGCTTAGGCAGCCATCACTCGCCCGGGTATTAAATGCTCAGGGGGCACCGGAGAAACCATATGTTCAACTCAAGGCTGGAGGTGGGTTTCAGTCTCACAAACACTGGGGCAGGGATTGCTTGCCTACCCGTTATGTCGGGGCGACCCTAAAGGGCTTTGAACGCTGGCATACAGGCAGCGCTTCCTGTGTCCTCATTGCTGGGCTTGTTTCCAAATCGCCGCTGAGGGTGTGCCCTTCCATAGTGGAAACTCGAAAGTGGGTAGGAGGGGGTGAAACAGAGGGTCAGCACTGGGGGTGGGGGGGCGACTGTGAAGTTCTTGGGTGGGATTCCATGAGAGGCCAGGCTGCAAGGGCAGAGTGGGGGACTCAGGAATGGGGTGCATCTCTGCCCCATGAGGCATGAAGCCTCTCTGGGGGGGGGGGGGGGGGGGGGGGGATGACTGTAACACTCAGCAGAACTGTGAGGACAAAGGGGTTAAGCTGCATGGAATTTCAAATCCACTTGTCAGCAAAGTTTGATGTCAGGAATTGGTGTTGGGCCCGATGGCTGTGGCTGAAGGCCCCTAGCATTGAACTCGGATTCTTATACAAGCATTAACATGACACAGATGACACTGACATGTACCCCTGTGCAAGGCATGATGGTGATGTCTGGCATCACTCACCCCATTCAAGGTCATGACCGAGGGCATCTTTGAGGTCCCACATGAGGATCCACTCAACTGCCTTTTCACCTAACATCAGGGTTTGGGAGCGGGTTGGGGGAATGCTCGGGGGTAAAGTTCCACTGAGTCTCCTAAGGATCCACGTGGAGTTGAAAAGGATGACTGTGGGGAAGTGGCTATAGTGTGAGAGGGAGGGTGTGAGGCTTAGTGGAGAGGAACTCACTAATGGAGAAACACATAGGTGGATGTCCCAGAGGCTTGGAGTGCTGAGGATCAGGGCTCTGTCAGTTCATTTTGGTGTTCTCTTCTACTCAGTGCATAATTCTGGAGCTAGTTGAGTTGTCTTTTCTATTCACAGCAATGGAGCAGAGCAGAGACATCGATGTGCCGCTGCACATGGCCAGTGTCAGTGCCCTGCAGAGAAGGGGGAGGCTGGGCCCATAGCTGTTCCAGGAGCAGCACCGCAGATGGTGGAGCCTCATCAGAGACACTACCAACAAAGGATCTTCCTGCTAATGAATGAGCTTATCATGGGGCTCAGAGACACTGGATGACCTCTCATCTGCTGCAGACCCCTCCGAGATCAGGGATCCTGATGTTTTCCTCCAACTAGCTGCCAAGGTGGGCTGCCTCTCTACACTTTGTCAGCCCATGGCCTCCTCATCACTGGAGAAGAGTGGCAGAATATGAGGCCGGAGTGTTAATACCAGCTGCAGTGCATCGTAACGGAGTTATTAGTGTGTGAGATGGGAGAGACATGGCGCTGCCACCCTCACACTGCACAGGGATGAAGTGCCGTGTCTGTGCAGGGGTTTGTGGAACACAATGCCATGAAATGACAGGGTGAAGGATCTTCCTGTGAACAAAGTGATGTTAATGCAAGATCAATATTACAATGGTGATCTGTCTCTACTACTGCCTAGGTTCACACCTGCCCACTAGATACTGACTGTTTCTTACTCTTCCTTACCCTCCCATTACATCTCGGTGTTTCCCCAGGATCCGCAGCTGACATTGAGGCGGCCTGCTGCCTTACATGCCGTATGACCGTGGCGGGTGTCCCTTGGGGGGACTGGACCTTGAGGGTCCGGGCCCACTTTCGGGCAGCACAGGTGTTGCAGTGTGTTGGGCTGGAGGTGTGCCGCTCACAGAGAAGGGTGCATTAGATGGCCTGGACACCCCCAGGGTCCCGTGGGTGGAAGGACATATTCTGTCAATCCTCTTCCCTTCATGTGTCTGTGAGCATCTGTGCTCCTCCATGGGATGGAGGGCCAACTGAAGTGAGGTCCAGAAGGTCCACCATTCTCTGGTGCAGACACTAGTGGTTTCCTATCTGTGCCTGAACCTTGCAGTTGAAGCCCACAGCCATGAAGGACAGGAGCTGAGCCATGGAGCGCATATCCCCCGCCATGGAGCCTATCACTGCGCCAAGGTCGCCACCCTTGGGGAACCAACCTTCGCAGTGTTGCCCTTGTTGCATTGGAGTGATGGCACAATCTCCTTGGACAGCAGCAATGTGGCTCCTCCAGTCGGCCTTGCAGCCCGAGGAAGGACATGGTCATCCCATCCTGTTGCAGCTCCAGCGAATCTGGGTCGACAGGAGCCAGGGGTACGTCATCAGCCTGGGGCTCAGCAGAGTCCTGGGCTCAGGCAGCCCTCCGAGTGCCGGTTCCCTGGAATGTCCCTGCCTCCACCTCCTGTGGATCTTCCACTTGAGGTGCTCACTAGTGAATGCCTGAGAAGCCTGCCTACTATTTAATCCCAGCGAGGTGTGAGTATCTGTGCTGGTGGAGGGTGCGGGTGACAGGTGTGACACCTCTTCAATGCCGGTGTCTGAAAAGTCTTCTTTGGAGTGCTCGTGTCCGTGGCCCCAAGAGGCTCGAGGATGGTTGTGGCAGATTAACTGATTGCCCTGTAAGGGAAGGGAGATGGCATTAGTGCATCACAGGGACTAAATGATGGGACAATGTTTAATCATATGAGCATTAAGAATGTGTGTTCTGAGAATTCTCACTTTTGTCTGCAGCCCCCCACATCGCCCTCTGCACAGGCACAGTCTTGCTGCTTCCGGATCAGCTCAAGGGTTCTTTCCCCAAAGTGGGCGAAGCATCTGAGCTCATGCATAACTCCGGGTGCTTGTGCCCGCTCACGTCTGTTATTCTCCGATTTCTCCTACAATGAGACAGATGGGGACAGTATAGGCGGGTGTTCTGCCAGTTCAGATGGTGATGAGGTGTGGTATGCATTGGGCTCAAGTGGGAGCGGGGATGTGAGGAGGCCTCATGGCAGGTGTCGGAGGTCCGAGGGATGTGTGAAGGAAGTGCAGTGAGAGACTGGGAGTGGCAGACTTACCCTAGCTGTGCGTAGGTCATTCATTTCATCTTTAAAAAAAAAATTAATGTCGAGTACTCAATTCTTTTTTTTTCCAATTAAGTGGCAATTTTAGTGTGTCCAATTCACCTAACCTGCACATCTTTTGGGTTGTGGAGGTGAGACCCACACAGCCACAGGCAGAATGGCCAAACTCCACACAGGCTGTGGGTCCTCGGCACTGTGAAGCAGAAGTGCTGTGCCACCATGCTGTCTATCATTCACCTTTTTGCACCACTATTGTACTGTCCTCTTCTGCAGTGAGAAGGCACTGACTTAGGCTGCCGCTGTCCCCAAGGAGGGCTGGCCACCTTGCTGGATGGACACCTGTGGGACAGTGTATTGAAGGAATTCCGCCTCTGCTGCACACCATCCAGGAGTCTGGCCAAAGCTCCAGAGAAACGCGGTGCTGGTTTCCTGGCAGCCATCCCCTTGAATGGATCAAGTGCTGGGGAGGCATTTATATGAAGCTCCCCACTGATTGCAAAAATTAAGTTGATCCTGGGCAAGTGAATCAGTGGGAGGCTGATTTTTATCCATGTGGTAAAAGGAAATTGTCAAGGAATCTCAATATTCTGTGAAATTTCCCGCCAATGGCGCCAGCGGGATTCACACAGGTTTTCTCACCGGAACCAACACTTTGCCAAATGTGGGTAAGATTCTGCCTTACGTAGATCATCATGAAACTTTGCTCCAGTGACATTATGACTGGGCGACAGTCTGTGGACAGTACTCTAACAAGGGAGTTAAAGGAGAGAGAGAGAGAGAAAATGTAGAGGAAGCCATGCCTTCACTCCGGGGCCACCATAAAAAAGATAACTGTTTGCACTACCACAAAACACAATCAGGTAGTTTTGGTCTATAAAACAAACTCCCGAGATAAAGTATGCTCATTTCTGATCTCTAAATTTCTCAAAGCAAAAGGTGCTTCTCCAGGAATTCCTGTCCACAGATATTTGCTTGAACAAAACATTTTCCTTTAAACATAAGAATCCCAAGTGCACAAAGGCACAAATTCCATTTGCAACACGGAAACATGGTTTTTAAGAATCTGATTCCAAAAGACCAGAGTGCTTTCCTCAGCTTGAGTTAAATTGCATTGTTGATAGCAGATTAGAGGAAGGCTTTGATCTGTATCTAACTTCTGCTGCACCTAATCTTTCACAAGTTTAATGTTGCATCTAAATGCACAAGATGGGAAAGGGTTTGCTCCCAGCACTACATTCATTTAAGTATAAACTTCACAAAAAGTAACTGAAAAAAAGATTATATTATCGAAAGCGCTCTGCAGACACAGACATGGTATCGGTATGGTGGATGCTATAGAAGGGAAACATCAATGGAAAATCTCCACAGGAGGAAACCCACACAGACATGGGGAGAATGTACAAACTCCACACAGACAGTCTCTCAAGGTCGGAATTGAACCCAGGTCCCTGGCTTGCTCTTGTTAATAATGATGCTGCAATCCTGATGCCTGCGAACATCACTAAAAATCTCTTTATGGCCATATTTATACTCTAGCTACTGTAGTGATATCATGGTTGTGTTGTAATTCACCGACTGACTACTAGGTGTCTCATTAATATGTAAGTGAATGTTAAGAGTCAGATGACCTCAGGATTGTTGATGGAGCTGGGAGAAGGGTTGCTTGTGCATGATCATACTGTTATTCATCTGTTATTTTGTATATATTTGACCCCAGTTAATGTTAATAAATCATTTATAGCTTTACCTACAAGTGTTCTTGTAATATAAATCAGGCCATCTGACAAGAACATTATAGCTACCAGCCTCAAACCAGTTGCTATTGTATCAGTCCCAGTTAACCTGCTCAGGAGAGAACTTTGCACCTACATGATTGAAGTCCTGTTTCTAGACAATAGCTACATTTAAACTAACCTTGATGCCACGTTATATTTACACATCAAACCAAAGCAGAATGAGACTTGGCCTTCTACAAAGTTTAGCATAACTTCGTTGTGGAGTGACATCAAGCCCAGACTCTGGATCTAGACTAAACGTTTAGTGTTAGTGGGAAGCTAAATCAGCAGAATAAATGTATTGGAATGATACTGCGTGCACTCTGCTTACTGTTTTACTTTTCTGATATTGAAATGAAAATGAAATGAAAATCGCTTATTGTCACGCGTAGGCTTCAATGAAGTTACTGTGAAAATTCCGGCGCCTGTCTGGGGAGGCTGGTACGGGAATCGAACCGTGCTGCTGGCCTGCTTGGTCTGCTTTAAAAGCCAGCGATTTAGCCCAGTGAGCTAAACCAGCCCCTAATTGGACATTGGGGTGGATTTTCATCTTGGAGGCAGGTCGCTGGGGTTGGGAAATTTCCAGACTTGATACGCCCTCCTCAGGTGAAAGTGGTCACAAAGTCAGGACTTGTCATTCGGGTGGGGGAGGGGCAGGGCCGTGCTGTAGTCTGACCCGTCACCTCAGGAAAGAGTGGGGTGCAGAGGTGGATTGTTTAAAAGGTCACCCACGGCACTCTGGTGCTTCGTCCCGGCTGTAATAAAAACAGTACGGCCCACCAGCTGTCACCTCACCCCCACACACTCTCCATCCTGCCTCATGCCCTCCAACCAATGAGGGAATTTGATTGGAGTTTGAAAGGGAGGAGAGAGACACAAACCAGGGTTTGAAAATTAACTTTGAACGGATGAGAAATAAATTCACCAGCTATTTTGTAAACTGAACAAACTGTTAAGTAAACCTACAGCAAATAGTGGGAAGTATTCAAATAACTTTTTTGCTACAATACAAAAACAGTACATAGCCTTAAAAGTCAAAGGTTCCAGATCTACATTTAAGTAACCATGATCAACAAATAAGACAAGGATTAATAGTGAGCAAGAAGAACAGTTTTACACAAAAGTGCAAGGAAAAATAGAAATCCAGCAAAACTTGAGAGAGCTACAAAAAGTAACAAGGGGACAAAGAATATAAATCATTTTTATAAGAAATATAAGAGGTGCAAAAAAAGTGACAAAAACTTGCAAGCATTAACTTGCAAAGCTAACAGTAGAATTTGGTATATCAGTAAATATGAGGAGTGGTATAGGGAAAAGTGGGCCATTTAAAGGCAGACTCGGGACAGCACAGTGGTACAGTGGTTAGCACTGCTGCCTCACGGCACCGAGGGCCAGGATTAAATCCCAGCCCCGGGTCACTGTTCGTGTGTAGTTTGCACATTGTGGGTCTCACCCGCTGGGTCTCACCCCCCACAATCCAAAGATGTGCAGGGTAGGTGAATTGGCCACACCAAATTGCTCCTTAATTGGAAAAAAAGAATTGAGTACTCTAAATTTATACAAAAAAAAATAAAATAAAAATAAAGACTCAGTTGTTAATTTATAATAAGGAAATGGCAAACTTTTTAATGACTACTTTGTATCAGTTTTCAGAGAAAAAAAATCAAATACCAGTGGCACACAGGAACATAAAAGTAGGTCAAGCGGTGGAACTTATTAGATATAATGCAAGTCAGAAAATAGAATCGCTGTAAATCTCTATCTATTATTTCAGAAAGGAAGGAGAAAATATCCGAGATCACCAGTTGTGGGTAAATGACTTTAATCATAGGGACAGTTGTGTATCCAGATATGAAAATGGCATTAAGTTAGGAGGCCCATTAAGTTGAGGAGATGGGAGCAGGAAAGTACAAAGGGAGACAGACAGGCAAAATGAATGTTCAAAGCTGCACCAGTTTGGGGAATGTAAGGTTGTCCATTTTGGATTCAAGAAAGGTGAATCAGAATTTTTTCTAAACAGTGAAAGGGGTGGCGCAGTGGCACAGTGGTTAGCACTGCTGCATCGCAGCGCCAGGTAGCTGAGTTCAATTCCAGCCTTGGGTGACTGAGTGGAGTTTGCACTTTCTTCCCAATTCTGAGTGGGTTTCCTCCGGGTGCTCCAGTTTCCTCCCACAGTCCAAAGATGTGCAGGTTAGATGGAATTAGCCATGCTAAATTTGCCCCTTAATGTCCAAAGATGTGCAGTTTAGGAGGGGTTACAGGAATAAGGCCTGGAGTGGACCCAGGTTGGGTGCTCCTTCAGAAGGTAGGTGCAGACTCAATGGGCCGAACAGCCTCCTTGTGCACTGTTGGAATTTTATGGTTCTAAGAACTGTGGAGAAACAAAAGAAATTTGATGTCCATGAACCCAGATTACTAAAAACTCATGCACATATAGAAAGCAGTGAGACAGGCTAATGGATGTCCTTTATCTCAAGTAGACTGAAATACAAAAAAGGAGGAAAATATGCGTCAGATGTACAGATGGTTAAACCCTACCTGGAGTACCGAGTTCAATTTTGGGCCTCGCATCTCAGGGAAGATATCCTGGCCTTGGAGATGGTGTAGTAGTAATTCACTAGATTAATCTCAGGGTTTAAAGTTAAATAATGACAGATTTGTGTTGTATTCCCTTTAATATAGTCAGCTGTGGGTGAAGTCCCAAAAGTCCCAAAAGGTGTGCTTATTAGGTGAATTGCAAACTCTGAATTCTCCCTCTGTGTACCCGAACAGGCACCTGAGTGTGGGATTTTCACAGTAACTTAATTACAGTGTTAATGTAAGCCTACTTGTGACAATAATTATAACTGTTTTTTCAGGCTGAGGAATCCTGAAAAAAAGGAGAATAATCGTAAAGTTGGAGATAATCAATTCAGGTGTGAAATGAGGAAGCACCTTTTCACAGAAAAAATCCTCGATCTGAAATTCTGACCCCAAAAGACTGTGGACGTTGGGTCAATTGAAATTTCCAAGACTGGGATTGACAGACTTTTATTAGGTCAAGCTATTAATTGACAAGCCTCAAAGACAGGCAACTGCAATTGAGCCACAGATCCACCATATTCTAACTGAACAGTGGAACAGGCAGTATAGGCTAAGACCCAAATAGCGATGTGTACCGTTAACTTCATATCAAAATAAATTGAACTTTACAGTACAAAGGTCAGTTGAGACCACTTTGGGTTAAAGAGATTTCGCAATGGTAGCTGCTCCTATGCCAAAAGCAGCATCTCAAATGAGCACAGGCCCAGATGATTTCTCTGTGCTCATGTTTTTTGCTGTTTTTTTTTTTTGCAGCTATATTCATAGATTTAAGTTCAAAAAGTAGAATGTGTACGTCTGCTAAAAGGACTGTGTGGGCGTATGTGTGGGACTGCATATGTGTGTGTGTGGGCTTTAAGAGTGCGTTGGTTTCTATGTGTGGGTTCAAAGGAGGAAAGGTGCATACCTGTGGCTTTGAACATTGTCAGCTTACGACTTTACATATCGGCTACAAATTAATCGTTGGCAATTAATTTCAGCAAATCAATGTTAATTGATGACCTTTTGTGGCAGACTATAATTACATTGTGAAATTAAGGAGAAAGAATGGCTACTGAAAGATGGTTTGTGGGAAAGAAGCTTAAATGCATGGGAATTTTCATTTCAATCAAGTCTGCACAAGCGTTCATAATCAGAAGAATATTAACTCAGAATTTACAACATAAAGAGCGAATATTCACCTCTGAAAGCCCCATAGAAACTTCTATTTCAATTACATTCCAAAGTAAGTCAATATGTTCCTTCAATCAAACAGGAAACAGCAAGTTGATAAACAAAATAAGACCACATTAACTATGTCGTTCCTGCACTGAATTTTATTCTCAAGTATTTTAGACAAAAAGGGGTGCGAGAAGTGGGAGATCAATGATTTTTTTTAAATGTAAAAGAGCAGGCATAGGATATCACACTTAAGAAGATTTCCTGAGTTATTGGGTTCAAAGGAAGCAATAGTTCTTGAAGCAGACTCGCAAAATCTCCTACTTGAAAATAAGTGAGGATTCTCAAACAAAGTACAGCTTAAAGGGTATGCAGCAAATCACACCAGCCACATGTAAAGGTCAGTCAGAAAAAGATGTTTTGATAAGGAGTTTCCTTTTGTAATAAACACCCAAAGAAAACAGATTCCTTCGGCCTCTCTGCACAAGACAACAAAACAAAAATATTAAAATAAAATAATTAAAGGGCAGCATGGTGGCGCAGTGGTTAGCACTGCTGCCTCACAGCGGTGACGTTCCAGGTTCGATCCCAGCTCTGGGTCATTGTCCGTGTGGAGTTTGCACATTCTCCCCGTGTTTGCGTGGGCCCTGCCCCCACAACCCAAAAGATGTGCAGGGTAGGTGGATTGGCCACGCTAAATTGCTCCCCAATTGGAAAAAATGAATTGGGTCCTCTAAATTTACAAAAAATAAAACAAAATAATTAATGGAGAGAATTCTAGCACCGCCAATATTTATATCCACTTCGCATCTTTAAATCACGACACTAGCTTGCACAAAATTAATTATTTTAATTAAAATATTAAATCTTCTAAAAATAAATATCATTTTGTTCTCAACACAGTGGAGCTGTTTGTGAGCCTGCCAGTCTATCAAATTTGTAAAGAAACTGCTTAGTAGAGGAAAACATCGAAGGTGTCAGATGCAGAAGGCGTCAGATACAGATTTCTATAGAATTACATTCTATAGAAATGTAATTTGTGACCAGCATGATTGATTTATTATTTCTGCCAATGAATATAAAAACCTACATTGTACCCCTCTATGTCAAAGAAAGACAAAAGAAAGACTTGTATTTATACTGCACCTCTTATGCCACCGAATGCAGCACGGTAGCATTGTGGATAACACAATTGCTTCACAGCTCCAGGGTCCCAGGTTCGATTCCGGCTTGGGTCACTGTCTGTGCGGAGTCTGCACATCCTCCCCGTGTGTGCGTGGGTTTCCTCCGGGTACTCCGGTTTCCTCCCACAGTCCAAAGGTGTGCAGGTTAGGTAGATTGGCCATGCTAAATTGCCCTTAGTGTTGGGTGGGGTTACTGGGTAATGGGGATAGGATGGAGGTGACGACCTTGGGTAGGGTGCTCTTTCCAAGAGCTCGATGGGCCGAATGGCCTCCTTCTGAACTGTAAATTCTATGATTCTATGCAGCAGAAGTGTTTTAAAATCAATGATGTGGAGATGCCGTCAATGAGTCAATAAAATCAATGAGTATTTTTGAAGTATAGTCACTGCTTTAATGTAGACCAAATTGTGCACAGCAACTCTCACAAAAGCCAATGTGATAATGACCAGATACTCTGTTTTCGTGTTGATGAATATTGATCAGGACACCAAGGATAATTCCTCTACTCTTCCTCGAAATAGTGCCATGGGATTTTTTTAAATGTTCAAGCTGACAGCACAAAGGCGGCCTTGCCTTAACATTTCACCTGAGAGATGGCACCTTCAACAGTGCACAACTCCCTCAGTACTGCCCTGGAGCATCAGCCTTGATTTTAGTGTTCAGGACCTGGAATGGGACTTGAACTCACAATCCTCTGGCTCAGTGGTTACAGTGCTACCCACTGAATCACAGCTAACACACAACACTTGGATAGCAAATATACTTTGAACTTAATTCATTTCATATTTTCAAATCATTGAATATGCAGTTTGTTTTAAGAATCAAGATAAATATTGGGCGCGATTCTCCGCTCCCCACGCCGGGTGGGAGAATCGCGGGAGGCCCGGGTGAATCACGCCACGCCGCCCTGGCACCCCCCGCGATTCTCCCACACCCCCCAAAATGGTGTGTCAGGTTTTGCGACACGCCGCTCGGAGAATCGGCGCTCGCCATTTTTCCCGGCGACCGGCGATTCTCCGGCCCGGATGGGCTGAGCGGCCTGACGACCCTGACGGGTTCACGCCGGCGGCAACCACACCTGGTCGCTGCCGGCGTGAACAGCGCGCGACAGGTAAGTGTGGGGCCTGTGGGGGCAGAGAGAGGATCGAGCACCACAGGTGTGCTCGTGAGGGGACTGGCCCGTGATCGGTGCCCACCGATCGTCGGGCCGGCGTCTCTAAGAGATGCACTCTTTCCCCTCCGCCACCCAGCAAGATCAAGCCGCCACATCTTGCGGGGCAGTGGAGGGGAAGACGGCAACCGCGCATGTGCAGGTTGGAGCCGGCCAACCTGCGCATGCGCGGCTGAGGTCACTTAGGCGCCGCCGGCCGCGTCATTCTCGGCGCGCTGCTTTGACGCAAGCGTAAAGGACCGGCGGCCGAGTTTCTTCCAACGCCGCTCCTAGCCCCGGGGGGGGGGGGGGGGGGGGGGAAAGAGAGTAGAGAATAGGGGGCGAGGAGCGGTCTCCGACGCCGGAGTGAAACACTCTGGGTTTCACTCGGCGTCGGCACTCAGTCTCCCTTTGGGAGAATCACGCCCATTGTGTTTATAAACAAATGAAAAGAGCTTTGGAAAGTCTCAGCATTTGAATAAGAAGAAAAGGTATGGTAACATTTCTGGTAAATTGACCCCAAAACATTAATTTATCTGCCACTTAGAAGACTGAACTCCTGTGCATTTTCAGCAGTTTTTGCTTTTTTTATTTCAGATATTCAACATTCACGATTTTCCTTTTATCTTAATGTTGTTCATTTGCATGGGGTGTGTTCTAAAAGAGTAGCTCTCCAACATATATCAAATGTGCTAAGAATCCTTGAAAACAAGTGTTGGAACTAAAGTATTAATCTAGTTGGTTGCTTAAAAAAAAACCTGCCGAGTTGTCTAAACTATTGTTTTTCAAACTCTCTTCCTCCCAAGGACCCACTTTTGCCAACTGGCCAAACCCTTGAAACCGTGCGCAGGCCGGCCTTCGCAACACGTGCCACGTTCGCTTTCCTTTAATGTGAAAGGGAAGCCAGCTTGGTCCTGACAATCTCACTCCTAGTCAGGTTCACAGGAGGCGAGGGCAATGTGCATATCAGGTGCAGAATTCTGCCAGTTTCTTTGTGCCATCTTCATCTTTGTGAGAATGGAAAATCTCACACATATAGATCATCATGAAGGCCAATAGCAACAAAGTGCTAATTTTACTCAGCACTGGATGCTCCTAAAATGCTGACAGCCTCATGGATGTTTGGTGTGTTTTTAACTTGCTGTAAGTTAATAACCAACTCTGGGGTCTAAACCTCAAAAAGGAATTTTTCACCCACCACGTCTTTTTCAAAATCTGAAACTTCTCCTCTAATTTACCATACGTTACTGCGTATAACACATATGGGCTTTGCATTGGCACAATTGACAAACCATACCTCAAAAAATCATCTTTGTACTGCTTTGTTCCCAAGTTAAGTTTCTTCTTTGTGGGTTATTAACCAGGGGTTCTAGATCTATGTACAAAGCTAACACTAGCACTGCTCTATTCTGTTGTGGACTCTCCTGGCAGCTCTCTCCGGCGATTCAGACAGGAGATCCTGGCCATTAGGTACATTGCCTGTTTGTGTCTCTGGCCATCTCTTCCTTGCAACAAAGTGACCATCTCACTGCTGCCGCTTATGGTTGGAAGACTGCTCACAGCCTTGTTTTGTCCTTATTTAAAAGCCAGTAACAGCCACATTCTCAATTTAAATGCTGGTAGCAATAGTTGGGCACTTCTCCCGCAACCAGGACCATTGTGAGAATGCAGTGAAACCGATCACTCCATGACCCTCCTGCGACCCACCCCATGGGCCACGACCGGCACTTTGAAAAACCCTGGTCTAAACAGGCAGTATTATTCTTACCCTTTCAAGCAGCAATTAAATATATTGACTTTTACAGGAAAACTTTGCCTCTTCAGATTGCTCAATGGCTGACACTATACTTACCGAGTGTTGCACAATCAGCAGTTAATAAAGTCTAAATAATCTCTGAAGAAATGTATTTACATAAAAGTCACAGCATACCATAAAACTAAAAAAACAAAACATCACAACATTTTTGCAACTTAATTTACTCCCAAATCATTTTGTAACTTTTCATACTGAGCTCTCAACTCTCAATTATTTTTTTATACAAGAATTTTACTCATGTCAAATGGGATGGCCATATGGATAATTTGAACCAGGAAGGAGAATAAAACTGATCATCATACAGCTACTCCATTCTAAAAATACATTTATATAGAGTCGGGAAAGGGTTTTGTTCAGCTGCGAGTTCCTGCACAGTCCGTTAACACTGATACTCACAGGTGCAGTGCACCTGTGAAAAATTACCATTGGCCGTGACACTGGAGATAAGCCAGCACCTGTGGAAACCTCCCCAAACACCAATTACTGTTTTTAATAATCAACAAAGATAAGATTGAGCATTTCAGCAGCAGATGAGCTAAGGTAAGGGCAGAGTTACGGAGGTGGAAATAAGCAGGCTTAGTGATGCCCGTGTTATATGGTCAGATGTTGATGTCATGATCAAATATGACACCAGAATTACAATCACACAGGTTCAGCCTCAGCCAGTTGGCAGCGAGAGGGATAGAGTCGCTTGCGAGGGAGTTTGGGTGGGGACTGAAGACAATGGTTTCAGTCTTTCCCAGATTTATTTGGAGAAACTTTCTACTCATCAAGTACTGCATGTTGAGCAAAGAGTCTAACAATTTAGAGACAAGAGTGGAGTCAAGAGAGATAGCGACGTGGTAAAGCTGGATTTCGTCAAATTACATGTCAAAAAGTTCATGTTTTCAGATGATATTGCCAAGAAGCAGCAAGTAGATGAAAAATAAGAGGCAAAGGATAAATCATTGGGCTACCACAGCTAACAACTGTGGGGGCAAGAGGAGAAACCATTTCAGGTGATCTGCTGGCCAAGAATAAATAGATAAGAAACCAAGCAGATGGACAACGGAGGAGAGATGTTGGAAGAGGATGGTGTGATCAACCATGTCAAAGACTGCGGACAGGTTGAGAAGGATGAGGAGCGAAAGTCAATTGAATCCAACTGTGCAAGAGGCCATTCGGCCCATCGAGTCTGCTCTGACCCTCTGAAAGAGCACCCTACCTAGGCCCACTCCCCTGCCCTATCCCCGTAATCCCATCTAGCCTGCACATCTTTGGACATGAAGGGGAAATTTAGCATGGCCAATCCATCTAACCTGCCCATCTTTGGACTGTGGGAAGAAACTGGAGCACCCAGAGGAAACCCACGTAGAAACAGAGAAAACGTCCAAACTCCACACAGACAGTTACCCAAGGCTGGAATTGAACCCGGGTCCCTGGTGCTGTGAGGTAGCAGTGCTAACCATTGTGCCATCGTGCCTCCTACCCATGTTACAGTCAAATAGTATGTTATTTGTGACCTTGAAAAGAGCATTTTGGTACTGTGACAGGGACAGAAACCTCATTGGAAGATTCAAATATGTAGCTTGAGGAAAGGTGAACAAGGTTTTTTTTTTAAATCAAAAAGCAAACAAACTCGTGCAACTTTTGTAATTCTTTTGTCATTCTTACCTCTCGGTTTTGGTGGGCAGCAGGTTTTCAATTGGAAACTTACATCCTCAGTTTTAAGAATCTGCCCTTTGAGATGACTCATGAGTTCCTTAAGGTTTGTGGAGTAGCTTTCAGAGCCATTCAGCTTGTAACCAGAATTCTTACTCACTTCAATTTGAAAGTTCTTGTACTGTTTTGTTGGTCTTGAGCCACTGTCTCCAACACAGAAGTCAATGCACTTGAAGAAAACAATTGAATTTTATGATTAATTTGGAGGTGTTTGTTGTCATCTAGTTTATAAAAGGAAAATTCGGGGAGAGGCAAGTTATTTCCTGAACAAAGTACGCTCTTGGGTTTCTCTTAACTATATGGTACAAATATCCATGATATTTTTATAGATATTTTTAGACCTAGTGAGAGCAGTAGTTAACATCATCACTTCCCTTCAAATCAATGTGCTGGAGTCAGATCAGCTGCAAGTTAACAGTAAGCGGTGATAGCAGCACGGTAGCATAGTGGTTAGCACAATTGCTTCACAGCTCCAGGGTCCCAGGTTAGATTCCTGTCTTGGGTCACCGTCTGTGCGGAGTCTGCACATTTTCCCCGTGTGTGCGTGGGTTTCCTCCAGGTGCTCCGGTTTCCTCCCACAGTCCAAAGATGTGCAGGTTAGGTGGATTGGCCATGCTAAATTACCCTTAGTCCAAAATTGCCTTTAGTGTTGGGTGGGGTCACTGGGTTATGGGGATAGGGTGGAGGTGTGGGCTTGGGTAGGGTACTCTTTCCAAGAGCCGGTGCAGACTCGATGGGCCGAATGGTCTCCTTCTGCACTGTAAATTCTATGATTCTATACCTTTAAGTCATGCCTGAAATCCTCAACAATGACTAGTTTGCTCCCAACTAGCTGGCCGCTGTTAGGAGGGGGCATTAGATCAAGTGCTGCATACCAAAATGAGTGACAACAGGCAACTTATGTGGAAAGAGCTTTACAAATTTAGGCAGTTCCAAGAATATCGGAAGACAATTTGGAATACTTTGCCAAGACTTCATTAACTTTATCAACATTTGTTCTCGAAGTTGTCCGAGAACTTCACCGAGAAAGAACTCTATCTTATAGGAGTCACCAGGAGAGAGGGAGTACTTGCTTATCATCTTGCTCGGGATCCCACCTTGGTCTGCAGGCCGAAGGGAGGACACGAGGCCAAGTGGAGCTATACCAGCTGCTGCTGGAGAAAGGGACAGGAGGACAACCTGGACTCCTACCTGCTGTGGGTACAGGGTATACCTCCCTCATCCTCTAAATCTCCTCCACCATGACCTCCAGTGCTACACCCGAGAAACT
This sequence comes from Scyliorhinus canicula, assembly GCF_902713615.1. Taxonomy (NCBI): domain Eukaryota; kingdom Metazoa; phylum Chordata; class Chondrichthyes; order Carcharhiniformes; family Scyliorhinidae; genus Scyliorhinus; species Scyliorhinus canicula. The sequence continues at coordinate 74,788,268 of NC_052149.1, read as the reverse complement.
GTGTCCTTTCTCTCAGTCCCTGAGCCATCCTAAAACATGTCACTATGTTACACTCCACATCTTCAGTGGAAGTGGGTGTATGGAGCCCACATTTACTGCCCCCCAAAAATTGTGTCTAATCAGCACTCAAGTGTTAAACCAGAAGATGAGTATTTTAGTACTTCCCAGTAGGTTTGAGGTACAGTAATCAGCAATTAGGACCAATACTGTGGGTTAAATCCAGACTTTCAAACAGGATTATTTTGTTAATACAGCCCTTATTTAGTGCTCAATGTCACCCTTTGACCAATATTACCTCCTATTACCCTCAGACATTACAATGGAAAAAATAATGTGCTACTTCATTCAGTAATTAGTGGTGCGACTATATTGATGCCTTATGTAGCTGTGAAGTGGCTTTTGAGAGTCACAGTGACACAAGACAAAATTAGCATTTAACAGCTGTAGAAAGCCACCTTAAAGAACTGCTCTCAAAGCAGCAGTACATCTGGAACAAGTTTAGGCCCTGATTTCTACCACAAAATAGCAGTGGCCAAAATTCCGAAGTCTTGCCACCAACAGGCACTCCCTATTTTTGCAGGGCCAGGTTTTGTACATGCGAGTTTACAGAGGTAGCTGGCCATTTAAATCACTAGCTGCCTCCACTAAAGTGGAATTTTGTTAAACCACGATTATTAAACCCAGCATATGCAGATTAGGCCAGGTAAGAGCTTGGTGGATTTGTTTGGATAGCTAAGGTACTCCCTGGTCTCAGGCCACCATTGGGAGAAGTAAGGCACCCTTTGTGATTGTTAAAAGTGAACATGATTGTGTTTAAAAAGTGCATAAGCTCACTGGAACTGTCAAAGCTGTCAATGGATTTAACTCTACTGGGCTTTAAAATTGAAAACAAGTCTGGGATTCAAAACAGATCAGCGTTTGATATTTCATTCTGCCTGTTGACAGAAGCCTGAAGTCTATCATTATAGGAATTGTGCTGGAATGACTAATTTTATAAACAAATGTCACCACAGTGGACTGACTGTTAGGTGACCAGATAGATTGACAGCTCAAAGTGTTTATAGAATAGAAAAGTCTGTTTCGATGAGAGATTAGGAATCTTAATGTATTGAATGCTTTTTTTAATTCAATGATTTTTTTTTGTTCAAAATAGTTGTGTCATCAATGGACAACTCCTGAGGTTTGCCCATGATGGATACTAGGTAAATTGGCATAGAGGGGGAAAGGAAAAAGGGTGATGGGTGGGGTACAAGGGCCGGCGGAACAAAAATTGGGACAGGCCTGTCAGATTTTCTCACCATTGAAACTCAACCAGCAGAACAGAGTTGTTTGTAATGCAGTGAAGCTCAGAGGTGTGAAATTCTACTTCCCTTTAAAGCAACTGCAGGTCCCAATGAAATGAACGGTGGCAGGATGGGTACAAATGATGTCTCTCTGTCAGGAACATCACCACCGCAGGTTTGCACAAAAAAAAATCACAATCCCATGATCTGAATTTGAGCCTTTCAAAATAGCAGGTGGGACATCGATACCAAAGTCTTGACCCTATTTCCAGTAAATGAAAGTTTTGCCAGGAGAGGAAAAGTGCTTCAGATATGAGGAAAACCTGATCTAGCCTGGGCTATTTGAACTCAATGTGGAGTTCTAACCGACCCCACTTTCACTTTTGTAACAGTGGCTAGCACTATTGTTTCACAGCATCAGGGTCCGAGGTTCAATTGCCGGCTTGGGTCACTGTCCGTGCGAGCCCTCCCCTTGACGGCGTGGGTGCCTCCGGGTGCTCCGGTTTCCTCCCAAAAGTCCCGAAAGACGGGCTGTTAGGTAATTTGGACATTCTGAATTCTTTCTCTGTGTACTCAAACAAGCGCCGGAATGTGGCGACTAGGGGCTTTTCACAGTAACTTCATTGCAGTGTTAATATTAGCCTACTTGTGACAATAAAGATTATTATTATTTAACAAAGACTTAAAGCTACAATGCAGGAGTTAGAAAATTTAGATATGTCGTGTGTTTGAGCGATGGTGAAAGCCTGTCGAATTAGCAAGCTCTAAAGTTATTTAAATTTGCAGCCCTTTAAAAATTAAAACACCCAGTCAGTGAGAGGCAAAAACAAACTCAAGCTGTGGAGATTAAATTCTCAGTCCAGTAGGGCGGCACGGTGGCTTGCACTGCTGACTCACAGTGCTGAGAACCCGAGTTCACTGTCTGTGTGGAGTTTGCACATTCTTTCATGTTTGCATGGGTCTCACCCTCACAACCCAAAGATGTGCAGGGTAGGTGAATCGGCCATGCTAAATCACCCCGGGCGCGATTCTCCGCTGCCCACGCCGGTTGGGAGATTAGCGGGAGGGCCTCCCGACATTTTTTGCGCCCTCCCGCTATTCTCCCCCCCCTCGCCCGACCCACGTCACGAATCACCGCGGCCGATGGGCCGAGCGGCCGGGCCTTTACGCCCGTTTTTTCACGGCAGCAAACACACCTGCTTGCTGCCGTTGCAAAAACGGGCGCTGGATGCCCGTTTGGGGCATCCAGAGGCCCGTGTGGGGCGGGAGAACCACCGTTGTGCTCGGGAGGGGATAGGCCCGCAATCAGTGCCCACCGATCGTCGGGCCTCTCCGCCGCCCGACAAGATCAAGCCGCCACATCTTGTTGGGTGGCGGTGGAGAAATACGGAACCGCGCATGTGCGGGTTCCGTCAATGGCGTGATGACGTCACCCACGCATGCGCGGGTTGGAGCCGGCTCCAACCTGCGCATGCGCGGCTGACGTCATACAGACGCCAGACGCGCGTCATTTTGGCGCGCGGCCTTAACAACGGTCGTTAAGGCCGCAACGCCGTGATTCCCGGGGTCCCGCTCCTAGCCCCGATGGGGGGAGAGAATCGCGTCCCGGGAACGGGCATGAAGGCTGCCGTGAAACACGGCCAGTTTCACGGCAGCCTTTACGACTCTCCACATTTGCGGAGAATCTTGCCCCCCTTCTTTGGAAAACAAATTGGATACTTTAAATTTAAAAAATAAAATTCTTAAAAAAGGCTGGCTGTGTCAGAGAGAGGTAAAACAAACCTGGTTAAGGATTACAATAGTGATTTGTTAACATTACCCTAAGGATATTATGTCATTATTAATGCTCTGCTGCTTTCCACAGCCTATAATTATCCCAGCATGGTGTCCAAAAGAGATTAAAAATGAGTGATCTTTGATTATAATAATAACCTTTATTAGTGTCACAAGTAGGCTTACATTAAATGAAATGAAAATCGCTTATTGTCATGAGTAGGCTTCAATGAAGTTATTGTGAAAAGCCCCTAGTCGCCACATTCCGGTGCCTGTTCGGGGAGGCTGGTACGGGAATCGAACCGTGCTGCTGGCCTGCTTGGTCTGCTTTAAAAGCCAGCGATTTAGCTCAGTGACCGAAACCAGCCCGCTACACTGTGAAAATCCCCTAGTTGCCACACTACGATGCCTGTTCAGTTACACGGAGGGAGAATTCTGAATGTCTTCACCTAACAATCATGTCTTTCGGGATTTGTAGGAGGAAACCAAAGCGCCTGGAGGAAGCCAACGCAGACACGGGGAGAACGTGCAGACTCCGCATAGACAGTAACCCAAGCCGGGAATCGAACCCGGGTCCCTGGGACTGTTAAGCAACAGTGCTAATCACTGTGCTACTGTGCCGCCTATAATGTGGGGTTATGAATAGAAGTTGGTTTGGTTTTTTTTATAATGGATTAAGTACTTGAGTGGATTTAAACATTTTGAATGGACATTTAGAAATTGGAGTTAAAAAAAAAATACTGTGAAGACTATGATAGATATTCAGCCCTTTAGTTTTTTTCATCCCAACATGGCTCCTAAGTTCTGCTATTGTAGATATTGGGTGATTTGGCATGGAGGATGTAAGGGCAAAGGGTTGTGGATGGGTTAACATGATTTTGCATTAGGCTAGCACTGGGTGCTATAAAGGGGAATAGGGTGGCAAGGACTGCATGATGGTCGATGGGGTGGGTGGGTGGGGGACATGAGCTGGCCTGGATATATGCTGACCCATGGGATGAATAGGTGACATGATTTGCCAAATGGTGTTTGAGAAGCCATTGGGATAATTGAAGGAGTTGTGAAGGCTGAGGGTTACAGGACTCATGCAACCCCGCTCCAAAGTGAAAATTCAGCGCATCTCACTGATTAGGTTGCAAATTTGATTTCCATCTTACAACTGATAAAATAACAAGATTATATACAGATTACAATCCCCAAATGTTCCTTGCTCGTTAACATGGAGGAGGAAGAAACAAGGTAACTTAATTGTTCAAAAGTGTTCTCAATAGTTACCTCAGTGGGTCCACTGCATGCAACTGTCATAAGGATGTGGTTGAAATCTGTACAGCTCCAACGCAACACGTACATGCCATCCTCATTGCCTTCGTGTTTCAACTTGTTGATAGCATATTCAGTACTGATAAAAGCAAATTGTGAAAAGGTCATGATTATGGTCTGCATTTATTAAAATTCTGAGGCAAGGTTAAAAAAGTTGCTTTCTTTGGAAATTAGGAGACAAAACCAAATTGAATTTTTAAAATTATATAAGGCATGAGCAAAGGACTCAGAAGTTAGGATGTTAGGTACAGAGCTTTTAGATATCAACAGCTGTTAATCAAATTACAAGAGGCCACTGTAATGGTCTTTTTTAAAATTTCAATTTACCGTATTGGTCCATGGCAGCCATTTTTAATGTTGTGCACTACTAAAGGTGGAGCCACTTCTGTGCACAGGTAATGGTGGGCATCTACTGTTAATCGAAAATAGCCATCAATCAAGGATACCATGGAAAGAGCTTCTTCATAGGAAGATAGCTTGAGCTCCTAAAACACAAAATACATTAAATTCAGATAGTTTAGGTTACATTTTATTGTTCCAAATATGGTGTTGACATGTTCACAAGTCTCACGTTTTTCAGCCAAAAAATGGAAAACCTATATTCAAACTGGTTTCTGATTATGACAGTAATGTTAGATAACTGATATGAGGACGATCGTGATAAGCAGCTTGAAAATCATTAGAAACAGTCAGTTAATTTGTTCTGGTGGCTCAATGGTTCTGCACACCGTTTGGAATTGAACCTGAACACTGTCTGTGATAAATTACCTAATCTCAGCTGTTAGAGTGGAGCGCTACGTTTGGCCTGAGCATCATTTTGACTGAAGAGGGAAAGAGCCTGCCAGGGTTCACCTTCCTGATGGCTATCAAGTGATCCTTGCATCAGTACGCCTGTGAGCTGGTTTGAGCTCAGCTACAATACCTTACTGGATTGAGTAACCCGTCAACCCTTACTTCCCTGTTGATGTTTATATATAAATGCTGAATACTCTGGTATCAAACTTCTTTGCCTAACTGTTTAATGGAGGTATTAACCCATTTATTTTAAGTTTTTGTTAAAACAATAGATTGGAGAATTGCAGTATTAAGAACTCCCACTCTAAAATTACCAATGGTAATTTCTCTCCTTGGTTGTCCAGGTTCACACACAAAGGATGATTTAGCGGAGGTACTCAAGGCTGGATGGCATCTTCGGTGCCTCAGTATCAACAACTGCACACGGGCAGGGGAGGAAAGGTGCAATGGTGAACTATTTTCCTTGTTATATATCGCATGTTTCAGACTCAATTTCCGCAACTAACATGCAAGAGTTGGACAATTGTAACATTTACAGCACAACTGCCAGAAGCAAACCTTGAAAACAAAGGAATTGTAATACAGGTGGTAATATACAACTTGGATGGGAGTACAAAATGGGGGCTAGTGGATTGGCTACTTGTTATAAACGGGCCAGATTCTCTTTTCTACTGGTCAACAGAACAGAAAATTAGAAAACTGTAAGCAGCTGAAGGCAGGTAGTAATGAAGGAATTTGGGGATTGAAAAGGGGCTGGTTTTGGTAACAACTCTTGAGGAATGTGATGCTGCAGCTTCCATAAATGATGAATGTCTGAGGTATTTGAACAGGACAATGAAAATTTGAAATTAGGGACATTGGGATAGCAGGAGCTAATGAAGATTGATGAGTACAGGAGCAATTGGTGAATAATATTTGGCACACAGTAGGATACAGGCAGCAGAGTTTTGGGATGAACGGAACAAAATAGCGGGTGAAAGATAAACCTACCAAGAGAATATTGGAATATATGAGTCTCGGGGTGACATTGGTACGTATGCATGGGGATTTCAGCAACAGATAAAATTAGAAAGGGGTGGAGACAGAGGATGCTTTAGAGATGGAAGTAGGCAGCCTTTGTGATGGACAGCGCATGCAGAAGTTCGACACGGAGTTGAATAGGATGGCGAGGTTCAAACAATTGGCTTCAAATGGAGAGAATAGTCAAGAGGAGGAGGCAGTGGCATAGTTTTCCAGAGACACAGGGTGATATACTGGGGACCTGGGTTCACATCCCACCATGGCAGATGGTGAAACATCAATGGAATAAAAATCTGGAATTAGACGTCTAACGATGACCATAAAAGCATTGTTGATTGTTGTTAAAAACCCATCTGGTTCACTGGTATCCTTTAGGGAAGGAAATCTGCCACTCTTAGCTGGTCTGGCCTACATGTGACTCCAGATCCACAGCAATGTGTTTGATTCTCAAATGCCCCTTAAGGACAATTAAGAATTGGTATAAATGTTGGCCCAACCAACGATGCTCACATCCCATGAAAGAATGAAAAAAAAGAGGATGGACTATCTGCATACAGATTTTATGGTGGAAACTGAAGCTTTAGTCTTTGCAATTTTTAACAGGAAGTAATATTCAACAAGTAGGCAGCGAACTGAAGCAGTGGTGAAGAAGTACAGTTGGAATGTCCTTCGTGTATGTGGTCTTCAGATGATGTTGCTGAGAGGAAGCATGTAAATGAGGAAAAGGAGGAGTCAAGGATCGATCCTCGGGGGTTCTAGAGGTAACAGTACAGGGCAGGAAGAAGAGCCAGTGTCATTGATGCTCTGACTATAGGATCAGTATAGGGCAGTCCCACTCTGCTGGACAATGGAGGAAAGTTTATGAAGGAGGATTGATTGTACCAAAGGTTACAGAAGTCAAGAAGTACAAGGAGGAATAATGCACCCCACGGTTATAGCTAGAGAATGTCATTTAGGATTGCTGTAGACAGTAGAAAACACATCGCATTGATGCAAGCTGGCAGTATTCTTTTAAGGGAAGCCAGGGCAGAATAGAGAAAGCTTGTCTCTCTCTGTAAATGGCTTGAAGCAATTGTGAGTTGACACAAACGGGCAATTCTTTCATAGCCCGATTTGCAACTTTACACCTCAATGAACATGAAATTCAAAAATACATTTATCCCCTTTGATTTTGAATTTGGCAGTTTTGGCTGTGAAAATCTTCCACAGATTACTCATCAGCACTTAGCAGTTTGCTCAAAATCCAAGCTACTAATCTTCCATTAAGAGCATTAAAACTTAAGCACATTAAGTGCAATGCTAGGATCATACCTCGCTTCATAACTGGCAGCTCAAATATTCATTCGTTAAACGTAGTGGGTGGGATGAAGTGTTTGATATATTATATAAACGTACAGGAATAAGCCATTGAAAGCTTTGAGCCACTTTTGCCATTGTATTAGATCATGGCTAGCCTGTACCTCAACATCATTTGCTTTGTATCCTTTGATAGCCTAAATGATCATTCCTTCTCTAGGCCACTATCCATGTCAGTCAATGGGGTTTCCTGTTTTATGCACCCCTGCTGCCGGGTGGGATTCACTGTTTGCTGGACCAAAAGAGTCTGCCAGTGAGAACAACTAGAAAATTCTGCCCAACTGTTTGAAAGTCGTTTGGATAGAATAAAGCTTGGCTGTGAGATTTACTCCTCCCATGTCTCAAAAATAATGCTGCTTGGGTACATTGTCAAAAAATATCTGATGCTTCATTAAACTGTAACCCAGCAATGGTCAATATGATGGGGAGAAAACTAGAGGATAATGGAAGAACCTACCAATTTTTTGTTGTCTTGTTTATTGATGATGACAGTGGAGTCCTTTATGACAATGTGTGTGATCTCGTAAAAGTCAGAAAATAGATTCCAGCCCTCATTTTGAACACCTTTGCTTTCACCAGTCTTGCAGTTTCTGCTGCCGTTCTTGCTCTTCTTCAATTTCTTCTCTTTCAAATTCACTATGGACTTAAATAGGGAGAAAAGAAATCAGTGTGGCAGAACAGGTCTTAAAGTTGAGGAGATGCAGTGATGATTTGAAGTTTTAGGGCTGACTAGAGAATTGATCATTCTAACAAATAGCAAAATACAGTTGGCTACCAAATGGGGACCAACCTATAATACTTCAATTTCAATTATTTGTGTGAGGGTCTGTATTTGGACCACATCCATTGAACCTGAAGTCTTCCAGCACTTTTTTTAATGAGTCAAGGAGCTGGTAGAAAGTATGTGTCACCTCTGCCTTTCCAAATTTCCTCTTTTGAGTGAGTTCAGCTTTATTACTTTTGAAAACCAAGAAGTATTTATGGAGAATGTTAATCAGAAAATAAATTGGTGAAGTGTCGCTCATAGTTACAATAATTGAACATATTACTCTCTTAGCTCTTCACAAAATAGTCAAATCTAAACATTCTATAAATGTTCTTTCTAAGCTGGAGCCTGCGTCACAATTCTGGAGTTTCTGGCAATCTTGAACATATTTTCAGGGTTCAATTTATCCAATCTTTAAAGAGTATATGCTTTGAGCCTTCCTTCTCCAGAGCAAACAATCCTAGCCTCCTTCTGCACGGTAGTGATTCAATGATTCTCCTTAACCTTGGTATCAGGTTGGTTACTCTTTTCTGATGTACTCCCTTCAAATACAAGTGGATATGCTGAAGGTTACAAAGTCCATCTAACTCTTACTTTCACATGTTGGGGCTATATATGTGTAGATATTGGATGTTTTCTTACTGGGGATTTGAAATTGAGGCGTACTCAGGTCAGGTTCAATAGAGCGTAAAATTGGGCGGGATGTATATTGATTACTCGACCCCCAACATAGCCATTTCGCACAAGCATGTTCGAGCAAAACTGGGGTTCAGATCCTTTTCGGAGACTCAGATTACCCAATAGAGTGTTGGCCCATTCTAATTTTAAATCTTGGCAGAGCAATATGCTATCATCAGCAAAGCATTGCACTTCTCCCTATCTCTCTCTCTCACACACACACTCACTCTCTCTCCCCTCTAGTTCAAAACTCACATATTCAAAACACTTTACCCTGAGTTGACAGAGGAAGTGGTTTCAGTAAAAAAAAACACAGCCACTTCCTTGTAGTAGCAGATAACACACCAACATGTAGAAACAGTCTTACACATCTTATTACAAATAACAAACTCCCTTGAGCTGAACACTACCAATGTGGTTGTCAGCAGCAATTAATATTTTCTATAAAATAACTGCAGGGGGTGAACTTGGTCTTCAACAGAAGCTCAAAATGGGTAATAAATAGCAGTCTATTTTCCAACCCATACAGATTTTCTTTCCATTGATATATTGTTGAAGATCAATTTCACCCAGTGTTTCTGACTCGGGCTCCAGTGTCAAGCTTGGTGGATTTTAGTGATAACAAAAGGAACTGCTTAGAGCGAGACACTAAAACTTGTCTCCCATCCCAGGCATCTGTGCTTTCTTTCAATGTTGTTTTTCTTTTGCAGGACATTGTGCAAGAACAGGTTTGTTGCAGCAAAGATCCTGAGAAACAGATTGCACCTAAAATATCCTCTGTTATTTTCCTGTCATGTGGCACTGAGTAGGCACGAGCAGTAAATAGTAAACAGTAAAATATGACACCAATAATCTTGAATATGCTTCATTCCAATAACTTCCTCCCTCTTCCATGAATGGCACAACACAGTGCAGACTTCTGAATAGCTGATATTTCTTCCACTTTCCCCATTGTTCATAATGTCAACACAGTCAAATTACTACTGTACCCACTTTCATGTGATTCTTGGGCCTGGCCCTGGCTGTGTCTTTTAAAAAAAAAAAAATTTTTATTGAAATTTTTTACAGAAAATATAACAGCAAACAATGAAAAGCAACAATAAAACACCATAATAACTGTAACACCCCCAAGACCGTAGCAACGCATGTATCCCCCCCCCCCCCCCCCAACCCAGTATACAACAAGAGAACTTAAAAATAAATTTAAATTAAATAAACATAGTCAACGCCCCCCCCACCCCCCCCCCCCCTCCCCGGGCAAATTTGACCTTCTCCAGCTTAATAAATCCCGCCATGTCATTGACCCAGGTCTCCACGCCTGGGGGTCCTGCATCCTTCCACTGTAGCAAGATCCTCTGCCGGGCTACTAGGGACACAAAGGCCAGCACACCGGCCTCTTTCGCCTCCTGCACTTTCGGCTCCACCCCAACCCCAAAAATTGCGAGTCCCCAGCCTGGCTTGACCCTGGATCCTACCACCCTCGACACTGTCCTCGCCACCCCCTTCCAGAACTCCTCCAGTGCTGGGCATACCCAGAACATATGGGCATGGTTCGCTGGACTCCCCGAACACCTGACACACCTGTCTTCGCCCCCAAAGAACCTACTCATCCTAGACCCAGACATGTGGGCCCGGTGCAGCACCTCGAATTGGATGAGGCTAAGCCGCGCACATGAGGAGGAAGAGGTAACCCTCTCCAGGGCATCAGCCCATGTCCCATCTTCGATCTGTTCCCCCAGTTCCCCCTCCCACTTAGCCTTTAGCTCCTCTACTAATGCCTCCTCCACCTCCTGCATTACCTTGTAGATATCAGATATCTTCCCATCCTCGACCCAGACTCCCGAAAGCACCCTGTCACTCACCCCCCTCGCGGGAAGCAAAGGGAATCCCTCCACCTGCCGCCTAGCAAACGCCTTTACCTGCAGATACCTGAACATGTTCCCCGAGGGGAGCCCAAATTTCTCCTCCAACTCCCCCAGGCTCGCAAACCTCCCATCAATGAACAGGTCCCTCAGCTGTCTGATGCCCACTCTGTGCCAACCCTGGAACCCCCCATCAATGTTCTCCGGGATGAACCGATGGTTCCCCCTTAACGGAGCCTCCATCGAGCCCCCCACTTCCCCCCATGTCGCCTCCACTGCCCCAAATCTGGAGGGTAGCCGCCACTACCGGACTCGTGGTATACCTCGTAGGAGGGAGCGGCCACGGCGCCGTTACCAGGGCCCCCAGGCTTGTGCCTCCACAGGACGCCATCTACAACCGTTTCCATGCTGCCCCCACCCCCTCCATCACCCACTTGCGCACCATCGACACATTGGCCGCCCAATAATACCCCGAGAGATTGGGTAACGCCAGCCCCCCACCATCTCTACCCCGCTCCAAGAAGACCCTCTTCACCCTCGGGGTCCCATGCGCCCAAAGCTCATGATGCTGCTAGTCACCCTCCTAAAAAAGGCCCAAGGGATAAAGATGGGCAAACACTGAAAAAGGAACAAGAACCTCGGGAGAACAGTCATTTTGACGGACTGCACTCTACCCGCCAGCGATAGCGGCACCATGTCCCACCTTTTGAATTTCTCCTCCATCTGCTCCACAAGCCTGGTAAAATTAAGCTTATGGAGAGTCCCCCAACTCCTGGCCACCTGCACCCCCAGGTATCTGAATCTCTTCACTGCCCTCTTAAACGGGAGCCTCCCAATTCCCTCCTACTGATCACCCGGGTGCACTACAAATATCTCGCTCTTGCCCAGATTCAACTTATAGCCCGAGAAGCTCCCAAACTCAGCCAACAGCTCCATCACCCCTGGCATTCCCCCCTCTGGGTCCGCCACATACAACAGCAGTTCCTCCCCATCCTGCACCAGGCCCCTCCACCTCCCCGACTCCCTCAGCGCCAAAGCCAGAGGTTCTATCGCCAGTGCAAAAAGCAAGGGGGATAAGGGGAAACCCTGCCTGGTCCCACGGTAGAGCCTGAAGTACTCTGATCTCCTTCTATTGGTAACTACACTCGCCATCGGGGCCTCATAGAGCAACCTCACCCATTTGATGAACCCCTCCCCGAATCGCTACAGCACCTCCCACAGGTACACCCACTCAACTCTATCAAACGCCTTCTCTGCATCCAGCGCCACCACAAACTCCGCCTCCCCCTCTACCGCCAGCATCATAATAACATTTAACAATCTCCGCACATTCGTGTTAAGCTGTCTTCCCTTGACAAATCCTGTCTGATCCTCGTGTATCACCCCTGGTACACAGTCCTCTATCCTTGTGGCCAGGATCTTCGCCAGCAACTTAGCATCCACATTGAGTAGCGAGATTGGCCTGTATGATCCACACTGCAAGGGGTCCTTATCCTGCTTCAGGATCAGAGAGATCAGCGCCCGCGACATCGTCGGGGACAAAGCCCCCCCCCCTCCCATGCCTAATTGAAGACTTGCACCAACAGGGGGCCCACCAGATCCGCATACTTTTTATAAAATTCCACCGGGAACCCATCCGGCCCCGGTGCCTTACCTGACTGCATTTGACCAATCCCCCTGACTAGCTCCTCGAACTCTATCGGCGCCCCCAGCCCCTCCACCAGCTACCCCTGCACCTTTGGGAAGCGTAGCCTGTTCATGAAGCTCTCTATCTCCATCTCCCCCCCACCGCCCGGTGGCTCCGACCGATACAGTTCCTCGTAAAAATCCCTAAAGACCCCGTTCACCGCTGCCCCCTTCCGCACCACATTCCCACCCTTATCCGTCACTCCACCAATTTCCCTAGCCGCAGCGTCTCGCCTGCGGAGCTGATGTGCCAACATCCTGCTCGCCTTCTCCCCATACTCATATACCGTGCCTTGCGCCCTCCTCCACTGTGTCTCCGCCTTTCTGGTGGTCAGCAAGTCGAACTTGGCCTGCAAACTACGCCGTTCCCCCAGCAACCCCTCCTCCGGTGCCTCCGAGTACCTCCTATCCACATCCAGGAGCTCCCCAACCAGTCTCTCCCTCTCCCTGCTTTCTCTATGGGCCCGGATGGAAATCAGCTCCGCCCGGATCATTGCTTTCAGAGCCTCCCAGACCATCCCCACCCGGACCTCCCCCGTGTCGTTGGTCTCAAGATACCCCTCAATACTTCCCCGGACCCTCCTACATACCTCCTCATCAGCCAGCATCCCCACATCCAGGCGCCACAGCGGGCGCTGGTCCCGCGCCTCCCCCATCTCCAGATCGACCCAGTGCGGAGCATGGTCTGAAATTGCTATGGCCGAATACTCGGCATCCTACACCTTCGGGATCAATCCCCTGCTCAGGACGAGAAAATCTATTCGGGAGTAAACCCTATGGACATGAGAGAAAAAGGAATACTCCCGCGCTCTCAGCCTCCCAAATCTCCAGGGATCCACCCCTCCCATCTGGTCCATACACCCCCTCAGCACCTTGGCCGCCGCCGGCCTCCTACCCGTCCTTGAACTGGATCGGTCCAGTGGGGGATCTAGCACCGTGTTAAAGTCTCCCCCCCATGATCAGGCTCCAGGTCCGGAATGCGGCCCAACAATCGCCTCATGAAGCCAGCATCATCCCAATTCGGGGCATACACATTTAGCAGCACCACCTTCTCTCCCTGCAGCCTAACCTTCACCATAATAAATCTGCCCTCCTTGTCCGCCACCACCTCAGATGCCTCGAACGCCACCCTCTTTCCCACCAGAATCGCCACCCCCCGGTTCTTCGCGTCTAATCCTGAGTGGAAAACCTGCCCCACCCACCCCTTCCTCAAACGAACATGGTCCGCCACCTTCAAATGGGTCTCCTGGAGCATAGCCACGTCCGCCTTCAGCCCCTTCAAATGAGAAAATACCCTAGCCCGCTTAACCGGCCCATTCAGCCCCCTCACGTTCCAGGTGATCAGCCGGATCAGAGGGCACCCCGCCCCCCTCCCCCGCCGACTAGCCATAGCTCATCAGCTGCTCGCCCCAGGCCAGCACACCCTGCCCGACCCGTTCCCCATGACGATACCGCCTCCTCTCTAACCCCCCCCCGGCCCACACCAGCTCCCTCCTGGCCCTTCCAGCAGCAACCCGGTATCCCCCCCCCCCCGGGCTAGGACCCCTCCTAGCCGCGACGCACCCTCCATGGTACTTCCGTGAGTCAGCTGACTTCTGCTGACCCCGGCAACTCCCGCCAAAACCCGGCCCCTCCCGACATGGGGTCAAACCCTGGCTGTGTTTTGATGTGCATTGTCCAACAATACAACACGCACCAGAAATGGCAAGAATTACATCTTTATTTATCCAACTTAAACAAAGGTGCATCTGCAGATTTACTTATTTGTATCATGGCAGCAACATGAGGAACGTAATTGATTTTTGTCGATTCATATTTTTGCAATGTGTAAGGGAAATGCTAGTTATTTATGGGGTCAATTTATTTTTTACATGCATGAACATGACCACAGGAGATAGACCAGCAAATGTGTTTCAAGGTGGGGGCGAGGATTAAACTCTTACCTCTTTTGGCACACGTCTCCATTTTATTCCCACACTTCCTGTGATCATCACCTCATGTTCTCGCTCTTTTTGCTCCTTCTCAAAGGGCTCATAGTTTGTCATTACCCGTTCATTTTCTGCTGAAATCAAGAGGCTTGTTGGTTTGTATGTTTCCGCCCCAAAATTCTTTGTCAAAGACTCGAGGGTAGCCAGGTACTTGACCTTGAGGTCATGAGGGGACACGTTGCTATCGCTAACTGTCTTTTTGTTGAACTCTTTCAGAAAATTTTTGAAGACGTTATTGATTCGACACCTGGTCAGAATATTTCGCTGTTTGATTCTCCTGTTCAATGTTTCAGGAATGTAATGCTTATAGCTGAAAGAAAGCAATGAAAATTGTATTTTCCAATAATATGTTACCTTCTCTTTCTTTATTTTGTTTCTGCACTGCGAGACAACACTACAATTAGCATTACTTTGTTTTTTTTAAATTTTAGATGACAGTTTTAATATATTACCATACACGATGTGATATCTTAGTTCTTCTTTTCCAAATTAACTCCATATCCAGTGGGATATGGTGGCATTACCTGATACTCAAAGAGGCTAATACTACAGAACCATAGTCCATGAGATTTGGGTGTTGCAGCCCTGCACATTCCAAGGTCCTGTGTTATCCATCAACATCCTTTAAGTTCATGTACCATCACATTAAGAGTTAAAAGAACAGAAATGGAAAACATAATAAATATAACACTAAATTCCTTGACAACTGAAGGCACTTGGTGCATTTTAACGGTTAAACTATATTTGACTAATAATCACAACTACAGCACTGATGTGTCAGTGTGACAGAAATCGCTTTCAATATACAGATATGAGGAGTTTCCTTCTAAAGTTACCAATGATCAAAGCTCTGACAGATGAAAGAACTCTGAATGTGGCTCAATAAATATTTGTGGCCCTCCTCCCTTTGATCTGTGTCCCTCAGCAGATGTATTCCTGTATGTGCCTCTGGACATCACATGTGCTGCTGTTTCATTTTTGTCTCCCCAAGTGGAGGAAATACCCAATCTGCCATCTTAAAGATCCACTCCCTCGATGGTGGACACAAGTGTCTACCATCTACAAGATGCACTGCAGGAACTTTGCAAGGTTCCTTCAACAGTACCTTCCAAACCCAAGTCTTTACCACCTCGAAGAGCAAAGGCAATAGACGCATGGGAAAAACACTCCCAGCAATACTCTCCTGACTTGGAGCTGTATCATTATCCTTAATAGTCGCTGGGTCAAATTCCTGGAACTCCCTCCCTAAAGCCCTTTGGATGTACTAGCATGACATAGGCTGTAAAGGGCAATTAGGAACGGACATTAAATTCGGGCGACACAGTGGCATAGTGGTTAGCACTGCTGCCGACAACGCTGAGGACCTTGGTTCGAACCCAGCCCAGGGTCACTGTCCGTGTGGAGTTTGCACATTCTCCCAGTGTCTGGGTAGGTTTCACCTCCACAACCCAAAGATGTGCAGGCTAGATGGATTGGCCACGCTAAATTGTCCCTTAATTGGAAAAAAAGAATTGGGTAGTCTAAATTTATAGGAAAAAAAGAAATAAAAGGAATGGATATGAAATTAAGCTTTAAAAAAAATGAAACCATGCCACCCTGTTGTGGTTAATGTGCTTGCTATACTTATTTTTGGTCAGTCTTAGTATTCAATCAGATTCAAGATAACACTAAACCTGGTCAGCTTTTTAAAAATAAATTTAGAGTACCGAATTCATTTTTCCAATTAAGGGCACTTTCGTGTGACCAATCCACCTATCCTGCACATCTTTAGGTTGTGGGGGGTGAGACCCCCGCAGACACAGGGAGGATGCACTAACTCCAGACGGACAGTGACCCAGAGCCAGGATCAAACCCGGGTCCTCAGTGCCATGAGGCAGCAGTGTTAACCACTGCGCCACCGTGCTGCGCCTATCTGGTTAGCTTTACCTGTAGTTTAAACTGCTTATTTGCATCTCTCTGATAAACCTCACCAACTGATTTCTAATATGTAGCTCCTTAAACCTCCCTCTACGCTTAAAGCTTTTGGTCATCTATCCTAATATCTCCTTATGTAGCTCAGTGTCAAAGTTTTTCCTTAACATTTCTGTGAGGTGCCTATTGATATTTTGCCAGGGGCCAGGGTCCAATTCCGACCTTGGGTGACTGTTTCTGAGGAGTTTGTGCTTTCCCCCTGTGTCTGCGTGGGTTTCCTCCAGGTCTCTAGTTTCCTCCCACATTCCAAAGATTTGCAGGTTAGGTGGATTGGCCATGCTAAATTGGCCCTTAGTGTTCAAAGACTTGCAGGTTAGGTGGGCTTATGGGGATAGGGCAGTGGAGTGGGCCTAGGTAGGGTACTCTTTCAGAGGGTCGGCGCATATTCGATGGGCTGAATAGCCTCCTTTTGCACTGTAGGAATTTTATGGTTGTAAGTAACAGTTCTTGTCATTTCCTTGCAAGATTCCACCATTAGTAAAAAAAAAAGCAGGAGATGCTGATATGATCATTCACGGGGTAGCCATTAGATCAGTGGTTCTCAACCGGGGTCCACATGGACCCTGGGGGTCCATGTAACATTACTGGGGGTCCACACAAAAAAATACCGAATTGGGGGTCCACGGTGATATTTTAGTGGTCCATAGAGCAATTCTACTTCAGAACAATTGTTATTACTGAGAATAAAATTTTTACAGTAATCTACGCCATATTAAAATACTAAAAGTAGAAATATTCATGTAGCTATGAATTTTTTATGGCAATCAAGTAGAAGAAAAAAACTTTACATTTGACAGTGTCGTAAATTTAAAGTTACCTAGAACAAACGGAGGTGAAAATCACCCATCTTTTCTCAGGTAGCAGGTAGATGTTTGTTTTCATGATGAATATTCACCTTTCTCTCTCTCTCTCTCTCTCGCACTGACAAAGGTCAAAGAGAGATTATAATCTATCTAATTTACCTTGAGAGCTGAAGGGGCTCAGAACCAAAAAGGTGCATTTGCTGTGGCCCTAATTGTCCCACTAATCTCCCTTGGGATTCATAAACTTGCAGAGAATATGCAGAGAATATGCCTTGCTTTGCCTGGAACGCAGTTTTCATATGTTTAATCAAGTTCATAGTTCGATTCAAACTATTTTTCTTTCAGATTTTTCATCCTAACTCAAGTTATGAATAACATTTCTTTACAGGAGACCCTCATTGAATTACAAAGTGATGAAATATTGCATGCAAAATTCAAAGATGGGAAGCATAATATATGGAAAACAAATGACACTGCTAAAAAGTACCCACTACTCTGGGATAAAGCACAGCTCTACGTTATAGCTTTTAATAATCTTACCTTGTTGAATCAGGATTTAGTCGTGTTTTTCACTTATTATCAAAAGCTCGTAATAGACTCGACATTGTGAAAAAGGGTGATCTTCGACTATCATTGACCTCGATGGAGCCGAATATAAAAAAACTCGCTGAGCAGCATCAACCACAGGGATCTCATTGAATAAATCTGCATTTTTTTCTTAATTACTCACTATGGGGGTCCACAAAAAAAAATTAAGAGGAAAAGGGGTCCATGGGTTAAAAAAGGTTGAGAACCACTGCATTAGATGATGGAAGATTAACGGAAAATACAGTGTGGTAAAGTGTCCCATAGTTTTAATCAGGTGATTTCCATTTTAGCCAGGGGACTAGTGGAAAGCTAGCAGTGGTGTTTTGGCTGTCTGTTTATATACCCACATCCCTGGTTTCCCATTTGATTGATGTCATAGCATGTGATGTGTCTTACATCATCATAACACAATTCACTGTGAAGGGAAAATCAAATGAGAACATAAAAGATACTGCAATCCAGACATGATGGTGTTCAGCCTGACCCACATCATTCCTCCTAATTCAAATCACGTTACGTATTTAGAATGATTTATCATCTGCAGAGCAGGATGCCTCTGGGCGCTTTCAATGTGAAGTCCCTATTTAACTAGCTGTGGCACCTATTAAATAGTGTGTAAAATCAGTCAGTGATTGAGAGAAACAACATTTAGGCTGTAGCATCCATTTAAAGGCAATGGCCATTGGGAAGCAGAGAATAAATTGGCTTCAGCAAAAGGATGTATGAGCAGCCTCGAAGATCAGAGTTTGAGATGTATCTTGATAGACACATGAACCGGCGAGGAATGGAGGGATACAGATTGTTTTGGCAATAAGTAGTAGGTCTAAATAAGGAATCTGGATTGGCGCAGGCTTGGTGGTCCGAAGGGCCTGTTCCTTCCTGAATGTTTCTTCATTTGCTTATACATGAGGTGAATATAATGGGGCGAGTGCAAGGGGAACTTCCCCATTGGACTTTTCAAGACATCATCATTTCATGAGGTCAGTGAAGCATGGGAGCAAGCATAGATAGGAACAAACTCTTGATCTGACAACAGATACAAAGGCTATTGGCAGGCTCAAGAAAGTTTCAGGGCGTAATTCTCCGCTCCCGGGAAAAATCGGGAGGGCCGTCGCGAACTCGGCCGAGTTTCACGACGGCCTCGGAGGCCGCTCCTCGCCCCCTATTCTCCCCTCCCGGCAGGGGCTAGGAGCGGTGCTCCGTAACTCTCGGCCACGGAGGCGTCGCGCCAAGAATGACACGGTCGGCGTGCCGAATGACGTCAGCCACGCATGCGCAGGTTGGCCGGCTCCAACCCGCGCATGCGCGGCTGACGTCATGACGCTGATGGCACGAACCCGCGCATGCGTGGTGGCCGTCTTTCCCCTCAGCCGCCCGGGAAATAGTGTGTCCAATTTGGACGCCGGCCCGACGATCGGTGGGCACCGATCGCCTGCCTGTCCCCTACCGAGCACAGTCGTGGTGCTCTTTCCTTGCTAGGCCACCTACAAGCCCCAAACGGGCTTCTCACTCCCGTTTCACGACGGCAGCGACCAGGTGTGTTTGCCGCCGTCGTGAAACGGCTGCGAACGGCAGGCCGCTCGGTCCATCCGGGTCGGAGAATCGGCGTTCGCTGTGAAAAACGGCATAGTGTCCAGGAATGTGCAGGTTAGGTTACGAGAATAGGGCGGGGAAGTGTCCTCGGCAGCGTACTCTTTCTGAGGGTCGGTGGCAGACTCGATGGGCCGAATAGCCTCTTTCTGTACTGTCAGAATTCCATAGTTCTATTGGAATAATGCACCAAGTACACTTGTTTCTGGTCATTCTTACCAGTCAGATGTAAGATAACATTGAATCTGGCTAGCTCTACCTGCAATTGATATTGCTTAGATCTTACTTGTGTCTCTCTACTAAACCTCACAAGCTGACTTCCAAATGTAGGTCTTTGTTCTTTTTGTACTTCGGGGAGGATGCTGGGAATGGGAAATTTCTGAATGTTCTTTAGCTGCCAATGAAACTGCTTCGCAAGAGTGAACTGGTGTTCAACAGCCCACTCTGCGTTGGCAACAATAGCATCAACTCGTGTGAAAGGCATACCGAAATCAGGAAATGTGAAAATCAATTATTTTCTGTCCCAGCTCATTATCGATAATGGTTCAATAGTGGTTTCATGGACAACCCACTCCACAGGCGAGATCTTCCGGCTGTTCACGCCAGCAGGATCCATTGGTTCCTCCAATGGCATACCCCTGCCGCATGTTTCCCGGCGCTGAGGGGTGGATTCAATGGTAAATTCCATTGACAGTGGCAGGACCAGAAGATCCCACCGCTGGTCAACAACGGGCTGCCTCCTGCCGCTGAGAAACAGGCCACGAGGAGGCCAGAAATCTCATCCCATATCTTTTTCCCCATACACACTCAGTCCCACACACACGTATGATGTCAACAAAACAAGCACAAAACATGGCCCGTTTGGGCCGAGAAGCAATGCCTGAAGAGGTGTCTTGCGGCCAGTAATATAATTTTTAAGAATTTATTTACAGGATGTGGGCATTGCTGGCTAGACCAACATTTGTTGCACATCCCAGGTGCCCTTCAGAGGGTGGTGGTGAACTGCATTCTTGAACTGCTGCAGTCCTGGAGATGTAGGAACACCCACTGTGCTGTTAGGGAGGGAATTCCAGGATTTTGACCCAGCGACAATGAAGGAACGGAGATATATTTCCAAGTCAGGGTGGTGAGTGACTTGGAGGGGAACCTCCAGCTGGTGGGGTTCCCAGGTGTCTGCTGCTCTTGTCCTTCTAGATGGTAATGGTCGTGGGTTTGGAAGGTGCTGCTTAAGGAACCTTGGTGAGTTCCTGCAGTGCATCTTGTAGATGGTACACACGGCTGCCACTGTACGTGATGGAGGAGTGAATGTTTGTGGATGGGGTGCCAATCAAGCGGGCTGCTTTGCCCTGGATGTATGATGCATTTTTGTTTTGCAAGGATATCTGCAGGACCTGGCCAGCATTGCTCGCAACTTGTAATCAAGCAAGATCTCAAAGAGTGTTATCATTTCCATCTGTTGCAAATACCAACACATCTATGAACAGCCTGAAAGACTGAGTTTGTGTGGGGAGAAACCAGTGAACTGTAGTCAATGTAACATGAGAATCAGGTAGAGGTGGGAGGCAGTGTTAGAATGTCACGTTTCCAATCCTTTGACCATTTTTCCAGAGAGGATTTGGTAGCAGTCAACCCAAATGTTGCCTTTTAAAGCAAAGCAAATTCATGCAAATTAAAAGTGGCGGGGAGGTGGAGAGTCTGAGATAATGGGTAATTAGGGTGCAATGAGCCAACTTTGGTCTGGTAAATAGATTGTAAATAATAACCAATTAGTTAGCTTGTTTCAGAAACCAATAACACATTATACCATAACACTGTAAATTATTTTACAACTGCTTGTGGCTATGCACAGAGAGAGATACCATAAAACACAGACTTAGCACGAGCTATACATCACACCATAACAGGTGGGGGAGGGGATAAAGTCTTAAATATGAGGAATGTGCCCCCATTTCAGCACACCCACGGTGAGGAGCAGTGTTTATTTGTGCTACCACGGACATTAAATTGACATATTTTAATTGGACTTCTATAATTAACATATTTTAATTGGGCTTCTACCCAACAAATTGGAGCCAAATCTGAAATCCTTGGTTACTAAGTGACATTCCCAGAGAGTGGGCCAGATGGCAGTAACAGAAAGCAGGAACCTCCAGCTCCACAAGGTAAATGTTTCTTTCACCATTCCTTAACTGCTGGAGAAGCAAGCCTGTGTCCTCTGAACGCTTCACCTGAGCCAGGCTGATTGCG